>NC_142030.1:23664761-23985475 GCF_982192425.1 Myodes glareolus
CTGGGTAGCTACGTTGAATGTTGGGTCAGGTGGGGCCCATGCAAGTTATTACCACAGGGCAAATGAACAGGTAAGATTACTGACCTAATCCGCTATCCTAGTGAGTCAGTGAGAAACTCTGCCCCTCAGGTGCCCCCAAGCTTCGGGCCTATTATTCTTCCTACCCTCACTCTGGTATACATTTCCACACATGTTCCCAGCTTGCTGCTACCCTGTCGGGACTCTTCTGGTATTCATGGTGACAGTTCCCCCTCTCATTTTTGTCCCTGCTTCTTCTCAGGTTCAGGTTGGAGTGGAGTTTGAGGCAAATACAAGGCTACAAGATACAACCTTCTCCTTTGGTTACCACCTGACTCTGCCCCAGGCCAATATGGTGTTTAGAGGTGAGGGTTATTGTGACGTTTGGAACTGGTGAGGGATTTGGGGTTATGCAGGGAGGGAGGAGGCTCTACCTTCTGTTGACTCCTTACTCCAAGTCCTGCTATACAGCCTGACCAGTGTCCTCTTCCCTGGCAGGCCTGGTGGACAGTAACTGGTGTGTTGGTGCTGTGTTGGAGAAGAAGATGCCCCCCCTGCCCGTCACTCTCGCCCTTGGAGCCTTCCTCAATCACTGGCGCAACAGATTCCACTGTGGCTTCAGCATCACCGTGGGCTGAAGTGGTCCTGGAGGCGATCTCCACACAGAAGCTGGAACCTTTGAGTCAGATGCCCTAGGGCCAGAGACTAACTAGGTCCCTCTCCAGAGCCTACCTTGCTGATGACTTCTAGGTCCCATGGGCAGAGTGGGGGACAGGACCGTGTCCTCCTCGGAACTGAAGCTGCCACACGACCACTTTCCCGTGAGGCAGTGGTTTGAGGTTCCCAATTCTGCCATCAGCCCCACTATAATTTTCCATATCTCTACGGCTCTGGACTGAAGGAGGATTAAGGGATGTATCTGGCTTCCCTCACCCTACTTTCTTCTTTATTATTTTTATTTGATTAAGGTATTAGCTTCTTCTTCAGAGCAGAAAGATCTGCGTGGGATTCACTTCCTTTACCATTTCTTCCATTTTCTATCCCTCAGCCTCCCAAGGTTGGGAAAGGAGGGTTAAAGAGCTAAATCTTTGGCCATAGAAAGACCAAAGAATGGGCCCACCCATTCCTTGAAGGACCGTCCCCTCCCAGCCCTGAGACCTCCTCCTTTCCCATCTTCTATGTTTCCAGAGAGCCACTTTGGTCCTATGATCACCCCAACTCCCCACTCTCTGCCCCCTGCCCTGTCCATGCCCCATGGATGACAGCACGAAGAGACAGCTACTGTTCAGTGTTTCATTGCCGTCACTGAGATCCTTTTAGCTGGTCCCCATCTTGGGCACCAGCAATTTCCCCTTGCCAGTCCAATGTATCCCAGGGGGTCTGTGGAAGGAGGCAAGCCTGGGCCTCAGCTGAAGATTTCCCAAAGCAGCGGCATCATAGCGGACAGTCCCTGGATGCGCTGTATTTCGTACCAGTATGCGTTGTTTATGCTCCGGAGCTCAGCCAGCAGGCCCATCAGCTTTGCATACAGAAACCTTTGGAAGGAGTAGTAGGGTTACCAGGGAAAGAAGAGGGAAATAAGGCAGCTGGGAATCTTGTCCTGAGGCCCCAGTCCCCCCGAACTGTCCCTCCAGGGAGTTAAGTCTGAACATTAGAAAATCCTGCTGTGGATGGCACACACTACACTTTGAAAATGTTCAGAAGTCCCCAAGAGGGCCTCTGTCAGCACTGTCTTCCTTCTTTGTGCCTAGTTTTTCCTGAGCCCAGGGCTTAGAGGTCAAATGTAAAGAACTAGACTTGGCCAAAACTTCAACTGTATAGAACCTGAAGAAGGTGGAACCTTCTAGATGGAGTTCTAGAAGGCAGGTGTGTTGTTCTATGGTATAAAACATCCCCCTCTTAGCAAACTGATTTATCAAGGAATGAGCAGAACAAAAGTGGCGTTAACGTCAGAGCCTGGGCCTATTGAACCAGGGACAGGCTTTGTCCATGAAACTGTGAATGACCATGACTTCAAATGGAACTGAAAAATTCAAGGAATTGACCCAAGGGAAAGGAGAGGGCCAAAAAGAAGAATGAAGTTGGAGAGGTGAGGTGATGGCTACCACCAATCTCAGGAATGCTATCACACACAGGCTATGAGCTACTACTTTGCATCTCTACTGAATAAAAAAAAAAAAAAACTTGGAAAAGTGAGAACAGCAGTATGTGAAGTTTGGGTACTGGAACTATGTGTGATAGGGGTGGCCCAAGGGAAGATCTAGATTCCCGAAGGAAACAACGGTAAATGCATTCATTCTGATCCCAATGTTTCTCCAATCCCTTCCCTCCCCCAGTGCAGCCTGTGAGTCCCTAGCCTCCGACCTACCGACTTTGGGGTCTCTGCTGTTCCAAAATGTGGTTGTTCAAAATCAGTGCCATCTCTTCTTGCAGCTGATCAATCTCTTCTCTCTGGGTGACTCCAGGCCTGTCTGCGATAGGAAAGTGGGAAGGTCAAGGTGGCAGGGACACAGGTGGGGAGCCTCGCATGGTACAGGGACTGAGAATGGTATAGATCCACACTGTGGGCTGGGAAGCAAGATAGTCAGGGATAGATTAAAGGGGCCGAGAGTTAGTTCCTTGGCTTTTGGATGATTCTCACCAGGAGAGAAGAGGGCCATGGCGGCCATGAGCACATACTCGGGCTCCTGGAGTTTCAGTCGTTTTAATGTCCCATGGAAGCGGACGATCAAATCCAAAAATTCCCACTGGAACCCTACTGTGAGAGGCAGCAGGCTTAGGAGCCTCCTGGTGGCACTTCATACTTTATAGCCCACTGACGCACAGCCTATGCCGCCCTACCGTCTTACCATGGGCTGCATCTTCCATTCTGTAGCACAGAGGCCCACAGAGGAAATTCTGCGTTTGAAGACAGAAAGTAAGGTTGAGTGAGATGTGCAGTATCTCCACAGCCGCTCCCTTGAGCAGGGAGATCTGGTCCTCCATGGGTAGGGCCCTGTGTGGGGCAGAAAATAAGGGCGCTTTAGACTTAGGCCTGCCCATCAAAAGGCCTGACTGACATACCTAGTGCTGAAAATTGAAGGCCTAGTGCTCGGAAAGGCCAGCGAATATGTGACTTTTATCAGAACCTGGTATAGTTTATGAAGCATTTACTTCCTGAAGACCACATGGTACTCACCGAAAAAGGGGCAGTTCCTTGGTAAATTTGATAATCTGCTGCACCATGAAAGTATTGATATCTGCAAAGTGTGTGAGCAGAGGCATCACGGGAACCAGAGTGGGGAAGGGCCGCTGATGGACGAACAGGTGGGCTGGAGGCTGTAAGAGTTCAGAGCATGAGTGACAGGCCTCAGCCTTGGCCATCCTTTCGGTCTCACCAGCCTTAGAGGGGTTTTTGGCTGAGGAACCTGCCCACTCTGGAGTTCTGGAGATCTGTCCTCCGTCAGGACACGGTAATAGCTCTCTCCCTCAGGCCACCTCCTCGGGCACCCAGGACAAATCCTGTAAGTTCTCACCCTGAACTTCACTAACTGGCCAAACATGGGGACCACATGGCGAGTGTGGGCCCCCAGGAGGGTCTGGACCAGCTCTTTCTGCTCCTGACTCAGCTGCAGGGATGCTTTCTGTGCCCGCCGCTGTGCCTGCCTGGCTCGCCGCAATGCCAGGGCTTCTGCTGACAGGATCACTGTGGCAGGCAAGAAAGACGACAGAAGTTGAGAGCGGCAGAGGGTACCTTTCCTCCGCTCCTTGAGGCGAGGCTACTCAGTCTCCCCGTGTAAGGACTGAGGAAGAAAGGGAGGTTTCTGAGGCTTCCGTGGACTTCACTGAACTAGTGTGTCTAGGTGGCGGCGGGGGGGGGGGGGGGGGGGGGGTGGGGGGGGTGGGGGGGGAGGGGTGTGTGTGGGGGTTCCTGCACACATCTACCGACCTCGTATTTATCGCTGACACACAGCAGCAGGAAACAGTGCACCATGGGAAAGAAGGGGGGGTGTGGAGAGTAAAGTGGGAAGGGGAGAAGATGTTTGGCTCCTTGGGAACGTTGAAGAGTCTTCATATTGAAAATGTCACTTTAGATTTGCATAGCATTGTACTTTCAAAGGTTCTACGGCTAGATTTCACTGGCTGTAGCGACTCTAGACAGGGCAGGCTTCGTATTTCTCAGAAGCGTAGACTCCAGCAACACTTCCACAGCCATAAAATGAGTGAGGCAGGCGGAACTCAAGGCAGTGCCATTTGGCTTCTACAGTGTCCTTTCCACCCGCTCCATGCTGGAAGGAGTGCGATGTGGAAGTGCAGGGGTTTGAGAGGCAGACGGGCTTGATGCCCAAGTGTGACTGGGCTGTCTAGCTGACAGGCTGAAGCTGTGGGAGGCCTGCTGCATTATCTGTTGGGAGCACAGCATAGCTACCTGGCACAGGGAAGGCAGCAATGAATAATTAAGAACTTCCTACAAGAAGACAGGTACCACGTTCTCCAGAGATAGAAGAGAAGAGGCAAGCCAGGTGACTTTGAAGGGGAAGGGCATTTCAGAGAGAGGGAATGGCGAATGGGGAAGTCCTGGGGAAGAGTCTGCTTGCTACACTCAAGGACAGCCTTGAGCCAGAGTGGCTGGAATGTGTTGAAGGGGCTTAAGAGACAAAGTCTGAAGTAGGATATGTATGAAGTCATGTACCTTAAAGGAGATTGGAGCAGGGAGAGACTGAAGGAATGGCTCAGGGTTAAAAGCGCTGGCTGATCTTGCAGAGGACCTGGGTTCAATTCCCAGCACTCACATGGCAATTTATAGGCATCTGTAACTCCAGTTCCAGGGGATCCAACATGCTCTTCGAGCCTCTGTGAACACCAGGCATACACAAGGTGCACAGACATATATGCAGGTAAACACTTATACACATTAAAAATTTTAAAAATTACTTTTAAAAAGAGAGACTGGACATTTTGGAAACCATGGCATAATCTAATTAAGTTTCAAAAAGCTTTCTCTGCCTGCTATGTGGAACACGAGCCGTTAAGTATACCAAACGGCAGAGAAGCACACTCAATGGCATCCCGGGATGGTAGGGGGCCAACTCACTGTCTTTCCTCATGCCAGCATTTAGACACTTCTGCAACCTGCAGGCTGGACAGTGGCGTCTCTGGGCTTTGCTGACCTCACAGCTTCCAGAAAATGGACAGACGGGACCAGTGTTTTTGCTGACCGTTCGTCTGCGAGACAGAGAGAGACACTGCAGGATCTGAGGCGGCAGCGAGGCAGGCAGCTGAGCCAGGCAGCTGAGCCTAAGAGGAGGCTGGAAGGGTGTGGAAATGGAAAGGCTAACTGGCTTAACAGCAGGCTAATCTGAGTTGTGTCCAAAGGTCCTCAGAAGCAGCTGAAGCATTTTCACGGGGGAATCGAGGCCACTCAGGAACCCTCATTGTGTAGTAGTAACTTGGTCCTGGGCAGATCATGTGTACTACACAAATGCTCTTGACTAATAGGCTGTGCCTCCAGGATAAACGGTTGGCCTGCTTTTTTATTATGTCACCGGTTCCATACAGTGTTGGGGGCAGCAAGACTGAGGGTGCTAGACACAGGACAGTATAGCTTAGCTGTGAGAGTATTACAGCCCGAGAAGCTTAGAGATGGGCCAGTGTTTCAAGGCGGCCCGATAGGAGTGTGGAGGTTGTTTCTGATGGGGAGAAAGCATTCACCTGAAGAAGCCTTTGCAGCCCTCACAAGTCAGGGCATGGAAATGATAGCCCGTGGCTCGGTCTCCACACACCACACAGTTCCTCGACTCATATTCCTCTCCATTGGCCATGGTTTCAAGTGTTAGCGTGGCTGTCATGATCTCCTGGATGTGGGAGGAAGTTTACAGTCAGCTCGGAAACATACTAGACTCTCTTCCTCTTCTTCTGCAGGATTCCTTCCCAAGACTACCTACCCTCCACCCGATACCAGCACTGTTTACACTAAAAGCAAAAATGTTGTTTTCGGTCTCCGGCCTTCCACAGATTACCCACCTGTTTCTCTTAGGCAGCATGCCGCATCCAGGCCACAGAATCTCTCCCCAAGCCTCCACGCTGACCCTACTCTCCTTTTGATCTCAGGAACTGCAGAAATTTGGGATTGTCCTCAGTACCTTGTCTCTAGGGCTCTTGCATGTGACATCCAGGTACTCTCTGTGCCATATGTAGTAGGTAGGATGCAGACTTTGGACCCAGGGCAAAGACCTGAGGCGGGAGGTTCTCCTGGCATGCCCTGGCTGTTGGTTGGTAGCAGATGGGGAGGGGTTATGATAGGTGGGGCCCTCACGAATCAGTAAATCTGCTCCTTATTAGGCTCATGGAGGTTTTCCCTATTGCTGAGCTTGAGGCTAAATCTACAGTCCTCTCTTTACGTGGACCCTGGATAAACTGAGGAGAGAGGAAGAGAGGGCAAGGTTTTTCACATGCAGTATGCCAATAGTCAAGGGATAGCTATCACAATTATACCAGGTTCTCAAAGAAATTTCTTTTTTATTTATTTTATGTGCAATGGTGTTTTGCCTGCTCAAGATATGAGAGTTAGTCAGTAACTAACTCTCTAGAGATAATGGGCCAGGCAGTGCTTAAATGAATACAATTTGTGTGTTATTATTTCTGGGGCTAAGCTAGCTGTGCGGGAGCCGGGCAGGATGAAAAGCAGGCCTGCCCGCAGCCCATTACTACAGATGGCGCCAACGTGGATAACTGAATCCACAGAAAGCTTGAGAAAGCTTAAAAACGAATGTTTTGTTGGTAGCAGCAATTTCTCAGGTCTGCTCTGTTTGCTAGAGCAAGCAAGCACTCTCATCTAAGGGAGGCTTCCTGACTCAGCTTTAGCTGCAAAACTTTGTAGCTCATTAAGAGGTCCTGCCACGAAACACTTAAACGGTGTTGGTGAAAAACTAAATGAATGCTTTTCGGTTTTCAGCCGTAGCAGGAAAAAAAGCTGCACTGTTTTAAAATGCCAGCTTTCTGGGCTGCCCTGCCAGGGCAATCTCTGACTGTTTCAGGCAGGCAGTCTGACTGAGTGTGGTCTGTGAGCGGAATGTTGCAGTTTGCTTGCTGTCAGGGACCTTGAAACGCCATAGAGTTGTGGCAACAAAAATGGCTACAGCCAGTACCTCCACCAAGGCTGGAAAGCTAAGGAATGGGCCGTCAAAGCCGCGGCTTTAATCCTCTCCAAAAAGACTCATGTAGTCAGAAAGACATACAGTAAAGAGAGATTCAAAGACAAAGGAAACCTCTAAATGCTTTACTATGTGTTAAAAATATGCATGCTAAAGGTTAAAGTTCTTAGGGTAAAAAAGGAAAAAAGAAAGTAGTTGGGTGTGGTGGTACACACCTTTAATCCCAACACTTGGGCGGTAGAGGTAGATTGACCTCGGTGACTTCAAGGTGTGGTAGCACACACCTTTAATCCCAATGCCTGGGAGGCAGAGACAGAAGGATCTCTGAGTTCAAGGTGTGATAGCACACGCCTTTAATCCCAGCACTGGGGAGGCAGAGACAGACAGATCTCTGTGAGTTCAAGGACAGCCTGATCTACAGAGTTATTCCAGGACAAAAATATACAGAAAACCTATCTCAAAAAGTAAAAGTAAAAATATAAGAAATAATGGTTAAAATAAAGCCACATAAAGATGGAAAATAAACAGAGAATCTTGATACTGTATGTTATTATGCTCTCTTTAAATTGTTTAAATGCTGAGGAAGGAACAACAGCTGCTACAAGACTTTTGTTTATAAATGCTGCTGAACTAATCCAAGATAGATATGTTAAAAATACCTTGACTTCTAAATTTGGATCTAAGGATATGATACTTTGGAAAGGAGGTTCTTCTTTTGTTTACACAGAGGATGAGACCCTGTGGATTGCTTCTATCCCAATATGGTATGATAGACCACGTCCTCCTAAAAGGTTGCTGTGAACACCCTCAAAAAATTACTTCACTCAACTGCCAACTGAGATGAACCTGGCAGACAGGTTTTACCATGAAAGACCTGATTAACAGCGCCCCTATACAGCAGGAAGAAGTTTGGAGAAAAATAACTACGTCCATATTCCCAAATATTGTTTATAAATGTTCTTTTACATTTAAAGGGGGATATGATATAGATATGAATAATTTCATTGGTATGGATTTTAAGGTCAATTTTGTTATATGTATATATGTTTCTGATCTTGATTGAGGTATTGTGATTGTGTAGTTTATTTAAAAATGCAATGTATAATTAAAAATATAGATTGTTAATGGATAATACTAGCTTGTAGTAATGTTAGTCTGATTTTCTAGAAGTGCATAGATATATTTCAGATAGACATTCATATCTTTCAAAGACTACAGAACATGGCATTTAATGTTTTAATAACTTAGGACTTTTCATGACAATGAGACACGTCTGCTCCTGGCAGCATCAATCTACTTCAAGAGGAAGATGGGCATCGAAGAGGCTCCTTATGGAGTTGGTTAGCCATTTGGGCAAGAAACTGCTCTTGCCTGGACTGTTATATAAACTGGACACAGAGAACCCGCAGAGAGAGGACTGCTAAACTTGCCTAAAGGTGAGATGATCTTTCGGGGTTCCTGATTCATGAAAGAGTCTGCGAGACATTCTGCAGGACACAGCAGATAGTGACTAAATTGCCTTTGAAATTTCCTGCTTCATGGAAATGTCTCTGGATATTATGGGCCTGAAGGCTGAAGATGGGTGCCCCAACGATACAGAGGAACTTTGGGTGACTGTCTAGGCAGCGAGATGTCTCTGTCATTTCTAGAGTTTTGGAAGTTGCTTACTTCTTGTTTACTTAGGTAATATATCCTTCTGGAGTCTTTGATGGAGTTAAAGAATGGATAGTCGTAGTTATAGTTTTCCATTATTATGATAAAGATATAGTTATAAATATTGTGACTGTAATTCTTGCTTGGTAACTGTTTTGTTATGTGTAATTTTACTATGTTAAAATGAAAGCCTTTCTTTTTTGTTTAAACAGAAAAAGGGGAAATGATGGAGGAGGGTTATCTGTCTATTGTGTTATTTTCATTGGTCAATAAAGAGACTGCCTTGGCCCCTTGATAGGACAGAAAATTAGGTAGGCGGAGTAAACAGAACAAAATGCTGGGAAGAGGGCTATGAGCCAGACGCCATGGAGCCAGCCACCAGGTCAGACATACTGAATCTTTTCTGGTAAGCCACTACCTCGTGGTGCTACAGATTATTAAAAATGGGTTAATATCAAGATATGAGAGTTAGTCAGTAACTAACTCTCTAGAGATAATGGGCCAGGCAGTGCTTAAATGAATACAATTTGTGTGTTATTATTTCTGGGGCTAAGCTAGCTGTGCGGGAGCCGGGCAGGATGAAAAGCAGGCCTGCCCGCAGCCCATTACTACAGCCTGCATGTATGTCTGTGTGAGGGGTGTGAGGATGTCGGATCCTTTGGAACTGGAGTTACAGGACTGTTATAACCTGCCATATGGTACTGGGGATTGAACCCAGGTCCTCTGGAAGACCAGCCCAGTGCTCTTAACCGCCCCGCTTCCTTCCTTCCTTCCTTCCTTCCTTCCTTCCTTCCTTCCTTCCTTCCTTCCTTCCCTCCTTCCTTCTTCACTTCCTCCTTCTTCCTTTTGTCTTTTCACGACAGGATTTCTCTGTGTGTAGCCTTAGCTGTCCTGTTACTCACTCTGTAGACCAAGTTGGCATTAAACTTACAGAGATCAACCGGCCTCTGCCTCCCAAGTCCTGGGATTGAAGGTGTGTGCAACCACCTCCCAGCTCTTTCTTTCTTTCTTTCTTTCTTTCTTTCTTTCTTTCTTTCTTTCTTTCTTTCTTTCTTTTCTTCTTTCTTTCTTTTTAAAAAGATTTATTGATCTTTTTTCTTTTAATGTGTACACCAAGTACACATAGAGATTGGAGAACATTGTCAGATCTTCTGAGACCAGAGTTATAGGCAGTTGTGAGCTACAATGTTCTGTACTAGGAACTGAACCTGAATCTTTTGCAAGAGTGTTAAGTGCTCTTATCCTCTGAGCCTTCTCTCTAGCCCCAGAAATTTGTTTAAAAAAGACTTCAGGAGATTAAGAATTTAGGCATAAAGTCAGAAGAGATACCTCTTTCTTACTTGAGATGACTGAGATATAAATAAAAGTGAACCCTAGGTGGTAGAGCAATAGCTCAGTCATTGAAGTGCTTACTACGCAAGCAAACAAGGACCTGGGTTTAAATCCT
The DNA here is from genome assembly GCF_982192425.1 of Myodes glareolus. Taxonomy (NCBI): domain Eukaryota; kingdom Metazoa; phylum Chordata; class Mammalia; order Rodentia; family Cricetidae; genus Myodes; species Myodes glareolus. The sequence continues at coordinate 23,675,013 of NC_142030.1, forward strand.
AGAACCCACTTTAAAAAAAAAGGGGGGGTGTTTGTTTTGTTTTGTTTTTTGTCAAACCACGACAGTTTTTTGCCTCTACATGCATGTCTTTTTAAGGGTGCCAGATACCTTGGAATTGGAGTTACCCAGACAATATTGAGCTGCCATGTGGTTGCTGAGAATTGAACCCAGGTCCTCTGGAAGAGCAGCCAGTCTTCTTAACCCAAGGGCCATCTTACCAGACCCAAACCCACATTGTTTTAAAAGGCACAGTGGGATGTTGTGGAATATTACTTTACACTGTGTGAAGATGTGTCACTATGTTTGATTTAATAAAAAGCTAAATGGCCAATAACTAGGCAGGAGGTATAGGTGGGACTAATGGACAGAGAGAGAACTCTAAGAAGAAGAAAGGCAGAGATGCCAGGAGATACAGAGCAAGCAGGATGTGCAGGAGGAGAGGTAACAGCCTTGAGTCATGTGGCAGAACACAGATGAATATAAATGGGTTGATTTTTTTATAAGAGTTAGTTAAGAACAAGCCTAAGCTATAGGCTGATCTTCCATAACTAATGGTATGTCTTCGAGTCATTATCTGGGAGCTGGTGGAGCAGATAAAGACTCATTGCTGTGGGCCATACTTGTGATCCCAATGCCAAGAAGGCAGAGACAGGCGGATCTTTGGGGTAAGCCTAGCCTAGCTGGCCAATTCCAGACCAGTGAGAGACTGTCTCAAAAAACAAGGTGGGGCTGGTGTAATGACTCAGTGGGTAAAGGCACTTGCAGCCAGGCATGATGACCTCTTTGATACCAGAATCCACATGGTGAAAGGAGAGAACTGGCCCTTTGCAAGTTGTCCTACGACCTCTATCAATGCTTAATGGCATAAGTCCACCCCTTCCCAAATAAAGGAATGTAAAAACAACAGCAAAACCCCACACAAAAAAAGCGGCTGGCACTTGAGAAATGAATGATACCCAGGATTGTCCTCTGGTTTACACTGAAAAGGAAAAAGAAAAAAAAATATATATATATATATATACCACCCTTGATGCTGGAATGCAGGGCCTTAGAAATAAACAATTCAGGCCCCTTGCTGTAAGGGAGGGGAAGGGAGCCTTTTGTCCTGTGACAGGATGTGAGTCAGGATATTTACAGCCGGCCATCAGGTCTCCAGCTAGGAAGGCAGGAAGAGATAAGAAAAACAGGTAGCACAACCCCCTCCTTGGTATCCAGGTGGGTCTGGACAACCCCCTCCTTGGTATTTAGATGAAAAGTCAAGAATGTGCCACTCAGCTTAGCCTTATTTAAATTGACCAATGAAATGAGTCCCCATAACCACGCTTTTTTTGCTTCTGTACCCGCGCTTTTGTTCTCCTATAAGAACCCCTCACCCCCAACCTGCGGGCGCGCAAGTCCTTCGAGAGACTTCGTCGCCCCAGGTACCTGCGTATCCAATAAACCTCTTGCTGTTTGCATCCGGCTGCGTGTTTTCGACTGATCTTTGGGCACGGGGTCTCTCCCGAAGGAAGACGCCCACGGGAGTCTTTCAACACATGTGCCTACACACACACACACACACACACACACACAAGACTCTAATAAGTTAGAAGTAGTTGAACTTGATTTGGGAACTCTTGTCCTAGAGCTGAGTTCATGGGTTGTGTGTGACCTGTGTGATTGATCACGCAGGACCTAGCAATCAGAGAATTCCCATACTTGGTTCAATTTTGTTGTTGCCATGTTGATTTTGTTTGTTTGTTTGGTTGGTTTGGTTTTTCAAGACACGGTTTCTCTATGTAGCCTTGGCTGTCTTTGTAGACCAGGCTGGCCTTTAACTCAGAGATTCACTTGCCTCCGCCTTCTGAGTGGTGGGATTAAAGGCCTGCACCACCACCTGCCTAGTTCTAGGAAACTCTTATTAAAGAAAAAAAAAGCATTTAATTGGTGCTTGCTTACAGTTTCAGGGGTTTAGTACATTATTATTGTGGCAGGAAGCATGGTGGTATGCAGGCGGATTTGATGCTTGAGAAGTAGCTAAGATTTCTACGTCAAGATTTGCAGGCAGGGGGAAGAGGGAGAGCAACACCAGGACTGGCTTGGGATTTTGAAACCCTAAAGCCCAGCCCCATTTGTAGCAGGCTTTCTTGGACCACCAGCCCCCAAATCACGACACAGAGACTTATTATTAACCATGAAAGCTCAGCTTTAGCTTAAGCTTGTTTCTAGCTAGCGTTTTTAACTTAAATTAACTCATTTCTATTAATGTGTGTGATGCCTGAGGCTCGTTTATGTCATCTACAGACTGCCCATACTGCTTTCCTGCTTCCTCCTGTCTCCGCCCTTCTTTTTCCCAGCATCCTCTGTGCCTGGAAATCCTGCCTACCTACTGACTGTTCAGCTTGTAATTAAACCAATTAGAGTGACACATAGTCACAGTGTGCAAAAAGATTATTGCACAACGGCCTTAACATTATTTATTTTATGTGTATGTGCATCCCAGAGTGTTTTTATGTGTACCACATGTATGCATTCATCCACGAACTTCATAAGATGGTGTAGTAATTATTTCTATTAAATACTGACTGAAGCTGGGCAGTGGTGACACATGCCTTTAATCCCAGCACTTGGGAGGCAGAGGCAGAAAGATCTCTCTGAGTATGAGGTCAGTCTGGTCTACAGAGTGAATTCCAGCACAGTTGGGACTGTTACACAGAGAAACCCTGTCTCAAAAAACAAAAATCAACCAACCAACCAGCCATCCAAACAAACAAACAAAAAACTTCAAAACAACAAATACTGATTGAGACCCTACCATAGGGTCTCATACCATAGATACATGATAAAAAAAGATGAGTAAGACACTCTCTTGTATTTATGAAGGTTAAACCTGTTAAGCAGACAGTCTTTTTTAACAGATATAAAGAAATATATTCAGACCCCTGATAGAGCTATGTTCGGAGGATGATGTGATCAAAAGAGGGGACCTTAATCCTGATTTGCAGAGTGATATCATTTTCCATTTCCTTCTTGAATGAGTGACAATTGAGTTGATTTCTAAGAGACAATGAAGAATTAGCTAGGAGAGAACAAAAATAAACTCAATCTGAAAGTGCAACCGAGATGTTCAAGAAGCCAGAAACATGAAGGCAGATATGGCAGAACCATGAGCAGGCTTCTTGCTGTCGCACAGGACTTTTGCTGAGAATGAGAAGGGACAAGGGCGAGAGAGAAGCGATATGAGGCTGAGATTCGTGCGAACCAGACTGGGACATCTCATGTGCCAGAATAAGCAGTTTGAATCCACTGGGAAGCTTGCCTTCCTCCCTCCCTCCCTCCCTCCCTCCCTCCCTCCCTCCCTCCCTCCCTCCCTCCCTCCCTCCTTCCCCCCTCCTTTCCTCCCTCCCTCCTTTGCTCCCTCCCTCTCTTCCTTCCTTCCTTTCTTCCTTTCCTTCCTCCCTCCCTCCCTCCCTCCCTCCCTTCCTCCCTCCCTCCTTTCCTCTCTCCCTCTCTTTCTTCCTTCCTTTCTTTACTCCCTCCCTCCCTCCTTCCCTCCCTCCTTCCTTCCTTCCTTCCTTCTTTCTTTTTTTGCAATACAGGTCTCGCCTCTTGCTATGTAGCCCAGGCTGGAATTCTTGCAAATTTGCTCTCCAGTCTCCCCAGTGCTGGGATTACAGGAGTATAGGACCCCAGCTGGTTTTTTAGAGATCTTCAGGTGGTAAGCTTGAGACTGGAGCAGTGGCTCAGTATTAAAGGTGTTTGCTGCCAAACGTGACAGCTAGAGTTCAATCCCAAGGACCCTCAGGACAGAAGGAGGGAACCAGCCTCTGTTAGTTGTCCTCTGGCTTCTACACATGTCCTGAGGTAAACGTGCATACACACAAATGAACTGATGCAGGAAAAATTAAAGCTCGAGCTGGGAAAAGATATCACCAGATCTGTTTTCTGGTTGGCTCGCTTTGGTGGCCGGTTGACAGATAACTGTGAGGATGAGGCCCTGGAAGCAGAGACCAGCAAGCTATTGTCATAATGCAGGCGAGAGGTTAGGTCTACTTGAGAATAGTGGTAGTACGTAAAGGAAGAGGAAGTGTCAAAAAAATTCATGGGAAGTGAAATCATTGGATTGAAAAAGAGGAAGAAAAGTTAATAACCATTCTGGTGTCTTGTATGGCTGATTGGGAGATGGTGGTACTGAGGGGTAAAGAGGCTACTGGAGCTACTAATGTCCTCCATTGGTCCCCCGTCCTCTTCTATAGTGACAATGCATTTCAGCACTATACTATCAAGCACCTGTTCTGCGGTTAGACAGCTGAGGAGGAGGAGGAGGAGGGAGGAGAGAGAGAGAGAGAGAGAGAGAGAGAGGTCCTATGACAAGGAATCTCATTATGGAGCTGCTCTGGTTTCTCTCTGTAGCTGTGATAGGATGCTCTGGCCAAAAAGCAACATATGGAAGGGAAGGATTTATTTAACTCACAATTCCGGTTCCAATTCCTCAGTCCAGGGAAGGAAGGCAGGAGCTCCAGCAACAGGTCACATCCTGGCTTCCCCTAATGACTGACTGAAGTGTAAGCTGAAGCAAACCCTTTTCTCCTCACTTTTGTTTAAACTACAGCAATAAAGCCCTAAGAGCCTAGAGTACACCACCACTCAGGAGTTCCACTGCTTGGGAGGCAGAGGCAGGTGGATCTCTGTGAGTTTGTGGACAGCCTGGTCTACAGAGTGAGCCCCAGGACAGCCAGGGCTACATAGTGAGACCCTGCTTCAGAGGGTGGAGGGAGAAGAAGAGGGAGAGACCTGTAGTTGGAATTTTCTTTGGGCCACCAACCAGCTCCTAAATAAAGATATGGAGACTTATTATTAATTATGAGTGCTCAGCCTTAGCTTAGGCTTGTCCCACTAGCTCTTTTAATTTAGTTTAACCTGTTTCTGTTCAGTTATGTTTTGCCTTGTGGCTTTTTAGCCTTTCTTTCATTCATGTATGTCCTACTTTCCTCCTTCCTCCATGTCTGTCTGTCTGGCCTCTGACATCTCCCTGTCATCTCTTTTTCTTTCTCCTTTGAGTCTAATTCTTCCTCCTATTTACTTTCCTCACCCCCAAGTCCCACCTCTATCTTCTCCCTTGCTATTGGCCATTCAGCTTCTTATCAGACCAATCAGGTATCTTAGGCAGGCAAGGTAAAATAACAACACATCTTTATATAATTAAACAAATGCAACACATCTTTACATAGTTAGCCAAATATTTTTCAACAAGACCCTAAGAACTTAAGTTCAAGTTCTGACCTTAGCTCTTTAGCTCTTACTAGCTGAATTAGTGGTTTTGTCCTTTTATTGAATGTTTAACACAATTAAGACCCAGTTCAATCAGATATTGTCATCCTGGACTCACTACATAGCAGGAAAATAATAGTTCTAGGTTTTTGGTTTTTTTTTTTTTTGGTTTTTGAGACAGGGTTTCTCTGTAGCTTTGGTGCCTGACCTAGAACTAGCTCTTGTAGACCAAGCTGGCCTTGAACTCACAGAGATCCACCTGCCTCTGTCTCCCAAGTGCTGGGATTACAGGTGTGTGCCACCGCCACCCCGGCCTAGCTCTTAAAACTTAAATTAGCCTGTTTATATTAATCTATGTTCTGCCACATGACTCATTACCTCTCCTCAGTACCCTTAGTCCAACTTCCTCTGCATTTGGCTGGTGAATCCTCTGTCTTAGTTTCTTTTCCAGAGTTCCTCTCTCTGCCTGGAAGTCACACCTATCCTCTCCTGCCTAGCTATTAGTCCTTCAACTCTATTAAACCATCAGAAGGTGCCTTAGACGGACGAGGAAGGACAGAGACACATCTTTACATAATCTACAAAAAGATCCCAACACTAAACCTCTGAAACTGTAAGCCAGCCCCAATTAAATGCTTTCCTTTATGAGAGTTGCTGTGGCGTGTTGTCTCTTCACAGCAATAGAACCTTGACTTAAACAGTACAGGATGTCAACCAGAGGAGACATTTGAGCCTGGGGCTGTTCACTCATTGGGGTCTAGAAATTATTCTGAGCTTTGTTTTTTTTTGGGGGGGGGGGAGAAGTTTACCTTATACTTCTGTTGCTGTTGCTGCTGTTGCTGTTGTTCGAGACAGGGTCTCATGTAGCCTCAGTTTGTCTGGAATTTGTTATGTAGCTGAAGCTGGTACTGAACTCCCTATCCTCCTGCCTTTGCCTCCTGTGTGCTGAGATTATAGACACGTAGCACCACGTGTAGGACATCCTATAGTTCTTTGAGACAGGGTTTCTTGGAAACAGACTTCTCTGAGATAACTTTCCTATGTATAGCACAGCTTCTCCAACCTTAGGGCCTCTTCTGTGGACCAGACCAAGAATGGAATCTTCTGCATGGGTCATGGGCATCCATGGAAAATAGGATTTCAGTTCATTGATGTGTTCACCCTCTCCCTACACACCTACCCCAGTCCAGGATCTGGAAAACTGCTGGCTGAGACCTGAGTGTTACACTTTCTAAATTCTTATTCCTTTTACCTGGGGTCAGGGAACTACCAGACAACTTTATTGTAAAGAATAAAGTAATATGTAAAATTTTTTGGACAGTGTTTAAAAGATGGGAGGGGTCTATACGTGTTCACCCCCTTACTGTCTTCCTTCTTTGTTCTTCCATTCCCACCCTCTCCCAGATTCTAAGTGGGAAGATGGAGTACCTGGCCTATTTTCACTCCCTAAAACTGACCAGAAGTCGCGATTTGTCATTGCTGTCCCCGACCTCTAAACGCCCACCACCTCTCAGCTGAGTTCAGGCCCACACTGTTTTTCATTCTCTCTACAGTAGCCTACTAAATTATTCTCCCTGCTCTCAGCCTCATCTCCTAACCCATCCTCCATGGTTGCTATTTCAAAAATGCAAATTTGATCATGTCTCTCCCCTGCTTAAAATTCCTCATTTGATTTCCATCACCTTCAGGGGGAAAAGAAATCCAATCTCGTTAGCATGTAACACAAAGTCCTTTGTGATCTGACCCCTATTTATCACCCTGGCCTCTTCTATTCTGTCCTCACTTCCCTGCCCTGACCCAGTACATTGCACTTGGCGCTAGATGTGCTTAAACATTTAGAGTGCCCTGAACAGGCTGTGCTCACTTACCTGGGGACATCTGCCCTTGTTGTTTCATTCAGATGGAATCACCTCACACACCCGCCCTCCCCATCCAACTCCTGCCACCCCCAGTCCCTCCTCTCTTGGTCCTCCTGGCCCTTCAGCCTCTAGGAGCCTTTAAGTTACCTCTGCACCCAAACTTGTCACAGTACTATCTGAAGAACAACTGCAGGCTTCTGACTATCAATCAATTGTAAGCTGCTGTATTAAAGACATGGCTTTTTTTTTTCTTTGAGACAGGGTTTCTCTGTGTAGCCCTGGTTGTCCTGGTCCTTGCTCTGTAGACCAGGTTGTCCTGGAACACATAGAGATCTGCCTGTCTCTGCCTCTCTACTATTGGGACTAAGACGTGTGCCACTACTGCCCGGTAAGAACTGTTTTTTAAAATGGAGCTTAAAAAAATTTTTTTTTCTTAAAAATTTAATCCTTATTTATTGTATGTCTATTCAGGAGCACGTGTAGGAGGCCAGAAAGGTACCAAATCCCCTGGAGCTGGAGTTCCAGGCAGGTGTGAGCTGCCTGATGTGCGTCCTCTGCAAGAATAGTATAAGCTCTTAACCACCGAGCCTCCTCTCCAGTTCAAGGATTGCTCTTTTTCCTTCCTTCCTTCCTTCCTTCCTTCCTTCCTTCCTTCCTTCCTTCCTTCCTTCCTTCCTTCCTTCCTTTCCTTTTTTCTTTTCTCTTCTTTTCTTTTCCTTTCTTCCTTTTCTTTTTTTTTTTCTTTTTGGTATTTCAAGACAGGGTTCCCCTGTGTAACAACTCTAGCAGTCCTGGAATTTCCTTTGTAGACCAGGCTGGCCTCAAACTCACAGAGATCCACCTGTTTCTGCCTCCCAAATGCTGAGATTAAAAGGTGCCATCACTGCTTGGCTCCTCTTTTTCTTTTTTCTTTCCAAGTTTTGTTTTATGTGTATGGGTATTTTGCCTACATATATGTCTGTGCACCACTTACAAGCCTGATGCCTATGGAGTTCAGAAGAGGGCATTGTATAGATGGTTGTGAACTGCCATGTGGGGTGCTGGGTATCAAACCCAGGTCTTTTGGAAGAGCAGAAGTGCTCTTAACTACTGAGCCATCTCTCTAGTCCCCTTTTCTTTTCTTTTTGAGATTTATCATAGCCTCCTGAGTACCGTGATAACAAACCTTTATTGTAGGTACCCAGGTCTTCTCCCCCTTTTCTTCCTTGGTGATTTGCAGGGCCCTTTGACCTCTGGCTCCCTGGAGATTCTGCACTAGCACTGGCTTGAGGGAATAGCTTAGGAAGAATTTGGCTCTCTTTTGTTATGGTGATTCCACCTGTAATCAAAGTTCTAGCAGTGGGCCCCACACGCCTGGCCCCTCCCAGCTGATTCTGCCTGAGGCACCAGGCACCTGTAATCTCCTTCTCCTGCTCCTGATGGGAGGAGGCCTTGCCCTTTTGAACTCCCTTACCCACTGGTATAAATACCCGACTTGAGTTTAATAAAGTTGCCATTTACTCTTTGGTAAGTGAGCAAGGTCTCTTTTGTGTGTGTCTGTTCAAACCCTCAGAACACTCGTCCATTCTCGTGGGCCCGAGTTCGGGAAAGCGCGGGCCTGGATCGGGTGTGGGTATCCACAGAAAAGGCGGGGTCCTACACTTTATGAACCAGTGAGTCAGACTAAAGTCTGCATCTTTTACTTTTTGATTCACAGAGGTTTTGAGATGTGGCTTTTGGTTTTTTGAGATAGTGTCTTCCTCTGTAGCCCAGGCTGACCTCAAATTCACGGCAATCTTCTTGCCCCAGCCCCCTAAATGCTAGGTTTACAAGCATAAAACCATGAGTCAGGCGGTGATGGCGCATGCCTTTAATCCTAGCACTTGGGAGGCAGAACCAGGTGGATCTCTGTGAGTTTGAGGCCAGCCCAGTCTACAAAATGAGTTCCAGGACTCAGAAAATCCATCTATAGAAAAATCCATCAATCAAACAAACAAAAAGAAAAACAAGCATGAACCATGATACCTGGGTGGGACATACACAATCTTAAGTATCCCAGGCACATATAAATGTTTTCAGGCTAAAACAATTGAGTAAGATATGAATTAAAGTCTCATTCCAGTGGCTGAAGAGATGGTTCAGTGGTTAAGAGCACTTGTTACTTTTGTTTCCCTTGCAAGGGACCTAGGTTCCATTCTCAGCTCCTCTTTGTTGGTTTACAGCACCTGCAGCTCCAGTTCCAGAGGATCCAGTGTCCCCGTTCTGACATCAGAGGATACCAGGCAAGACCCATGGTACATAGACACAGATGAAGGAAAAACCCTGATACACATAAAATAATATAAAATAAAATACAGTCTCATTCTAAACTTACACTCTTTCCATGCTAAATTATTTGTGTTATTCATTCATTCTGTAAATATTGAGTGAATGTACTCATTCTTACAATAAACTTTTAATGGATGTCTTGTCTGTGTGGGGGCACTTTGCTACACTGGAGTCCCAACGTGTCGTCTGGAAACATTCCTATTTTCCTTTTAGCTGCTGTCTGTTAGACCTGATTATCCTTTGTTGTTCCGACTCTCTGGCCAGATGCCTATTATTTTCTCATGCTGATTCCAGACTCCTTTTTGACTTCTGAACTGTTGCTACATGCTGTTCCTATCTTCCGTGTGTTTGCCTTTGATATTGGCTGACCTTCCTCAGGTCCGTTGAGTCAACTTTCCAGCCTGGGCCTGCTCTATTCTGTTTGACCTCCCAAGTACTGGCACAAACACTCTGAACGGGAAGAGCCTTTCATCTGAGTCTCATAATTTGATTTTAATTTTTTTTTTTCAATTCACCAGTGATCTCTAATAGTCTCTTGAGTTCAGTGGGCTTTCTCTTATGTTTTTCCCCTATCAATATCTCTATTTTTGAACCCTGATAGCCACGTTGTCTTCTGTGATACTTCTCTAACCCCCCCGAGCTACTCTTTTTTCTTCATTGTTCCCTAGTGCTGGGAGTTAAACTACCAGAGAAGAACCCTGCTCCTGAGCCAGAGCCACGCCTCCAGCCCTGCCCCCACGCCTCCAGCCCTGCCCCCTCTATTCCAAAAACTCTATATTCCTCCCACTTCGAGGTGATTCTTCTCTCAAGACTCTAAGAACAACTATGTAGACTCTCTACTCAGGCTCAGCCTTGCTTCCTTCCATCTTCTATCTTCTTCCCTAAAGATCCATCTGTTCCCAAGGAGCGAAAATATCTAACAGCTGAAGATAAGATAACCGTTTACAAAGTGCCTTTATGTGCTTTATTCATCCTCATCTTAGCGCGTGAAGATCTCCAAAATCTATAACTAGTTCCACAGAATTATGTTATTTGTTTGTTTGCTTGTTTTTGAGACAGGGTCTCACTACATGCCCTTGGCTGGTCTCGAACTTAAGAAGTAGACCAGGTTGGCCTTGAACTCTGCCTGCTCCATCTTCCAGAGATTGGGATTAAAGGCATGCACCATAACACTTGTAACTTTTTTTTTAAGATTGCTATTTTTGAGTGAGGTAACCCAGACCCAGAAAGACAAATATCATATTGGCTCACTCATAAGTGGTTTTTAGACATAAAGCAAAGAAAACCAACCTACAATTCACAATCCCATAGAACCTAGACAACAAAGAGGACTCTAAGAGAGACATTCATGGATCTAATCTACATGGGAAGTAGAAAAAGACAAGATCTCCTGAGTAAATTGGGAGTGTGGGGAGAGGGTAGAAGAGGAATGGGGAAGAAGGGAGGGGAGTAGGGAAAATATACAGCTCAATAAAAACAAACAAACAAAAAGATTGTTATTCTTGTCAGAACTCAGAAAGCAGAGGCAAGTGGATTTCTGTGAATTCTAGGCCTTTCTGGTCTGAGTTCCTGGACAGCCACAGCAGGACTAAACCCTACAAAACAAACAAACAAAAACCTAACAACTAAAATTGCTATTCTTAAAAGTCATCTCTGCTGTTTTCTCAATTTAAGTCTCTCTCTCTCTCTCTCTCTCTCTCTCTCTTCTCTCTCTCTCTCTCTCTCTCTCTTTGGAGACAGGGTCTCACTATGTAGGCCTGTCTGGCCTCAAACTTTCAGATTTGTCTGCCTGTGCCCCCTAAACACTGGGATCAAAGGCCTGTGCCTGAACTACCACACCCAGCAATTTCAATGACTTTTATTACTTTATGGGACTCCACACTTCCCTAGACTTCCTTCATAGCACTTCCAACACTCTGCCTTTCTGTAGCATGCCCGTATCTCTCCCATTAGACTATAAAGACTGCGCTGCATGAGGATAATCTAGAAACATTATTTGCTATTGATTGTATTTATTATTGTGTGTATGATGGCAGGAACTCATGCCATGACACATGTTTGGCGGTCTGAGGACAGCGTTGTGGGGTCAGTTCTCTCCTCCCGCCTTTATATATGCTTCAGGGAGCAGACTGGTGTCATCAGGCTTCTGTGGCAAGCACTTTTAGCTGCTGAACCATTTTCTCAGCCATAGCAATGCTATTTGTATGGGAGGTAAGTTAGAAAATTCTTCTGAGAGTCGAAAACCCCTCCATATATCTTTATATATTTTTCCATATCTAGCGTAATTGTATTTTTCTTGTTACTCAGATTTTCCTCCTTCCATTTGTCTATATTCTTTTCTTCCTGTAAGGCCCAATTTCAATCTTATCTTCCCTAGGAAACTTTTGACTTTTTGGTCCTAACTGATTTTTTTTTTTTTTTAAGACAGGGTTTCTCTGATCGCTTTGGAGCCTGTCCTGGAACTCACTCTGTAGACCAGACTGGCCTCGAACTCACAGAGCTCTGTCTGCCTCTGCCTCTTAAGTGCTGGGATTAAGGGCATGTAACACCTAACTAATAACTAGGCTGGCTAGTCCTAACTAATGTATTTCTTCTTTTTACTACTATTTATCATTATATGACCTACTATTACAGCACATTTAGGCATATTTATATTGTCCTATGAATCATCTAAGGCAGGGATTGATTTGTGAGCCAAATATAGGTCGCTATATAGGTACGAATGGTTTTACTGGGCTGAGAGACGGCTCAAGAGTTAAGAGCATGGACGACACTTGGAGAGGACCAGAGTTTGGCTTCCAGTAGCTAGCTCATCAGGGTTGCTTACACCTACTTGTAAGTCCAGCTCCTGGCAAGTCAGTGCCCTCTGCTGGCCTCCATCAGCACCTGCACGTACATGTATAGTGTCCCCCTCCCCAGGCACACACAAACACATAATTAAAAGTAAAATAAATCAGAAGCTGGAGAGATGGCTCAGCAATTAAGAGCACTGGATGCTATTTCAGAGGACCCAGGTTCAATTCCCAGCACCCACATCGTGGCTTATAACTGTCTATAACTCCAGTCCCAGAGGATCCAATGCTCTCTTCTGGCTTCAGTGGGCTCCAGGCACACACATGGTGCCCAGACAAACACTTATACACATTAGCCAAAGTAAAAATAATTTTAAAAAGAAATAAAATAGGGTTGGGAAGACGAATCAGTGGTTAAGAGTAGTGACGACTGCCCTTCTAGAGGATCTGGGTTCAATTTCAAGCAATCATGTGGTGGCTTCTAACTATCTGTAACTCCAGTTCTAGGAGACCTGACACCCTCACACTGGAACACGTGTATGCAAAATACCAATGCAGGTAAAATAAAAATAAATACATTATTTAAAAAAAAAATAGTGCTGCCGGGCAGTGGGGGCACACACCTTTAATCCCAGCATTTGGGCAGAGGCAGGCAGATCTCTGTGAGTTCGAGGCCAGACTGGTCTACAAGAGCTAGCTCCAGAACAGCCAAGGTGATTACACAGGGAAACCCTGTCATGAAAAACCAAATAAATAAATAGATAAATAAATAAAAATCAGTGCTAGAGGGTTGGTTAAGAGCACTTGCTATCTGGCAGCGGACCTAAGTTCAGTTCCCAGCACCACATGGAGGTTCACAACCAGCTGTAGCTCTAGTTCTAATGCCCTCTTCTGACCTCCTTGGGCACTCTGTTGTGTAGCTGTGGTTGTTCTAGAATTCACTATGTAGCCCAGGTTGGTCTCGCACTCACAGGAATCCACCTGCCTCTGCCTCCCAAGTGCTGGGATTAAAGGTATGTGCATCATCATCATACCCAGCAAAAATAAATCTTTAAAAACTTAAATAATTGAAAAAAATCAAACCCTACAATTGATCATTTATTCCCATTGTGTGGCATTGTTAGCATCTTTGGGAGTCTACCTTTTTTTTAAAAAAAAGAAAACTTTTTACTAAAATTTATTTAATGTACTTGTGAGTATCTGCCATGTTGTCACGTACGTGCAAGTGCTTGCGGAGGCCAGAAGAGGGTTCCAGATTCTCTGGAGCTGGAGTTACAGACACTTGTGAGCCACTGGATGTGGTTCTAGGACCTGTACTTGGGTCCTCTGGAAAGGCAGCAAGTGCTCGTAACTGTTAAGCCATCTTTCCAGCTCTTCCACTAAAACTAAAGAACTTTCTTAGCTCATGAAATTCATATAAGATTCAAACTTTATTGATCACAAATACATTTATATCAGCCACAGTCAAACCTGTTTGTTGACATAACTGTTTGTGTCTTTATTCACACATAATAGGAGATGACTCACCAATAGAACATATGTCCATCAAAGACAAAAGCATTTATTAATTTGATTGCTACCTGCAAAACTAGCTGATCCCTAACCTGGAGGCTGAATTCTCACTAGAATTTTTTCATAGCAGCTTAAGAATCGAGGTCTGTTTCACTAAAGACAACCCTTTCAAAGCTAATTAATTGTTCATTAGAAAGATTTCAGAGGTTGCATAAAGGGAGTAGGAGCTAGCCTAGTTAGAACTTTAGTAACCGAGGCAACCAGATTCCTAATAGAAACAGAACCAGAGGATCTCAGGTGGATCTTCTTTCCAGGGGAAATGTGTAACCGCAAAGGCAAGCTAGAAAAAAAAAAAAAAAAAACTATTTGAAGTCTTACTGGAATTCGGTTGTTGAGAAGAGGCCAAACCACTGAATGGTTGAGACAAGTGCAGTTATGGTTTTAGCAGGCTGTGAAGGTATTATAGTCTACCAAAGAACATATCTGTGAAAGTTAAAAGTATCTGGGTTTGGCTGACTGAAGTTGTAAGAGATTGTACAATGCCAATAAGTAATACAGGCGTGAAAATGTAAAGAATTTCCTTAAGGGGATAAAAACTATATAGATAAACAGAGCTATGTTAACTAAAGTTACCAGAAGGTTCATGCATTTACCTGTGTTCTATTTATTTTCTTCTTCCCTGTTTATTCCCCTAAATATATATATACGTGTATATATATATATCACATGGGATTACAGAGATAGCTCAAGAGCATTTGCTGTTCTTGCACAGAGGACCAGAGTTCAGTTCCTTCGGATACTACTTACTACTTTTCTCTCCTTCACCGCTTTCCTACTTCGTTTTCTGTCTTCTCATCCCCCGACGGTCTCCCCCTCCTTCCCGCTCTCTCGGTCTTACCCTAGTTTGGAAATGCAGCAGAATTCTGAGTCTGCCACCACTGGGTTCTAGGAGCTGTCACTCTGCGGTAGGCAGAGTTTCTATTGGTTGGGCTGGAGGCGGGGACCGGAGCTCACTATAAAAGATGGGGCCGGTCAAGGCGCGCGGATCTGCTGACAGGACTTGGTCAGAAGGGGTCCCTTCAGCAGAGCTTCAGCCAGAGCGCCCAGGGCAGCACGAAGCAGCGGCTCGAAGCGCGCACTTTCTCCTCCAAGCGGGCTACGGCGCCTGCCCCGGAGCCCGGCAACTCTCGGCCACGGTCCCCGCATCCCCCGAGGACCCTTCGCCTCACCTGCGCCTGCCACGCCCCGTCCGGCCGCCGGGATGAGCGAGGTGAGCCGTGCCGCACCGGGTAGGAGGCTGCGGTTTCAGGTCCCCGGGAGGCGAGGGGTACTTTCTGGGTGAACGCCACTGCCCCTCTAGGGCAGCTCTCAATCTCCCGTCTTCCTGAAGCTACTGGAAAGGGGGTGCTTTAGCCTACCAACTGTCGATAACGCTTTGGGGAGGGGGTGACTGGAGTCAGCTGTAGGCGGGAACTGAGCTCTCGGGGTGATAAGCTGTCTCTTGGGGTGCTAGTCCTCCGCATCTATCTTATTGCTCCGAGGTTACCATGGTTTTCCTTGCTGTCCTCACTTCGGTTCTGTCCAGCCTACCCTAGCATTGTGTTGTTCTCCATAGGCAGCAGCCAAGAGCTCCATCCCTGGCGCTTTTCACTCATTCAGTGAGGAACGTTGGGGTACCTGTCCTGCCTCCCATGAGCATTGGGGTAGAAGCAAGTCCAATCCCTGGGGAGATGGTCTCTTACAGAGTAGACCTCCATCTTCAGTGCCTGCTACATCTCGAAGTCTTCGGACAGGTTCTGTGGTGTTCATCAGAGCCAACCCAGTCCATTTAATTGGTTGACTCATTTCAAAGAACACTGTCCATGGTAAGACTTTGAGAAGACCTGTCCTATTGTCTGACTTGATTTGTGGCACCCCCGGGGGGGGTGCCACATCCTCATATTACGACGAGGACTGCCGTCCCAGGTGATGTTGGTATGAGCAGTAGCATCTCATGCTTTCCTTCTGTGCCCTCTTTCCTAGTGAGCATGTCCTTGTGTTCAATCTGTTTCTCAGGAATCTGCCAGTCCCTTGTTCTGCTACTTACTCAGTCTGAGGCCTTAGGAGCGGCCCAGAATTTGTCTGTGCTTCTACTTTTTCTCTGTAAAACGAAGGTAATACTGATTGTTCGAAAAGATTAAATTTTATGTGCAAAGTACTTTAAACACTACCTGGCTCTGAATAGGCATTCAATCTGGAGTCTGGATTAGCTATTGTGGTGTGTGTGTGTGTGTGTGTGTGTGTGTGTGTGTGTGTGTTTCAAGTTAGCTGCAGAAACCAGCATAAGAATTCCCAAGATTGCTTGGTGATAGAGCACTGGCCTCTATCATGAGTGAAGTTCTGGATTCGATCTCCAGTAGTGAGCAAGAGGAGAGAGAAATGGGGGGGGGGGGTGGAGAGAGAGAAAGAGAGAGAGATGGAGGAAGAGAGAGATATGGGGGAGAGAGCAAGAGAGGCAGAGAGAGAGAGAGAGAGAGAGAGAGAGAGAGAGAGAGAAACAGACCCACACACAGAGAGGCAGAGAGACAGAGAGACAGAGACAGAGAGAATTCCCTGCAGCCTGGGCCCCGGTTTAGATAGGAAAGAAGAATATCTTCAGTAGTTCTGCCGACTCCTACCAAAAGTTGTCACCTAGGGTGTCAATTAGTGCCAGCTGCTATGCTGTCTTGGTTGCCATGTCCACTGAATTTATCCTGGGAAATCCAGTGAGTCTGGTGGGCTGCAAAGGAAAGACAATGGCTTCCACGTACCTCAGCTGGTTGTGATTGTGACCGTGGCAATCTTGCCGAAAGAAAGAAAATAATAATAAAAATAAAAGGAGTGACTTTCTCTGGCTTTTTAGCTCTCCCAAGAGAAGAGGGGCTCCCCCCCCCCCCCGCCCGCTGCAACCAAAGTCTAGGGCTCAAACCACTCCTTCCACCATTGTGCTTCTAAATCTGACCATTTGAATCCAAGCCATCCCCCTTGGGAGCTTATCTGAGGCTCTGCTGACATGGTCTGTGGTTAGTTTGTGCCTATGAGGAGAGACACATGGCCCCTGGGTAGGACAGGCATTAGAGGGCTTTGAAACGGATCTTTAGGGGTGTAACAGTGGTGTTGCACGGTAAGGAGAACAATCTGGTGTGTGCTCGGGGGAGTCATACCTTGGGGCCACTCTTAGACAGCAGCTGAATTTAGCTAGCCTTAATTAGGGACTCTGCAGGAGAAGAGTGGGATTCTTTGGTGGGGACTCTATATGTAAGACTGCCCAGCCTCCTAAGCTGTCAGAGAAAAACGGTTCCAGCTAGCAATTTAGCCATCCAAGTTGCCTCCTAACACAGAGAGGAGCCTTGCTTCAGGGATGATTATTTATAATATCCAGAGGCAGCCACCTGGGTGTACACAGAGACCAGCTGTTTTGAAATTAGAGCCCCAAGGGGGGGATCTCTGTTTCCCCACAGTCTTAAACCAGTCTGTTTTCTTCCTCTTGTAAAAAAAAAAAAAAAAAAAAAAAAAAAAAAAAACTCTGATAAAAGCGGAAGTGTTGCCCGGAGCTCTAGAGCTCTGGGGAGACTCCAAAGGGCTTTACTTCTCTTAGCCCTACCCGACGGATCTCTTCCTTCAAGTTGATGTGCCCGGGCCAGGAAAGCCTTGTACCCTGAATCTTATGTAAGTTTCACCTCCCCCACCTGCTTATTTCCTTGCTTCAGAGACACTGCACAAAATGGGATTTGGGATGTCTTTAACAAACTCACGTCTCAACTGAGGGACGACTAGAGGTGACGGGGGTGGGATGGGGGCTCTTGACCAGGGCGACTGGAAGTGTGAGGGTCCTGGTAGAGCTGCTGAGCAGGACTGCTCGCTCTGTCTTCCCTCGGTGGCCCTTTGCTGTCACTCAGTACTGCAGCAGAGCGGTTCCCTGTGTCTACACGCTCCTGTGCTGAGGAGCTGCGGGGACCATCGCCAGCTTGTCTGTGTTCACAGCTGGAGGCAGGACTTGATTGCTGTGAATCATAGTCTGTCTCCTGTCGTTTAATAACTTTCCCCTGGTTCCTGTGAAGCTTGACTATAGGAAATCCATCAGTCCCCGGGGGCTCTTTCCTCTAATCCCTTTTGATGCAGCATAACTGGCTGCACGGAGCAGAACTGCAGGGTTTTGCATGTTGCATTTTCTCATCTGTGAGAAACTTGACTGGAAGAATCCTCTGGTCCAGCAGTCACTCTCCTGAAAAGGGAGCCACGGCTTCTGGTGACAATCCCCCACAGTTCCTCTCCTGAGTTTTAGCTGGCAGGGGACAGAACAAGGGACAGGTCCTCTAGATCATTAGAAGAGAACTTGAAACTGCTGCTCTCTCCTTTGTTATTCTTTTGAGGTGTTCTTACCTGACGGAAACAGATATTGCTCTTTAGGGATCGCCCCACCCTCACCCCACCCCCTGCTGTGTACACCCATCTTCACCTGCAACCTTCCTCACAAAGGGCATTCATTAGAGCATCTTCTGTGAGCTAATTGTTAGGGAGCCTGTCATCCAAGTTTCTTTCTCTCGCGCTCTCATTGATGGTTTATTATTACTATGGTTAAGTTGAACAAACAACATAGGACCGGCTACTTATTATTAGAATTTTTTTTTTAATCTCTGGAAGTCTGTATTTCAAAACAGGGAAACCAGAATTTGGTTCACAACTTTGTTCATCCTTTTTTTTGCTCACCCATTTAGGTTGCCAGCTTTAGCGGCTTGAATAAGAATTCTGGTGGTAAGGAGTTGATGGCTTTCTCGTCTTGTGATGCGGCGGGCAGGCGTCTAAAGATGACTCATTCTTCCAAATGGCAGCCACCATCTCACAGACTGTCAAGTTTCTGTGGGGCACGTGACCATAGGGGGTGTGGTGGGTGTGTCTGATGCATCTCTCCTGCCTGTCTGTGGAGGGTTCTAATAGAGGACAATGATGGAGTCTGTAAACCTGGCTAAGGGGAAGAAGATAAACCAACAAGCTGTTGATTCTGTGGATGTTTACTGACTTTTTTTTTTTAATGTTCTACTTTTCTAAATTTCTAAGTTGTTTTTTTCTAAGTCTGGTTCATCATAGAAAAATGCAACTTCGTTTTGCAGGAATTCTTCAAGGTAGAAAGTCGGGTATATCTTCTACAGGATAACCCCAAAATGAAATATCTAGATGGTATAGCGGCAGAGTTTTAGATTTGCTGAAGAGCTCTACAGATCATCTGGCCCAGTCTTCTTATTTTACAGGTGAAGAACCTGAACCCAAATTTCATTGAGTTTGTGCAGTGCTAAAAGGCTAGGGCACATTACTGCTGCTGCCTCTGTCCAAATGAATTTTCTTCAGGACTCTTTTAACTTGTTACTCCGTTGAATCCGGAGGAATCTGATTCACATGCAGAGTTTTAAAAAGTACGGCACTGGAGATTGAGCTCAGAGCAAATACTTTATCACTAAGCTATCTTTTCCCTTTAAATTTTCATTTTTAATTAATTAATTTATTTATGGAGACATATACTTCTACCTTGACCTCCTCACATAATGGCCTCTACCTCCCAAATGGTATCATCATACCCAACTCCTTTTGTATGTTATTTTGAGACAGGCTCATATTAGGTTGCCCATACTCGCCTTAATCTTGCAATTCTACTTTTGCTCCCCCACATCCCTTGGTGTCTGACACAGGATCTCACTATGTAGCTCAGGCTGGTCTGGAACTTTCTATCCTCTTTGACTGCCAAGTATTGAGATTGCAGATACGTGTCACCCTGCCAACCTGTAATGTAGTGTTCTCTCTCTCTCTCTCTCTCTCTCTCTCTCTCTCTCTCTCTCTCCTCTCTCCTCTCTCTCTCCCTGAGACAAGGTCTATTGTAGCCCAGGCTGGCCTCAAACTCCCTGTGTGATCAAGGATGACCTTGAACTTCTGATCCTCCAGCTTCTACTTCCCTAGTACTGAGATTATGAGGATACACCAATAAGTCAGATTTTATGCAGCCCTGGGAATAGAACCCAGGGCTTCTTACTTGCTAGGCAAGCCCTCTACCAACTGAACTACATTACCAGGCCCTGTCTGTAACTTCTTCTTCTTCTGAGACAGGGTTTTTCTGTGTAACAGCTCCAGCTGTCCTGGAACTTGATCAGTAGACCAGGCTAGCCTTGAACTCACAGAGATCTTCCTGCTTCTGCCTCCCAAGTGCTGAGACCAGAGGCGTATATCACCACCACCGGGCTTAATTTTTAGTGAATATATATTATAGATATTTTCTATAAGCAACAGAAACTGTGATTTAATAAAGGCTGAGAAAGAAGATAGAAAGACGGTTTGGACCCACCAGACCTTCGTATTTATCAATAGGGTACGTTTTGGTAGAACACCAGATGTCTTAGTCACTGTTGCTGTGATGATACTCTGGCCGAGGCAACTTTTATAAATGAAAACATTTAGCTGGGGCCTCATGTACAGTTTCAGAGGTTTAGTTCATTATTATCATGGCAGAGAGCAAGGTGACATACACACAGGTAGGTGATAGAGCAGTACCTGAGAGCTACATCCCGATCCAAACACACACACACACACACACACACACACACACACACACATACACACACATGAGAGGTGGGGAGAGCGCCATGCTGGGCCTAGTGTAAACTTTTTGAAGCCTCAAAGCCCACCCCCAGTGACACCCTTCCTCCAACAAGGCCACACCTCCTGATCCCTCCCTAGCAGTGCCATGCTCTGGTGAGGCTTTCTTTTCCCAGCAGGAGGATGGTTAGTTTGAGCCCCCTGGGCTATGTAGCCAGCTCAGGGCTGGTCTCAGGTCTGAGGGGAGATCCTCCATCAAAACATAAATGAATAAACCAACAAAGACTAAGGCTGTGGCTCAGGTTGTGGATTGCTTGCCTAACACGGGCAAACCCTCCGTTTGCTCTCCAGTACTGCATAAAATAGGCTCCTGTAATCCTAACACTCTGAGTTAGAGGCAGGGGGATCAGAAGTTGGAAAAGATCCTCCCCAGGTAGTGAGTTTGAGGCCTGGCTGTGTTACATGAGAATTCATGGATATAGAGAGGAAAGAATATGAAAATGAGAAAGAGTAAACAAAACATCAAATGTTCCCCCCCTTTTTTGCACAAAATCTGCATTCCTTCAAAGCGCCTTTAAACAAATGCCTGGGAGCCTAGACTCTGTGGTTAGGTGTGGTGGTGTGTACCTATAATTCCAGTACTTAGGAGGCGATAGATAGCAAGATCAGGAGTTCAAAATCAGCCTGAGCTACATGAGACCCTGGCTCAAGACACAGAAACAACACCAAAACCTAAAACAGCGACAAAAAAGCCAGACAATGGATTTAGACCTTGTGATCTTCTCACTGGTCAGGCTTACCCGAGCCTGGTTCCCTCCCTCCTTCCTTCCCTTTATCTTTCCTTCTTCACTTCCTTCTTCCCTTCCTGCCTGCATTGCTAGCCCAGGCTGGCCTAGGGCTTATTGGCTCAGACTAGCCTCAAACTCAGAGATGCTCCTGGCTCAGCCTCCTGACTACTGAGGTTACAGGGGTGAGCGACCACAGGGGTAACCACTAGGGGCAGCTTGATTTCTGCTTGCTACTGGGTGAGCCCTAAAGGCTTTCTCACCTGGTTCCCAACCTCCACCCAGGGGAAGCGGTGCCTTTTACCATTCTATTGTGCTTGGTGCTGCCTCCCTCCCACACAAAGCCCTCCAGCTGAGTGTTTGCTTTGTAGGCTGTGGGGGGGGATTAATACGGTTATTTTAGACCGTTAACACCAGGGGTGGGATGCACATTGAAGATTATAGTAATAAATGAAGCTTTGGCTTTACTCTCTCTCTCTCCCCATCCCCTGGTCCTCAGTATGGGGTAAAGGCACAGCGCCAAGCTGTGTGCAGAGTGCCACAAATAACCACTTATTAAACTGTGGCAGCCCGGGTTGGGAGGAATGGGCAGGGGCTGTTGATTCACTGCATACCGTGATTTGGCATGGGCAGGGAATTCTGCCCCTGACTCTAGTGGGGGGTCCCGCTATTCTAGGAAACAGTGGGGTGGCTGAGGGGAGAGGTACAAACCAGGGGACTATTCCAGGAAACAGGGTGGGGTGGCTAAAGGGAGAGGGACAAACAAGGGGACTCTGGGGCTGTTTTGGGGTACAAGGCTTCTGAGCTCTCAGGCGCCTGGTCTATATTTTCTGTATGAGGAGAGGAATGTGCATATGTAGAAACTAGAGTACAGGTTCCCAGTTCTTTTTCTGTTATTATCTTGAGGGTGACCTTGAGCAAATCTTTCTAAAGCAGCCGGAGGACTGCAGCTGGTTGCTGCGCTGGAAGAGTTGAAACACTTCCAACAGTACTCCAAAAACAGCAGTCCAGGGTCGCGCCGGGGCACGGGATCCCGGCGGCTTCTGTACCGGGCCTTTAACGGTGACTTTCCTTTAACCCCGGTGGAGGACACTTCGGCACTCATAGACACACCCCCGTGGGCGGGGAGGAACAAAGTTTCTTACCACCGCCTGGAAAAAGATCCACTAACTCGTGCCCCCTTTAAAATATCCACTGATTTGTGCTCCCTTTTACTTTCTGAAAATGGAGTTGGTGAAGTCTCTGATTCACGACAATACAAAAACAAAAGGCAGGGCTCTTTTCAAGCTTATTATGTAGAATGTTTTCGGCTTCAAGTTCTTTTTGGGTTTCTCTGCCCTGGTCTACAGAGACAGAGCTGTGGGTATCGTGGCTGCTCATCGAAGTTACGTGATTGGGGCAGTACTAGAATTTGTGTTTCCATCTGCACAGCACCCAAGTCATGTCATGCAAATACAGGGTGCAGTTGGCCCCGGTACAATGGACTGATGCTCGCTTCTGAAGAGTCCCGGGGTGTGAAGAGTATGGAGCAAGCTTACCTTTCCGAAAACTGGCTTTAACTTGCTGCTTGGAAGAGGAGTGTGTGGGGGGGTGGGGTGGGGGGGTGACCCCGCCTTCCCCTTCCGGTGGTAATGGTTGCTGTGGTAACACCACTAAAAGGGAAAGCGACAAAGGAAGAAAAGAAACAAGGGAAGGGGTCAGGGTGAGTTGGTCCTGTGTAACACTGAGTTAAGCGGTACCTACTCCTCAATAGTGGCAGCTGGGAAGGAGCAGCTAAGCAAGACAATGCTGACTCATATAATTATTGTTGAATTTTGTTTTCTTTCTTTTGTGTTTTATTTCTTTTTTTAAAGACACGGTTTCATTATATAGCTCATATTGGCTTCGAACTCATGATCTTCTTGACTCAGTCTCCCCAGTGCTGAGATTACAGGCATGCTATACCATGCTTGAACACAATTATCTTTTGGGTTTTTTGTTTGTTTGTTTTTGTTCTTGGGTTTTAGTTTTTTTTTTCTTGGGGGTAGGGGTTGGGTGTCCCAGGACATGGCAATCAGTGCTCTTTTTTTTCTTCTTTTCTTTTTCTTTTCTCTCTCTTTTTTCTTTTTCTTAATGAAGGTTCTCTCTATTATGTAGCTTTGGCTGTCCTGGAACTTACTATGTAGACCAGGCTGGCCTTGAACTCTCAGAGATCTGCCTAACTCTGATGTGGGAGGTGATGTATGCGGTGAATATGTTTTATTGCCATTGGTTAATAAATAAGAAGCTTTTGGCCAATGACTTAACAGAATAAAGCCAGACTGAAAGAGATATGTAGAGAAAGTAGGTGGAGTCAGAGAGAAGCCATATAGCCACTTTTGTTCTTTAAAAAGATATGATGTGGGGATGCCCCGGGCGGCCTGAGAACCAGGCAGTGGCTGCTGCCAGAGCAATGCAGGTTCCCTGGGCAAACGGCAGAGTTAGGCAGCTGGATGCGGTGGGCGGCAGAGTAAATGGACATAAGGCTATACATAAAGCTAAATATTTATTATTTAGAGAAGAGGGAGATATTTATTACTTAAAAAAGAGGAAATCAGAGAGACATAAAGAGAAACATAGGGAGAGACAGACACGTGTGTACACACCAAGGGGGGGGGAAGGGCGGGGGGGAGGGACAGAGAGAGAGAGAGAGAGAGAGAGAGAGAGAGAGATTAAGATGGCGACCAGGAGGTCAGAAGTGGCGGGGGGGGGGGGGGGGGAGTGGGCGTGGTTAGTCCTTAAAGGCACTGCAAAGGAATAACAGCCACCACTAGGAGAAAGAAAGAGGTGAGCCTCCTGGTGGGAACTTTGCCATTAGGCCACGACCTCGTGGTGATGCACAGATTAATGGAGATGGGTTAGTTTAGGATATAAGAGATAGCTAGAAATACACTTAAGCTACTGGCCAAACAGTACTGCAAATAGTATAGTTTCTGATTGATTATTTTGGTTCTGGGAATGAACAAGCAGACTCCGTGAACATAACTCTGCCTTCTGAATGCTGAGATTAAAAGCGTGCTCCATGGCACCTGACTGCAGCAAGACTCTTAACCACTGAGCAATCTCTCCAGCCTCCCCGATCCCCTTTAAGATTTATTTTTATGTGTATATAAGGGTTTTGCTTGTGCATATGTAAGTGAACCGTGAGCTTGCCTGGTGCCCAAGAAAGCCAAAAGAAGGCACTAGACCCCCCAGAACTGGAGTTGCAGGTGGTTGTGAGCCAGCATGTGGGTTCTGGGAATCAAACTCGGTCCTCTGTTATAGCAGCAAGTATTCCTGACCACTGAGTCATCTCTTTAGTTCTAATAAGAAATTTTTAAAAGTTTGTTTTAGAACCTACTCTATGGTGAATCATGCCTGTAGTCCCAGCACTTAAAAGGTTAAGGAGGATTGCCATGATTTTGATATAAGCCAGGGCCACCTAGTGAATTCTAGGTCAGCTTCAGCTACACAGCGTAAGACCATGTTTCAAAAAAGCAACAAACCCCAAACCAAACAATGAAAAAGTCTCTAAACACAAATTCTTTATCAGATATGGGATTTGTAAATATTTCTTTCTGCCTGTAGCTTGCCCCTTTCCTCTCTTAGGAGAAATTCAGTTTATAATGTTTTTCTATGTGTTTTGCTTTTGGTATATCAAAAAAAATTTTTTTTTGTATCCTAAGGTTGCAAAAACTTTCTCCCTATGCTTTATTCTAAAAATTTACACTTAATTGTAACTACTGCTGTCTTGTTGAGGCAGGATTTTCTTCTTTCTTTTCTTCCTGTTTGTTTTCTCAAGACAGGGTTTCTCTATGGAACAGTCCTGGCTGTTCCTGGAACTCACTCTGTAGACCAGGCTGGCCTCAGACTTGCAGAGATCCCCCTGCCTCTGCCTCCTGAGTGCTGGGGTTAAACGCAAGCGCCACCAGACTTAGCTTTGAGACAGGATTTCTCTGTGCTGCTGGCGGTGCTGCCGAGACTGAGTTGATCTTAAACTTGCCTCAGTCTTCCTGCCTCTGCTTCTTCAAAGTTTAGGTCCTGTGTCTGTTTGTAGGTCATTTCTGGACGGTGCAAGTATAGTTTGAGGTGGGCTTCTTTGGTTTTGCAAACGACCGTCCAATTGTTCCCTTACTGTTTGTTGGAAAGAAGAGTCCTCCTCCCCTTCCTGTCCCAGAGTCTCCCCTTCTGCTTGTAGTCCATCATTTTTCTCCTCTCCCTTAAGATCGCTTCCTCCCCTTCACGGTCCCCTTTCTATTTTCATCTTGCTCATCGCCCAAGACATACACACTCCCTCCCGTCTAGAGTCTGCATGTGAAAGAAACCTGCTATTTGTCTTTCTGAGTCTGGTTTATTTCTCTTACCATAATGATCTTCCTTGTCCTTTTAACAGTATTGTTCCTCAGACCTTGGTCCCAGGCCCACCCTGCTTCTTCTCATTCTAATGGTGCTCGGAAAAGGAATTCACATCAAAGTGGGGAAACAGACAGAGAGAGAATGGAGTATTTATGTTTGAGAGTAAAAAGAACTGATTGTCCTGATTCCTAAAAGAGAGAGAGAGAGAGAGAGAGAGAGAGAGAGAGAGAGAGAGATGAGTTGGGAGCTCAGATGGAACCAGACATCATCTGGATGCTGATAAAAGTTCTGGGAAGGTAGAGATGGGCAAAGTATATGTTTTCCTCTACTGGAATTGAAAGAACTAAAAAGACTAGAAAGCTTATTGGAGAGAAATACCAGAGAAAGAGAAGATGGTCTCGATCTGCATCTGAAAGCCCAAAGAAAAAAGTTCCCTGACCCAGCAGACCTTTCATCTTCTATGCCCCACACCCCCTGGGAGGGACAGTCCACAACATGGAGCTACAGAGAAAACAAAAGGATGCTCATGGGAATTGGCACCTACTGCCAAGATGATGGAATGGAACATTGCTGGAATACATCAGGCCCAAAGGAGAGAGAGGCGGAGAGGACTACAAGAAGGTAGGCAAGGAAAGGAACTAGGGCTCTCTAGGGAAGGCAGGAGTTGATGGGCTTCACAGTTGCTAATTAGTGTTTGGTACAGAGAAGTGTGAAACAATTGGTCCTGTGTGGGCAATGACACTGAACTGAACCAAGCTCCAGGATCGCTAGAACTGGAATAACGGTTTTGAATGTAAGCAAGGGAGTCATTTGCTGTGGAAAAGAGTGGGGTGATCTTGCACATGTAAGTCTCAGACTCACTCGGAAGGGCCAGGACCTGGTCCTGTGAGAGAAGAATGTGACTAGTCCTTGGAGGTCAGTTTGGTGTGTCAGGAGACTCACAGAGCAAGTATGGCGGGGGGTGGGGAGATTGGGAGGGCAGGGAGGGGAGTGAGCTGGATGGTCAGAGCAACAAGCAGAGCAGGAACCCGAGTGGGTGCACATGGTTGGGGATAAAATCCTCACAGGGCATGGAAGATGGCACCGTAAGGAGGAGGCAGGTTGCAGCTCCCAGCGTTCCCTGTGGAGCAGATGTGAAGAAGGTGTTTTGGATGTGCACTGAGAAGTTAGACTTTAGAGTCAGCTGCTTTACTGTGGGTATAGAATTAGGTCATGACTCCTGAGATCTTTCTTCCTACCTGGGGATTGCTGTGCTGTATGGGATAATCTGAATGGTCAAGTTGTTCATATTAGACTTCTTCCTCAAGTTCATGTGGATGAAGGCATATGTGCACACACATGCATACTTTAGTTGTTGAGCTAGATGTCACATAACATAACGTTCAAGAGCCTGGACTCTAGCTGCATGACACACGCCTTTAATCCCAGCACTTGGGGAGGAAGAGGCAAGTGGATCTCTGTGAGTTCGAGGCTAGCATGCTCTACAAAGTGAGTTCTAGGACAGCCAGAGCTGTTATCCAGGGAAACCCTGTTTTGAAAAACAAACAAACAAACAAACAAACAAAAACAACAACAAAAAGCCAACCAAACAAAAAAAGAGCTCTAAGGTTAGACTGCCTTTCTGGCTTTAAACCCTGACCTTGTGACTTACCTTTATGACCTTAGGCCAAAAAAATTAACTACCACTCTTGACCTCAGTTCCTGGTTTGAAAAATTAGAATAACAATACCTATTTGATGGATCTATTAGAATAACTCACCATGTTAGTGTTTTTAATGTGCATACAAAAGACTTGTAAAACGGGTTAATCCCAGCACTTGGGAGGCAAAGGCAAGCAGATCTCAGGGAGTTACAGGCCAACCTGGTCTACAAAGTGAGTTCCAGGAGATCCACAGAGCAAGCCAGGACTGTTACCCAGAGAAACCCTGTCTTGAAAAACAAAACCAACCAACCAACCAAAAAAAAGCAACAAACAGGGCTCAGTGGTTAAGAGCACTGCCTGCTCTTCCAAAGGTCCTGAGTTCAATTCCCAGCAACCACATGGTGGCTCACAACCATCTGTAAAGTGATCTGGTGCCCTCTTCTAGCCTGCAGGCACACATGCAGACAGAATACTGAGAATACTGTGTACATAATAAATAAATAAATCTTTAAAAAAAAGCAACAAACAAAAAAGTTAGTAATATTATCTATGTGATAATAATTAACAAGGTAAGGTAACATTCCCAAGTCCTTGATTTCTGTCAGCTCTCCTTGTTGGATCCTGTAAGAAGAATAAAGACTTTGCTCAACCATTTACCATTGCTATTTCTGACCAAAAGGCAGCAGAAGCTGAGAGGTTTGTGATCCACACCCACCCGGAAGGAGGGGCTAAGAAGAGGCTGAGAAGCGCAGGCAGATTTGTTGCGGCTCTTGAGTTGACACTGCTCCTTCGGAGAGAGGAGTGTTTGTAAGGGGTTTTCTCATAGAGCTCCAGACGAACTTGAAATATGGAGTCTGATGCCTGTCCATACATGTACCAGACCTCCCTGATTCGGCTAAAACCGATGACTTTCTAGAAAACCACCCAGGGCACTGAAGTAGAGGACAGGGACCTGTGAGCAAACCGAGGACCATATAGAGGCTAGTCCAACTGTCCCTACCCCCAACAAGTCACAAACAGCTAAATCTAGAAACGCAGTGCCCACAGCAGCTATTTTGAGAACTGGCCAGAAAGAATGGAGAGAGGAGGGGCAGGAAGAAGAACCTCTAGCACTTTTCAGCTGACGGTGTGAGGGAGATTTCACGGGGCGTTGTGAGCAGTGGGGACCTTACTGTACCCCTTTCTGGCCTCCTCAATGGAAACTCTTGATCTTAGGTTATGACCTTTCATAAATATAACCCACATGGAGCTGGGAACCCCTAGGGAGCCAGAT
This sequence comes from Myodes glareolus, assembly GCF_982192425.1. NCBI lineage: Eukaryota > Metazoa > Chordata > Mammalia > Rodentia > Cricetidae > Myodes > Myodes glareolus. The sequence goes on from NC_142030.1 coordinate 23,703,386, forward strand.
CATAGCCACCAATCTATTCTGAGGCCAGGCCAGGCTCAGGGAAGAGGAACGCTGGCACAGCGGACAAGCATGGCAGCCTGTGTGGCAGACCTGACACATCTCTTGCTTAGAAAATTTGGCTCAAGATCAGCTGACACGAGAAGGAAACAGCTTGTGTTACTTACTTTTCTAGCGTTGTGGTAAAACGCCTCGACCAGGACAACTTATAGAAGAGTTTATTTGGACTATGTTTCCAGAGGGCTGGAGTCCGTCATAGTCGAGTGGAGGCGGAGACCTTTTACATTAGGGATTGAACGCTGAGAGCAGAGGCTGAGGGCTCACGTTTTAAATCAGGAGCACAATGTAGGGAGAATAAACTAGAAAATGGTGTTACGTCTTTAAACTCTCACAGTCAGCCTGCCTCCAGTGACGTAATTCCCTCAACAAGTCCGCACTTCTTGAGTCTCACCATCTGTAACTGTATGGTTTGAATGAGAATGGCCCCCAGAGGTTCTTAGGTTTGATACTTGGTTCTGAGTTGGTGGAACTGTTTGGGAAGGACTAGGAGGTGTGACCTGGAGGAGATTTGTCACTGGAGATGGCTTTGAGGTTTCCTAGTGTCTTTGCCTCCTGATTGTGATTTGATTTGAGATATGAGCCCTTAGCTGTTCCTGCTACCATGGCTTCACCCTGCCATCATGAACTTCAATACTCTGGAACCATAAGCCCTATTAAATGCTTTCTGTTATTACTTCTTAGTCACAGTGTCTTATTGCAGCAATAAAAAGTAACAAATACAGTGTCATAGTTAGGGTTTCTGCTGGTGTGTGATAAAGCACTGTCTTAGTTAGGGTTTCAATTGCTGTGAAAAGACACCACGACCATGGCAACCCTTACAATGGAAAACATTTAATTGAGGTGGCTCCCTCACAATTTCAGAGGTTTAGTCCATTATCATCATGGCAGGGAGTATGGTGGCTGGGAGGATGGCGGCATGCAGACAGACATGGTGCTGGAGAATTTTACATTTTGATTCAGTGGTAACAGGAAGTTAACTCTCTCACTGTGTGTGACTTGAGCATATATGGAACCTCAAAGCCCATTTCCACAGTGACACACTTCCTCCAACAAGGTTAAACCCACCCCAGCAATGCCACACCTTCTAATAGTGCCACTCCCTTTGGGGGCCATTTTCTGTCAAACTGCCACAAGCAGCATGACCAAAAGTAACTTCTGGGGGTAAAGGTTTATTTCATGTGGCAGCTTATAATCCATCATCCAGAGAAATCAGGGCAGGAAACTGGAAGCAGGAGCTGGTGCGGAGGCCATGGAGGAGTGCTGCTTACTGACTTGCTCCTCATGACTTGGTCAGCCTGTTTTCTCACAGTTCATAGGACCACCCAGGGATAGCACTGCCCACAGTGAGCTGGGTCCTCTCACATGAAGAAAATGTACCACAGACTTGCCCAGAAGATCTGGTGGGGACATCTTCTCAAATGAGGTTCCCTCTTCTAAAAGAATTCTACCTTGTCAGAAGGTGGTGGCATGTGCCTTTAATCTCAGCACTCAAGGGCAGAGGCAGGCAGATCTCCTGAGTTCAATGCCAGCCTCTTCTACAGAGTGAGTTCAAGGACAGCCAGGGTTACACAGGGAAACCCTGTCTAAGAAAAAAAAAAGGACTCTACCTTGTGTCAAGTTGACATAAAACTAGCCAATACATGCAGGGACAATACATATAAAGTATTCAACACTTTAGGGAACATTTCTCATTGAAATCATCACAAAATCCCCTTAGGGGAGATACTTAGCATGGAGCTCCAATTTTTTATTTTTAAAAGGGAGGAGTTGGGAGGAAGAGGAAGTTTTGATGGGTTAAGACAATAAGGTTGGAGGAAAACAGAGGGATAATGGTTAAAGCCAGGATAACAGATTTGCTGGTCAATAGAGAAAGTAAGATTTGAAGTTAGAGAACATCCAACTATAGAACTTGCCTCTTGTTCCATGACTCTCATGTCTTGACAATTGGCCAGCAAATCGCTCACTACACACGATCTATGCTACACATTTACAGCAAACTTCTTGTTACGGTGGTATGGCACAGTATAAGTTATGACCAGTTAGACCATTATTTTTATCATGAGCAAAAATAAAGTAAAAATTAATTAACCCAAAAAGAGAAAAAGAAGAGTGACTGGATCAGTCATCCTAGAGTTTCAAAAAATAATCCTTCCTCCCTTGAAGCTCTTCTGGTCTACAAGAGACTAGAAGGACTTCCCTGGGGTTTCAGTGTCTTGACTGGAGTCTTTTCTTCTTCTTTTTTAAACTTTTATTTATGCATGTATTTTTATGAGTGCTCTGGATGCCTTAGATGGTTGTGAACCACCATGTGGTTGCTGGAAATTGAACTGAGGACATCTGGAAGAGCAACCAGTGTTCTTAACCGCTGAGTTGTCTTTCCTGCCCCTCTTTTTCCCATTTTTGAGACAGGATTTCTCTGTGTGACAGACCTGGCTATTTTGGAACTCATTTTGTAGACCAGACTGGTCTCAAACTCACAGAGATCTGCCTGCCTCTGCCTTCTAATTGCTGGTACTACCATGCTTGATTCGGTGTGTTTTTAAATCCCACCCCACTCCCACTTCTGTAGCTCAGGCTGGCTTGGAATTTGTAATCCTTATTCATTGACCTCCCAGATGTTGCTATTATACATTTGTGTCTGCATATGCAGCCTCAGATTTTAAATTCTTATTTTTTATACACTATGTGTATGTATGTGTGTGTGTTCCAAAGCATGTAAGTATACCTATTTATTGAGGCTCCAGGCTAACTTTGAGTATTATTTCTCAGGCTCTGTCTACTTTGTTTTTTGAGTCAGGGTCTCTCCCTGACTTGACACTCAGTGGTAGGTGAAAGCCCCAGAGGTCCGCCTATTTCTGTCTCTCATTGTGCTAGGATTATCTTGTTTTTTTATGTGGTTTCTCGGGACTGGACTCAAGTTCTCAAGCTCACACGGCACAAGCAAGCACCTCCTGGACTAAACTCTCTCTCCAGACCCATCCTCTGCTTAAAAAGAAAAGATATAATAGGTAAACAAATACTATCTTTAAAAAATATTAGACTCTATCAGTGTCTTCGTTCGGGTTTCTATTGCTGTGAAGAGACATCATGAGCACAGCAACTCTTCTAAAGGAAAGCACCTCATTGGAGCTGGCTTACAGTCCAGAGGGTTAGCCTATTACTGTCACGGAGGGAAGCATGCCAGCACCCAGGCAGACATGGTCCTGGAGGAGCTAAGAGTTCTACATCCAGATCTGAAGGCAGGAGGAAGAGAGACTGACACTGACCTGGCTCCAGTATTTGAAACACCAAACCCACTACCAGTACCACACTTCCTCCAACTAGGCCACACCTCCTAATACCACTCCCTAAACATTCAAATATAGGAGTGTGGTGCGGGAGAATTATCTGTATTCTGTCAATCATATTTTAATAAAACGCTGATTGGCCAGGCAGGCAGTATAGGCGGGAAAGCCAGACAGGAAGTAGAGGTGGAGAAAAGAGACCGGGAGTATTCTGAGAAGCAGGAAGCTCTCTGAACTCCTGCGCAGACCACTGAAGAGGCAGCATGTAACTTGCCCAGCTGAGAAAGGTACGGAGCCATGTGGCTAATGTAGATAAGGATAATGGGGTAACATAAGTTATAAGAGTTAACAAGAAGCCTGACCTAATGGGCCAATCAGTTTATAATCTTATGGAGTCCTGTGTGTGATTTTCTTTGTGACTTGCCGGTTGTGGGGTACCGGACGGGAACAGATACCCCAACAAGCCGGCCCTCATGTTACAGGAGTGTATGAGGGTCTTTCTTACTCAAATCACCAAATCAGTTTATTGTTGTTTATTTGGTTCTCAGAATAGAAACCAGGGCCTCTAACATGCTAAGTACATACTCTACTACTGAGATAAATCCTCGCCCAGACGGTACTGGTTTATGACTTTTTTTTTGGACAGTGTTTCATTGGTTGGCTTGGAACTCATTTTGTAGACCAGAATGGCCTCAAATTCATAGAGACCTGCCTGCCTCTGCCTCCTGGGTGTTGGGATTAAAGGTGTGCATCTCCATATCTGGCTATGACCTACTTTTAAAGACACTTTCCTATGCTAAATAACAGTATATTACCATATGTGTGAGCATGTGTGTGGGTTACATGCTGGGGGAATGTATGTGCACATGGTGTGTGTGCATACAGAAGCCAGAAGGATCCCTTAGGAGGGGTGTCATTTCTTGAACACCATCCACCTATTTTAGGACAGGTGGAGAGACAGGGTCTCTTGCTGACTTGACACTTGACACTTCTCAGCAAGCCCAGAGGTCCACCTGTCTCTGCCCCCTCAGTATTGGGATAGCAAATGTGTCCCACCACGCCTGAGTATTGAACTCAAGTCTTCGTGCATACAAGCTATCACTTTAGTAACTGAGCTATCCTCCCACTCCATACCTCACTGTTATGTTTTGGTTTGGTTTTGGTTTTGGTGTTTTTTTTTTTTTTGAGACAGTTTCCAAGGCTAGACCTCGGGTTGTCAAGCAGGCTTGCTGGTCAAGTGCTTTTACCTCTTGAGCCATCTTACTAACTCCTACAACTCTTTAACTCCAATTCTGCTTCTAAACAAGCAAACAAAAATGAGAAAGTAATTTAAAGTTAAAAATATTAACATAAAAATTCAGTGAGTTGCTGGGTGGTGGCAGTGCTCGCCTTTAATCCCAGTACACAGGAGGCAGAGGCAGGTGGATCTGTGAATCTGAGACCACCCTGGTCTACAGAGTGAGTTCCAGGACAGCCATGGCTGATACAAAGAGAAATCCTGCCTAGGTAGCTCCCTCTCTTTCTCCCTCCTCTTTTCTCTGCCTCCTAGCCCCACCTATCCCTCTACTGCCCAGCTATTGGCCATTCAGCTTTTTATTAGCCCAATCAGGTGCCTTAGGCCAGGGCAAAGTAAAACAAATGTAACACATCTTTACATAATTAAACAAATGCAGCCTAAACAAATGTAACACATATTTGCCTAGTTAAACAAATGCAGCGTAATATGTCTTTGCCTAGTTAAAAAAAAAAAAACATTCCACATCTTGCCCTTAACTCTCGGATGACAACTGTCCTTGTTTCACTGAGAAAGTGGGAACACTCAGTAGAGATCGTCTGTACATTCCCACCATGTCTGCCACCAGTTTGCATCCATTGCATGCTTTCGTTCCTATCTGTTAATGCTGTGTTAGGACCCTACAGCCAACCCTTCCACTTGTATGCCAAATAGCCTTTTCTTTCTTACTCATTTAGAGACCTCTCTGGTAATTATCCTTTCTGACTTCCATCATCAATTTTTCCTTCTCTACTAAATCATTCCCATCAGCATTCAGATCTGCTGCTGTAACAGGCTCCTTTCTGCAACCTCATATCCAGCCCAAACTATCTCCAGTTCTGCTGTCTTTAAAGGGAAAGCTCTTTCCCAGGGTTCTCTGTGCTCAAAACCACACCTGCCAATCTAACTTGTAACCACAAAACCTTTTTGACAGCTGATTCTCTCTTCATCACTGTGATCCCAGTCTAAATGCCCATTGTCCTGCTTACCATGATGCCCGACCCTCCCAATTTCCCCCACGGTTTTTCTCTTTCTCTTCCTTCTGTAGTTTAATCTGTCAGATAGACTCGTCCCTGAAACACCTGATAGAGAGTGTGCCACGTGATCAGCCTCCTCACACACCTTCTGTCAGACCTCCTGAGCCACGGTGGGCTGTGTCCTTCCTTAAACCCTCACTATCAAAACAATACAAAAAACATGCCAGAGTCAGGCATTGTGGTACATACTAGTTATCCCAGAATTTGGGAAGTGAAGGGCTACCCTGTCTGCATACTGACCCCATGTCAAACAAGCAAGCAATGACAAACAAGAAAAATATCCTCTTGGATAATTAAAAGATATCCCAAATTTGTTTTAAAAACAAAAACAAAAACAAAACAAAACGAAACAAAACCCCCTCCTGATCCTGTCCCTAAAACCCACGCCATTAGCTGTCGTCTCTGTAGCAGGAAATGAGAAATCCTTCTTTTAGTTTTTCAGGCCAATTCTCCTTCTCAGGAAGAGAATCGACTCCCTCTATCCCAATGCCACGTATCCAACTAAAGTCACCTTGGTCATAGTTTGAAAATAATACTCAAAACCTCATCACGTGCTCCCTGCACTGCCACTGTTCCTGATTCAAGCTGCCATCTTCTCTTGCCTGGTTTACTGTGGGAGTCCCGCGCCCTCCCCACAGGCTTTCTGCTTCCTCTTTCATTTGCCTTTTGTGCAAATCAGAGTTCTGCAAATGGCTTATACTTCTAGTCCAAGAAATCCCTTACTAAGCCTTCCCAAGGCCCTACATAATCTGCTCCCACCCAAAGCTAGGTCTCCGCTTGTCTTTCTTTCCTCTCTGCACTTCAGCTGTGCCTGGATCCTGCTGGTCTTCAAAGAGGCGAGCCCTGCTTCCACCCCAGGGTCTTACCACGGATCTCCGCAGTCTTCACAACTTACCTCCTACAGCTGCTTGCTCAAGTGCCATCTTTCAGAGAGACTTTTCCAGGGTTGGTGATATAGTTCAGTGTTAAAGCACTGGTCTAGCGTGCATGAGGCCCTGGATTCAGTCCCTATTACGTCATCATTATCATTACCATCATCATAATAATATGATGATGACCCCACAGTTGACCAGATAGGTTTTTCTTGATGATTATGTAAAGGACCTCTGTCCTTAGCTAGTACTCATCCTTCCCTACCTTGCCCTCTTCTCTGGTATTTTTTTACCATCTTTTTTTTTTCTTTTCTTTCCTCTTTTTTTTTTTTTTTTTTCTGAGACAGGGTTTCTCTCTAGCTTTGGAGGCTGTCTTGAAACTCACTTTGTAGAACAGGCTGGCCTCGAAATCAGAGATCCGCCTGTCTCTGCCTCCCAAGTGCTGGGATTAGAGGCATGGGCCACTACCACCTGGTTACTTTCTTACCATCTTACCCCATCGTCACCTTCTTGTCTGAATATCCGTCAAAGGAGCTCTGTGAAGGCAGGGTTACTTTATCTGTTTTGTCCTCTACAATCTCTGACATCAATAGTCATTGATTTAATTCTTTTGGAAAAGTTTTCGTTAAGTAGCTTGCTACTTGGCCCGAGTTGGTCTGGAATTCATGGTAGTCCTCCTGCCTCAGTCTCGCGAATGTTAGGATTACAAGCACTCTCTATCATGCTGGGCTTATTGAGTGAACGTTGATGATTTTTTATCTGATCTCAAGACCTACTTCTTCGAAAGATGTGGGAAATCTGCCTGGTCACGGAAGACTTGAATGCGCATAAGAGATCTGGGCCAGTGGTGCCTTCCTCCCTCCATACATATCTCACACTGTGATTCTTCTCTTCCAGCTGAACACAAAAACATCCCCAGCAACCAACCAGGCATCTGACCCTGAGGAAAAAGGTAAGTGAGGCCGGGCTAGGCCATTAGCAGAGCTAATGAAGGGAGAACCGTGATACAAGAACTGTGAATGGTTAGAAAAGGCATGTAAAGTGATAAAGGGGCCAGCGAGATGGCTCAGTGGGAAAAGGTGCTTATTTACCAAACCTGGTGGCCTCAGTTCAATCTCTGGGATCCACATGACGGAAGACAAGAAGTGGCACTCACAAATTGTCCTCTGACCTCCACACACAGGGCACATACAGATTCGGGGGAAAAAAGTAACATATTTTAAAAGATTTGTTTATTTAAAATTTTTTCTACATATGTGTGTTTGCCTGTATGAGTTTGTGTGCACCATATGCATGAAGGTACCCAAAGAGGCCACAGGGCTTCAGAGCCCCTGGAACTGGACTTACAGGTGGTTGTGAGCCACCAGACGTGTATGCTGGGACTATAACCCTGGTCTCCTGCAAGAGCATTAAAGACTCTTAACCACTGAGCCATTTCTCCAACCCCATAAAACATTGATCAATAAAAAGAAACCTCTCAGATAATCCAAGCCACTGTTCTCCATCAGACACTGAAGGACGTGTGCTTTGGGATTTAAACCATAGGGTTTAGGGATAAGTAATGATAGAAGATGTTTGTCATTTGATTCAAGGATAGCAAAACTTCCGGTGGCAATCATGCTGATTCTAAGCCTAGCACCCTAACTTTTAGAATCATGAGTTGTCTGTAATCTCCAGACTGCAGGCCCTCAAGGAGTCTAGCGCAAAGTAGACTCTAGGTGCTGTGTTTGAGGTTTGGAGGAAACAAGTGGAATCGGTTGGGCTGACTCATCAATATGTCTCCATCTGTCTACAGGGAAGGCTGGCAGCGTCAAGAAGGCTGAGGAGGAGGAGGAGATTGACATTGACCTGACGGCTCCAGAGACAGAGAAGGCTGCCCTTGCCATTCAGGGCAAGTTCAGGCGATTCCAGAAAAGGAAAAAGGACTCCAGTTCCTGAATGGGCAGCCTTCCCGTCACCCTTCTACTTCCTCTCTCCCCTCCACAGCTCTGGCTCTCGTGTGTCTTGTCCCTTTATCCCTCCGGCCTCTCCTAGAGGCAAGCTTAACCTTTATATATTCTTTCCTCAGGCTCTCTTAAGCCACCACAGTAGTAGAGACACAAGGACTTGAGAAGACACCCCTGATTGTCACTAGGCTAAGGGTGGATCAGTGCGTTGCAGAGAACAAAAGGTTTTGAGGTTTGACCCTTCCCTACCCCTACTGCTGAGGGCAGGATGGGAAAGCCTTCAGGGTGCAGTGCCTGAGGGTGGGTAGATGTACTCTGTCAGGTGCAGCCCTCACGCCTCAGGTAACACTTTCTGGTCCTCTGAACCATCCCTCCCATCTCCCATGGTTCAGCCACAATGCAGCTGCCCTTTCCCCTGGGCAGATATAAATCAACGAGCTTGCAGAATGTGATGGTGCATGCCTTTAGTCCCAGAACTTGGAAGGTGGAGACAGGGGAATCTCTGTATGTTCAAGGCCAGCCAGGGCTACATAGAGAGAGACCCTGTCCAAAAAAAAAAAAAAAAAAAAAAAAAAGCCGCAAAACCCTGCACCCCTCCCCCCAAAGCAGCTTAATAAATTAGTGCATGCTGAGTAGATTCCTTCCAAGGAAGGAAGGCAGGTAGAGACAGGAAAGTCTTCCTTCATGGTCCAGTCTGAAATCAGAGGAGCCAAAGATGGCAGAAGGCCCAGAGGCCATAGGCCAGAAAACATTTAGGAAGGAAAGAAAAGTAGAGAAGGGAAAGATGTCTGAAGCTAGAAGTTAAATTTAATTGTTAAATAAATACTACACAAGGGGCTTTCTGGCCATTGCTAATCTGCCTACCTTTTAATCTACCCCATCTCTAGTCATCCCCAGAGCCACATGAGCCAAGTGACACCCCTATAGTTCTCAGCCACCCCACTGTGGAGTCAGGGCAAAAATAGTCACTGTAATGTGATTTTAGCATGTTTAATAATCATAACAATAAAAAAAAGCCCTCAAATGGGGCCACTGAACCTCTACTAGTGTTTTTTCTTGGGTTGAGCACAAATGTAAGCCTACACTGGCCCAGGGAGAGCAGTGGAGAAACTGCATGGGTTACAGGGTGTCACGGGAAATTAACACAGCCCGAGCAAATTTACTGCTGAAGCTAATCCTGCCTTCCTGTTCCTGACCTTGGCCTCACCTTGATGCAACGCCCACACGGGGTCGCTCTGCTGCTGTCACCGCCCCCAGGTGCACCTGCGAGGACAAAGGCTTCCTGCTCCCCTGCCAGCTATGATCACTCTTGGTACCTATCTCTGAAAACGAACCTTTTCTTCCCTGTTTCTTATCCCCAAATGACCTGGTCTTGATTTCCCTCCTACTTGGTCTTCCTCCCAGACCAGCCCCTCCCCTCCTAGCATTTATAAAGTTAATAGGTGGAGACAATGGCTCTGGACACTAGAAGAGTATCACTCTTACACTGAGGGTTTTAATCAGAAATCAGAAATCAAACAGAAATGATTTTGAAGTGAGGTAGCATTGCTGAGCAATGGGCTCTACACGTTAACATGACTGAAGATTGCGCAAAAAATCATCTATACCTGCCATACTTCTTACTTTTTTTTGCGGGAAGTGGCGATTAAGACAGTTCCACTACACTAACCAGGCATGGTGGCACATGTTTTTAATCTCAGCACTCAGGTGGCAGAGGCATGATGATCTCTTGAGTCTGAGACCAGCCTGGTCCACAGAGCAAGTTCCAGGACAGCCAGGGCTACACAGAGAAACCCTGTCTCAAGAAAAACATGACAAAACAAAATGGTTTCTCTTTGTAATCCAGGTTAACCTAGCACTTGTTATGTAGCCCAGGATGTCTTTGAACTCACAACCCTACTGTGTTAGCCTCTCAAGTGACTTGGATTACAGCCTTTATGCCCAACTAATGGTTTTTATTTTGGTAAACTTTGTAAAACATAAATTTTACCATTTTTTTGTTATTTGTTTTTACTTTATATATACTATGAGTTGGGGGTTTTGAGTTAGTTATTTTATGTAAATCAGTGCTTTGCTTGCATTTTTGTCTGTGTACCTTGTGTGTGCCTGGTGTCCCTGGAGGCCAGAAGAGTGCATCAGATCCCCTGGAACTGGGTATATAGATAGATGGTTGTCAGCCATGCAGGTGCTGGGCACCAAGCCCAGGTTCTCTGGAGGAACTGCCAGTGCTCTTAATGGCTAAACCATCACTACATCCTTGAGTTCATTTTTTCATGTATGTGAGCGTTTTTCTGCATGTATACATGCACACCATGTGCTTGCCTGGTGTCAACAGAGGCCAGAAGGCAGCCCTGGATTTCCTCAGAACTGAAGTTACAGGTGGTTATGAGCTGCCGTGCCGGTGCTGGGAACTGAACTTGGGTCCTCTGCAAGAGTAGCGCCATCTCTCCAGTCTCCAAATTTTATCTTTTAAACAACCCCCATCCTCTATTCCTGGCCTCTGTGAATTTTATTGTTCTACTGCCCTTCTCTCTGACTTCCTTTATTTTATTTTTTTATTTTAATTTTTTTTTTAAGACAGGGTGTTACCATGCAGCTGGTGCTATCCTAAAACTTAAGATCCTCCTTTGAGGATTGAGATTATAGGAGTGTACAAAGCCACCATGTGTAACTCTGTAGCAGGCCTTCTTTTGGGCCACCAACTTGCTCCCAAATCATGACATAGAAACTTAATACCAATTATAAATGCTCAACCTTATCTTATGCTTGTCCCACTAGCTCTTATAACTTATTTTAAACTGTGTCTCTTAATCTATTTTTGCCTCAGAGCTTTTTACCTTTCTTTCATTCTGTATCTCTTTTTTTTCCCCTGCTTCTTCTGTGTCTGGCTGGACAGTGGTTGCTGGCTGGCTGGGCCTGGCCATCTCCAGCTCTTTCTCTCTTGTTCTCTTTTCTCTCAAGCCTAGATTCATCCTCTCACTTAGTCTCTCTGCCTGCCAGCCCTGCCTGTCCCTCTACTGCCTAGCTATCAGCTGTCCAACTCTTTATTATTAGGCCAATCAGGTGCCTTAGGCAGGCAAGGTGAAACAAACGTAACAATCTTTACACAGCTAAACAAATGCAACAGAAACAAATGTAACACACCTTTATACAGTTAAAGTAATATTCTACAGCATAAACAAATGTAACACATAGTTAAAGTAATGTTCCACAACATAACTTCCTTCTTTTTTTTTGGTCTATGAATATAGGAATCAAAACCATGAAGCAGCCACGTGTAAGAAACAAGCAACAGTATCTCTGGAAGTCAACCTGTATTCCAGAGTATATTCACTCATAGTGAGCCCATGGCTGTGGGATATTAATAGAATTGAATACTAAGTCATAGGAGGGCCCTCTGCAAAAGGAAGTACTTCTTCCGGATGCCAGAGAAAAGAAGGAAGCTTCATTGTTATGTTTGAAATCTGATATGAGTGCAATAGAGTAATCATGGTAGCCTTAAATCTCAGCCTCGTAGGCAAATAGAAAAAAGATCCCATTGCTACCGCTGGGGTGTAAAATAAGTACTCCAAGGGCTAGAGAAATGGCTCAGCTGCAAAAATGCTTGCTGCTCTTCCAGAGGACCCAGGTCAGGTGTAACTCCAGGTCCAAATGATTCAGTGCTCTCTTCTAGCTTCTGTGACCACTCAAATACACATGCACACACACATTCACACACAGACACATACATACACACTAATTAACAAAAACAACAATAATAAACCTTTTAAAATACTCCCTGTCCTTCGGTCCATGGATGAGATGAGAATTGATGGCACTCTACCTTGATCTGCCTCTATGACAGTGAAGTCAGGCAGAAGTTCCTGGTCCTGGCTATGTGGCTGGTGCTAAGCAATGGTGATTTCTCTGTTGCCAGCCTGTTTATGTAGACCTGCTGGTTGGAGGGGATCTGCTGAATCCTTTTGCCACACTAATGTGGAGCCTATTGATGCAGCCCCAACCCCTTTGATTTTGGAAAGATAATTCTGACCCAAAAGAGAGACTTGGGCATCTTCAGTTAAATCAGTGGTGTTTCTCAATGAACACTCTAAGGGCTGGCCCTCTTTCACATGCTATTCCTCATGGCTTGAGCTAAGTTGCTTCTCTCTGCTTGCCTGGAACACTCTCTTGAGGTCCAGGACTTTTGATGGGCTCTCCTTGGCGCCCTAAAACTCTGCCAAAGAAATGATCTTTGAATGCTAAACACAGAGAGACTTTTTTTCTCTCGAGTGTTTTGTCTTGTGGAACAAAAACTGGAGATCTTAACAGAAAAGATAAGCAGAAGGAAAAAAATGACACAGAGCATGGTTGGGTGTGCCTGTAATTTCAGCACTCGGGAGGTGGAAGCAGGAATATCAGGAGTTCAAGGTCATCCTTGGCAACATACTTCGTTCAATGCTATCCTGGGCTACACGAGACCTTGTCTCAACCTCCAAGCCCCAAAAAAGTTTAAAAGAAAAAAGAAATGTATGTATATTACTTCTGACAACATATGTGTGACTTCCTCTCACATAAAACCATTCTCCAGCTCAAGACATCCTGTAGTTATGACACCAGGTTTCCAGAATTAAGGCCACTTGTGGCTTGCACTTCTAGCTAATCAATTGCCGGCCAGAATGCTTCCTCCTGCTCAGTCATTTGCTGGACTGGCTCAGGAAAGTTCCTTACTTGTTATTGTCACTTCGTTCTAAAGGAGGCAGCTCAGAACTCACTATGGTGCCGGACACTTGCAATCCCAGCACTTGGGGTTCTGAGGCAAGAGAGGATCGGGAGTTCAGGGATAGCCTGAGCTAAGTAGTGACGTAGTGAGAGGTGAGAAACACGGAGAAACTCTCCTACCTATCTCCTAGGGAACAACTATGAACGTGGAAGAAATAAACAGAGCAAGGGATGAGGTGAACAGAATCTTGTGTGCCGCCTTTGGGCATGTTCCTGGCACACTGATATACCAATCTGGAAGCTCTCTGAACTTTGAACCCTAGTTTTAGAGTTTTTAATAGAATCATCATTACATAATCATGATTAAGTCACCTGATGTTGGTGGTTAAATCAATTTCCACTCCCTTTCCCCTTCCTAGAGATCAGGGTTGGGCTAAAAGCTCTAATCCTCACATCACAAAGTTGGCTTCTCAGGCAGTTGACCTTGCCAGATTCCAGGAGTCTTCTCGGAGTCACAACTAACACCAGCTCTGGTGTGGCTGGATTGTGTTTTTGAACTAGCTGAGGTGGCGCAGGCCTGTAATCCCAGCGCTCAGCAGGTTGGATTGCTTTGACTTGGCGAATAACCTGGGGTTACACAGTAAATTTGAAGTCAACTTGAGCCACATAGGGAGACTCAAGCAGGGGTTAAAGGGTTTAGGAATATTGAAAGCTGTTCCCCTTACCCTTATCACACAGTAAATTCCAGGAGTTCTAGGATTTCTGGGCCAAGACCTAAGGGTGAAGACAAAACATATGTGTTTAGTAGGAACTAGTCCAAGGCTTGTGGGGGGAAGGAATTTACTAGACTAGAATTAATATAAAAATTGAATGACGGATAGACACTTCGGCAGAAGTGCAGTAGGTGGGGCTGGAGAGGTGGAGAGATGGCTCTACAGTGAAGAGCAGTGGCTGCTCGCGCAGGGGACGCAGGCGTCTACGTGAGGCGGCTCACAACTGCCTGGAACTTCCAACTCTAGAGAAACTGACAACCTCTCATGGCCTCTGTTGTCACGCACACTCATACACACACGCGCACACACACACATTTAAAAAAATAGAGAGAGAGAGAGAGAGATCCAGGATGCAACAAGATCCTTTAACAGCAGTTGGAAGCTCCTCAGCCTTGCCTCCTGGGCCATTTGTGCAGGGTCATACTTGAATAAAATCCAGAGAGCAGCTCATAATCCCAAGGCAGTAAATCTTAGATCAACACTTGTCTCCTTTGACACACGCCACTTGGGGTGAGGCTCCAGAAGCCATCAGGAGTTGGTCTCTAATTGTCTAAAGAACCACAAGTCACTAGGTCAGACTCCAGAGAGTTAGGATCTGTCAGTTAGAAAATGGATTTTTCTCTTTGGCCTGTTTGACCCTACATTTCTTACTGTATCACATTATCACATCTGTAACACTGACTTCTCTTCTGGAGCTTTCTCAGCTGTGTGGGGGATGACAGAGTTAGGGCTGCAGCCGTAAAAGTGGAAAGGGTCTGGGCATCTTATAAGCTAGGGATATACTTTTAATTACGTTCCCAAATCCCAGACTGGAACAGATAAAAGTTTGGGTGAGGTCAGGAGTGGGAACAGGGCATGGGGTGTTTCCAAAGCCCAGACTTGGACAGATTAAAGTCTGGGTGAGGTCAGGAGTGGGAACAGGGAAAGGGGGTGTTAAAGAGACAAGAATTCTCTCTGGACAGTATTTCAAGCTGCATTCAGAGTCTTGACAGTGTTTCAGGAAAGAATTGTATTGATCTTGCCCAGTGTTGAGCTAGTTTTTTTCACTTCCCTGGTTTCCTTTTTTTTGGTGTTTTTTTTTTATTGTTGTTGGGTTTTTTTTTTGTTTTTTTTTTTTTGTTTTTTTTTTTTTTTCCGTGGCAGGGTTTCCTCTGTACTTTTAGATCCTATCCTGGAACTGGCTTCCTCTTGCGGGAATCCCTGGAATCCTTCTAGGAGTTGCCCTTCCTTCCCAGCTCTTAGCTTCTTATTCCTGAGTGTTCCTGATTTCTAATCTTGCTTGCAGAGGTAGGGATTCCTGGTAGCTTCCTTGTCCCTGCCACGTGTTCAGTGTTTGAGAATCAGTCCTCACCGGACTCACTGTAATTAGCTGCTGTCATCCTGTTTGTCAAAACCACTCTAAATGTAGTCCCTGTTGTCTGGGCTTTTGGAAATTGAGAGCTTGAGGGTGGGGAGCTCTGCTTTTTATATTGCTAGGTATCTAAGGTGCTCTTTCTTCTGGTTAAGTGACAGATCAAACTCCAGATCTGGAAAAGCAAGAGAGTCACAGTCTCCAGATAGACAGAAAACCTGTTCACAATACCGCAAGAAAAACATCCTCATTCCCTCCTTGGATATCTCCTGGAAGTCATAGAAAAGTTCTGGATTCCTTGTTCCCTGCTTTGCGTCCTAGCTTCCCTTAGAGTTCATTTACCAACATGATTGTTAATCAACTCAATCATTGAGACTGTGGAAGTTAAGGGACTTCGTTTGAGGGTCTTAGGAAATACAGTCAAGGAGCCAGATTCAGACGGCGTTGAATGTGTCTTCTCAAAGTCGTGAAACAAGTGGAGACTTAACAGCCAAGCAGTGCTGCTGTATTGCAAAGCAGTAAAAATTCCTTTCTAGTAAAAGTTTCTTTCTATAGAATGCCTGGAAATAGCTGAGACTGTGACTAACAGAAGATGAAGGATGTGTATAGTAAAAATGTCCACAAAATGGGAATCTGACCTTTAGGTGCATAGTTTGAGTCTCTGAGGACAATGTAATTAATCTGGTTTTTCCAGATGCCTGCAATCAAACGGCGCAGATGGGGCCCAAAGCTCACACACCTGGACACTAGCCTGAGATGCAGGTGCATAAATGCTGCCCCTCAATGTCCTCTCGATTCTAGGTCTAGTCCTGAGTTCTAGTCTTAGTTCAATGACTCGTGTGCCTTGGGAAAGTTTCTTCACTTGTAAAGCGAGACTGCTGTGTCAGACTGGACGTAGTGGGTGGGTGAGAAGACAAGGTCACCTAGGTCATCTGTGGATAGTCTTTGCTAGGCTGAACTCTGCTGACTTAGACGACTTCACAGTTGGGGTCTCTGGGATTCTCATTCCGTAGGTTTAAAATGTTAAAATTTCATGAAGAATAGACACTTCAGACAGAAATCTGAGGTGGAGCAAGCTACCCTTTAACTGAGCCCCAGAATACCTATTTGGTCCAGAATACCAGACCCTCTTTCTTTCTTTTCAGGAGGACCCCATCCTGGCTTTACCTGACTCCCAGATTTCTAGCTGGGCCTGTTGCTGCAGGGAGCATATAGTGAGGCTCTCTCAAGTTAACAGTAGTTGGAAGTGAACTAGATAGAGAAATGGGGCTCAGAAGAACTGATGTGCCTGGAGGTGGAGAGACAATAGGAGACTCGTATCAGGTGTACCACTGGCTTGTACAAGTTCTTTCTCTGAAAATTGGAAGGGCCTTATCTATACCTCTAAAGAGTTCTCAGTGGGAGGATGTACTGTCCTCTAGGAAAAGTGTCAAGAATCTACGAAAGGTTTTAGTTTATTGTTTGTCTTTTATTTATTTATTTAGCTTTATTTTATGTGCATTGGTGTGAAGGTGTCAGATCCCCTGGAACTGGATTTTCAGACAGTTGTGAGCTGCCATGTGGGTGCTGGGAATTGAACCTGGGTCCTCTGGAAGAGCAGTCAGTGCTCTTAACCTCTGAGCTATCTCTCCAGCCCCTGTTGTTTGTCTTTTTAAAATTAACTTAAAAAGATTATTTGTGTGGCTACACAGAGTGGAAGAACATGGTAGTTAAGAGTCTAGGAAAAATAAGGATGCTAGACAACAACACAATAGCCTGGAAAATACAGAAGAATTATCTCACATACCTTGAAAACCTCAGTGGGTCTAGTGCTGTAGGGCAGCGGTTGAGGGCACTCACCTCTGAGACTGACAACTTGAGTATGATCTCTTGAAGAGTTTGAAGTAAGCCTAGCCTACGTAGTAAGTTCTAGACGAGCCTGGGATACAGTGTCAGACTCTGTCTCAAACAAACAAACAAAGCTCTATCTAAAGGGGGAAAGGAGGTTGGATAGCTGGTTTAGTGGTTAAGAATAAAGTTAATAATCTTTAACTTCAGGTTCAGGGAATCCAATTGCCCCCCGTTGAACTCCTTGGGCAGCAGGAATCCATGTGGTACATATACATACATGCAGGGAAAAGACTCCTACACATAAAGTAAATAAATCTAAAAGCAAAGCTTAAAAAATAACAAGTTAAGGGGGAAAAAGAATATTCATCTCTAATCGACTGTAGCCTTGTGGAAATTTTAGCATTAATGTGAATAAACACACAGTGTGTGAAATAAGCTAAAGAGAATGTTTCAGTCTCTGCTGTGAAGTTAATTCAAGCGTTTTTCTCAAATAGATAAAAACAACGAAGCAGAGTAATGTATCTCAAGGAAGCCAAGAGGTGAACCATTACCAAAAAGAAGAAATGGTTGATAATGCTGAACAGTGCTGAGAGGTGACAAAGACCCCAAAGTGACCACTGGTTTGACAACAGGGGGCTAGTGATGTAGCTTAGTGGTAGATCACTAGGTTCAAGTGCACAAGGCCCTAGGTTCAATCACCAATAATACACCACACACACACACACACACACACACACACACACACACACACACACTATGCTATGCTATGCTAGAAGCATATTTAGTTAGCATAGACATTATTAAAGCCCTTTGAGGAGCACAATTTTAATGGGTTGATGGAAATAGAGACATGAAAGATAGGAGCAGGCTGAAGGGAGAGAATGGGACATACTGCAGATAATACACCAGAATAGGCATATTCAAATGGCTTCATTATACAGGGAAGCAGACGAACGAAGCTGTAGATAGAGTGGAAGTATAGACGCTATTAAAATGCCTCGTATTCCCTCTGTCACTACCAATTCAGTTTCGGATTTCGTTTATACTATTTATTACACTATATTCTGCCAATAAAGAGGTTAAAATTTTGAAGGATTTCCTGTGTGATTTTTAGATTTCCTGTGTTGCTTAAAGGAGTTTAAGCAAATATCCTGTGCCCCCCCACCCCTTCTCACTCCCATGCTGGCCTTAATTTCAAGGCAATCCTTCTACCTCAAAATCCCAAAAGTGATGACTGCAGGCATCTACCAATTTGTCAGACTTTAAACAAATGTTTGTTTTTAATAATTGTCTCCCCCACTCCTTCTCAAATTCATGAACTATTCTTTAATTAATGGTATGTGTATGAGAGTGTGTCTGTATGTGTGTGTAAGTGTGTGTGTGTGTGAGAGAGAGAGAGAGAGAGAGAGATGAATAAACACATCCTGCTGAGTCCATTTAGTGCTACTTATATGTGTATTTGTTTAGGTTTTTTGTTTTTGTTTGTTTGTTTTTATTTTTGAAATAAGGTCTTGTTCCATAGCTCTAGCTTCCCTTGAACTTGCAATCCTTTCACCTTCCGGCCTTCTGAAGGTCACAGCAGTAGACTACCACACTTTCTTACCTCTATGTTTTATTTTCTTAATACAGTATGAAATAAAATCTCCGTTTTCTTTCAGACATTGTGCTGATGTCTTTTACAAAGAACCCTTTTGAGCAGCTGGAGAGAGGACTCCACAGGCAGGCTGTGCTCTGCTCTTGCTGAGAAGTCCCAATGCTCACATCAGGCAGCTCACAATGGCTTGTCATTCCAACTCCAGGAAATCTAATACTCTCTTCCAGACCCCTCAAGTGGTAGAACTCACATGTGTGTGAACACACACACTCACTCTAAAAACTAATGATAAATAAAAATTTTAAATATGTAAGCCACATCCTCAAGTGAATAGACACACTCCTGGGTTTGGCAAAGCCAGTGTCAATTACGTCTTTGGCTTGCAGGGGGAATGATGTATAGTTGTTTTCTCTCTTTTGTAACTAGTGGATCCCCCTGACCCAGGGGAAGCTGTCGCAAACATGTTTCCACAGTCATCGAAGGATTCTAATATATTAG
The DNA here is from genome assembly GCF_982192425.1 of Myodes glareolus. Classification (NCBI taxonomy): domain Eukaryota; kingdom Metazoa; phylum Chordata; class Mammalia; order Rodentia; family Cricetidae; genus Myodes; species Myodes glareolus. The sequence continues at coordinate 23,722,599 of NC_142030.1, forward strand.
TGATATATATGTGTATGTGTGTTGATATATCAACAAACTGTCTAGTCAGTTATTAATAGTGTAACTAGAATAGAGAACAAAGAAAATGAAGTTGCTATTGTCATTGTCTCTTGTAGCCCAGGCTAGCCTTGAACTTTAATTTGATATTTAGTCAGAACTGGTCTTGAACTTCTGATCCTGCTGACTGTACCTTCCAAGTGCTGAGGTTATGGATATGTATTATAATGCTTAGCCTAAAGTTCTATGTATATTTGTAAGGGTGAATGAGATTTGTGCTAATTTATAAAGTACACTTGTTTATTTTTTAATTTAATTTTATTATTTGTACATGTGTTTTGCCTGCATGTGTGTCTATGTACCGCATGAATACCCATTGCCCACAAAGGCCAGAATGTTATACTATGTGGAGGGTTCCACTGTTTCTTACTTGATTCTTACAAAAGGTCTGGGAGTCACGCAGGGTGGATAAAATGGTCCTGTATGTTTATGAGGAGCAAAACAAACTTACCAAAGGTAAGTAACCAGCCTGGGGAACACAACCAGTGAGCAGCTGGCATGTTTTAGAGGTCAGGTCTCGGGAAAGAAAGCTATTGTGTTCCCACCCATGTACAAGCAGAGCCGGACACAGATTAGCATAGTATAAGCTCACTGGATGGCTTGTAATAAATAAATGTGTCTATGAGCCCATTTCAGAGTTTTCCCCCACTATGCTACATGGACCAACACTACAAAATCAAATCTGACAACCAAAACCAGCTAATGAGGAAAAATGTGGGTTGGGAATGAGAGAAGAGGTGGAGATTCTTATGAGGACTAGAAAATGCAAGATAGAGGCAGCGGTGTCTGGAAATGTCAGTGTTTATTAAACATTTAAGGACATTTGGAGGTGGTAGAAGAAATATACAGAATGTAGAAAAATCCTAACAATCCCCTGCGCCTGGGAGCGCAACCTCTTCCTTTCCCTCCCATTCTTGTGTGGTTTTGCTGTTTGCTGTCTCATTATTTCTTAAAGCCCCCTACACCACCCCTGACCCGTGAGGATCCATTTTTCTCTCTCTCCTTCCCCAAATCTTGAGTCCCAGAACTCTGCTCCAGTGTGGTCAGAGGGCATCAATTATGTAGCTGAGGTCTGAGGATCAGGGGCTCCACTGCTTGGGCTGGCTGGTTCTCCAGTAGAGATAAAGACTTAGCAGGGAGTGGGGAACTGCAAAAGCCACATGACGTCATTGGTCCTCAGTCATGGGGGCATGGGCTCAGATAAACAAACAGAAAAAAAAATATGGTGAACAATAAAAAATACTCGACAACCTAGATAAACCCTGATGGAGAACTCTGGTCTAGATGATGTGGATTTGAGCCCAAAGACAAGAGTGTGGAGCTGGGCCTCTGAGGGAAGGAAAAGAGAGAGCAGGAAAGAGCCAGGGGAATCAGTTGGGGTGGAGTTGGGGGGGGATGGGAAGGTCAAGTGGCCTGTTGTTGGGCAGAGGCTATCAAGGTCCCTTTCTTCTCAGTGCCTGAGGAACAGGCACCAAACACGCAGCCCTTGGGGCAGGCGAGGAGTAGGGTTAGTCCCTAGGCTCTGAGAAAGCCGAGGAGTAAGGGTGAGGGAGGAATACAAGAACTTGGAAAGGAAGGTGAAATGAAACTTTACATCTCATTGGGAGGTGAGGGCAGGGCAGGGCTGAGGAGCAAGAGGAAAGCACCTAGACCTGGGAAAAGAGGAGCCTAGGTCCCCCTGCTCTGACAGGGCCTGGACGTAACCGTCACTTATCCGACTCCAAACCCATCATGTTCTTGAGGGCGTTCTTGAGGCTGGTTCTACTGGGGGACTTGACTGCAGGCCGGAGCTCTGAGCTCTGTTCATCCTTACGAAGCTCCATCTCGATGACCACCACCTGAGAGCCTTTGGAGGACTCCGTCGCAGACCCCCGACCCCCCGCCCGGCCCGCTAACCGCTATTTCTTATCCTTGCGAGAATCCCCCAGCCCTTTAGACTTCTTCTCACTGGCAGCTTTGGTGCTTCTGCTGTGGTCCAGCATGGCATACAGCACAGGCGTCTGCGGGGAGGGTTGCACACATTAGCTTAGGTCTTGACCTCGCCCACCCATCCCTCGCTGCTGTCCCGGGTTCCCAGAGTTCTCCTCCCCAGTTTCACGTCTCGCTAACCTGACGCCCGCGCTTCGAGGAGTCCTTAGAAGACTTGTGAAATTTCCCCTTCTCCATGGCACTGTGGAAAGAGGGGTTGTGGCAGGATTGGTCTCACTGGAACCTACTCCCAGCGAACGCACTTCCTCTTTTCTTTCGCCCTCCCACCTCTGAAGCAGTCTCGGGGGATCCTGGATAGAAGGTGGGGAGTCAGGCTCCGCCCCTTACCTGAGCCTCCTTTGCAGGGTCGCCTGCCTGCGCAGCCAGCAGTACCGAATCAGGTAGAAAAGCAGCAACAGCAACAGCACCACCCCGAGGATGCCTCCGATCACGGCTCCCAACACCACCCCGTACCTAGTGGGCACTAGGAGGGGGCAAACAAATAACGTGGGTGGAGGGGTAGGTAACAGAAGCCTGTATCTATGTTGCTTAGTACTACACCTATTTCCAGCTGTTGGAAAAGTGAAAATTCTAGCCAAGACTGCCTTTTGCCTCCCTAGCCAGCGTTTTTGGTTTTTTGTTTTTTTTTTTTACTATTATTTTATTATATTTTTTGGGCTGGGCAGGGTCCCACGTAGCCCAGGTTGGCCTTTGACTAGTCTTTGGGTACTTGCTACATAGCCAACGATGGCCTTGAACTTCTGATGGATTGGCTTCTACCTCTGAAGTACTAGGATTCCAGTCAGAACCACCATGCCTATCCACACAGCTCCTCATCCTCACCCCAGTTTTACTATATATTTCAGCCTGGTCACTGTGTGACCCGGGCAATCACCTCCTCAGCCTCCCCAGAGCTGGGATTAAAGGCTCACACCACCACATCCAGATTAGTAAAGGCTGTTTGCCCTTCCCCCAGTCTATCAGCCCTCCCTGATACCTTCTTTGAACTGCTTCCCAGACCCCTGTCCCTTGTCCCTTCTCACACCTTTTTCAAAGACATAGAGCGTGACCTGAGAAGTCTTGCCCACTATGTCTGGTGGGTTTTTGACATCACAGGTGAAAGTGCCGTTGTCGCTGTAGTCAAGGTTGTGTATGACAATGGAGCCGTCCTTCCAGCGAGGGTCCCCTACCCACTGGATGCGCTCTTTGAAGGTCCCCACTTCGTCGATGTAAGGTTGTCCTTTGGCATAGTGGAAGATCTATGAGGAATGAGGGGAATTGTGTGAGGGAACCCTAGTGTGAAAACTGCTGAAACTTGGCTCCGGACTCAGGGTAACAGGTCTTGGCCTGGGAGAGGGAGGACAGTGCACACAGGTCCTAGGCAAGGTGACAAAGACCGTTTACTTACTTGCTACAGTTGAGTTTATGGCTCATAAAATAGCTTCCCTTCTGTAGCCCAAGTTCACTTTTCTATTGTTTGAAGCACCCTGCTATCTAACTCCAGGACACTCCCCTACCCCGCCCCTGCACACTCACCGAAATGGCATCTCGGCCCCCTTCAGGCTGGTAGCGCCAGGTAAAAGAGATGTCATCTGAGACCCATTCACTGGACCAGAAGGAGCAGTGCAGGGTCACCTGGGAGCCCACAGCACCATAGACTTCCCTGTCTGTGTAAACCACAATGGCCAGGGCCGGGGACAGCACTGCAAGCAGAAGAACATGGGATGTACACACCGGCCCAGTGAGACATGGAGAGGATGTGAGATCAACCAGCCGTCAAGGGCCGGGACATGGTTGAGGCCATAGCAAAGAAACACATCTGAATGAATTTGATTGGTGAATGTGAATGCTTGCATCAGCTCACAGTCTCAGCAGAAAGACTGCTCCTCATGTCTACAGCCATACCACCCTGAGTGTATCCAGTCTTGTCTGATCTCAAAAGCTAAGCAGGTTCATGTCTGCTTAGTGTTTGGATGGGATGCTTCTTCAGCATGGAGGAGCTAGATCAGTGCTTTTCTGTAGGATTCTAGAAGGTGGATGGTGTGCAACTCCCACTTTCCCGTTTAGTCTCCTTTTTCTCCTTCCTTTCTTCATTCCTTTTTTTCTTCCTTTCTTCCTTTCCTCTGAGGCAGTTTTACTACAGCCCATAGTTCTCCTAGCACTTACTATCCTCCTGTCTCAGCCTTCTGAGTGTTGGGATGACAGTCATCTGCCAATGGTTGATAACTAACGTTTTTGTTTTTGTTTTTTCCAAGATAGGATTTCTCTGTGTAGCCCTGGCTGTCCCAAAATTCACTCTGTAGACCAGGTTAGTTTCGAACTCAAAGAAATACGCCTGCCTCTGCTTCTTGAATGTTAGGATTAAAAGTGTGCACCACAACCACTCAGCTTATTTGTTTGTTTTAGACAAAGTCTTACTATGTAGCCCAGGCTGACCAGGAACTCAATATGTAGACCAACGGGACTCACAGAGATACACCTGTTGCTGTCTCCTGAGTGCTGGAATTAAAAATATGTACCACCGTGTGCATTCTTATAAGCTGTTAAAGCATTCTTATAAACTGCTAAAGCATTCTTATAATCTGTTAAAGCAATACCAATAAAAATAATGTCTCCTTTGACACCTACTCTAACAACCAATTTCTTTCCTAAAGTCTCCACCCACTTTGAACCACCATTACTAGTTAGTAAATATATTTTCTCTATGTATAAAACCCAATATAAATGCAATACACTCAAGATATATCTGTGCTTATAACAAATGGCTAAATTTGTTTTGTGGAGCTTTTAAAAATATAATGTATATACAATATATTGCATTATAATCTACTTTTTTGTTTTGAATTAAGAATTTATGTATCTGGGATGACTTTCCGTGCTGACTCATAGACATCATTCCATACTGAGCAGTTTTATAGTATTTTGCAGTACAGCAAATTCAAATTCTTGCAAGAAGACAGAAGCAGGAGAAGGAGGAAGAAGAAGACAACTAGGAATATGAGTCCTCTTGCTGGGCACAATTGTCTTGTCTGCCTGCTGCCTCCCTGGTTGCCCTTTAGTTTGCTCTTTACTGGGGAGCCAGGGAAGAAAGGACTTCATATCACTGTCGGGAAAAAGTAGGCATAGAGTAAGACCCTAAGTCCAGCACTCAGGTGCCTCTGTATGTGGACCTCTGTGGTTCACCCATCTTTCCTCGTCTTGGTCACACTGGCCCACTGCCACCCCTATAAGCCACCCACACAAGGAGAGTCATTCCAGGGAGACTATGTGTGGGCTGGCCCTGGGGACAACTGTAGACTTTTCTGTTCTTTAGGAGGGGGGCAACCAAACAAAGTCTCATTGTCTAAACAGCGCTGGAGGCTCATGCCACACCCACTCTCACCCTCGTGGTCCTGAATCCTCCACCTCAGCATAAACAATATCTTTTCTTTGCTTCCTGGGAATTCTACCTTAGAGCCTCCTTGGGAATCCCCAATATAATAAAGAGGATTATTCATTGGTTCTGACTCCTATTCCTCCTATTCCATCAAGTTGAGAGTTGCTCTTCTCAACTTGCTCAGTGGTTCTACGGGTGGAACAGAGCTTTCACCCCCTAGCTCCTCCTTTCCTTTACCAAGGCTTCCCCCAACATCCTATCTTCATCATAGTCTTGGGGAACCGCAGAAATCTCAGTATGAACCAAAAAAGTCTAATTTTTTTGGATATACAACCCAAAGAGTTGAAGTTGACCAAGGAAAGAACCTTAGATTTTCTAACCGTTCTCCACCCCTGCTGCTCATCCCGCCCTTACTCCAGCTTGCCTTTGGAAGGCAAGACAGTTTGGAGGGATCCACTTAATTAACCTTGCTTTCTGATGCTCTCTTGCTCACTCAACATCTTTCAGAGGTAAAGGAAAAGGTTGGTCAGTTTAAAGAAGACGGCTTTAGTGGGACAAGATCTTAGGATTCACTGACATTATAGATGAGAGGCCACAGGCAGAAACCCAATCTAAGAAGTTGAGACCCCTGAGGGTGGGCTCACTCATTAGTTCATATTGCCTGGCTTTTCTTTTCTGGAAAATTAAGGTTGGATAGCTCTTGCACCACTTGGGAATGAATGGGGTTCAGAACCCAGTGTCTGATCCTGTTCTTTGCCGTACCCCTCTTTGCTTCTTGATGGGCTGTCAGCGTGGATCTGGGGACATCTGACTGGTTTCCAACCTGGATACTCAGGGAAGCTCTCTGTGATCTTTGACAGTGTCTTTTCAAGAAATACCCTTTCTGCTTCCTTTAAATGATATATCCCTTCCCTTCCCACACCTAACATAGCACCCCCTTCCTGCTCTCACTTGCTGTGAAGAGTGCAGTGGGGACGGGGAGAAGTTGCTGAGAGAACACCTGAATCTTAGGGTTCCAGGACTTGGGGGCTCCACTTACCCAAAGAAGAGAAGAGCAGGGCAGCCAGGATAGGGCCGGGGTTGGATGAGGGAGCCCCAGGAGCCATAGCTGGGGTAGGGGCTGGGGCCCAGAGCGTCTGTGGGGTGGAGAAGTGGGGGACAAGGAACTGAGCAGGGTTTTCTGGAACCTGCTTAAAATCCCCTGGATTCCCAGCATGAGGGGGCTGTCCTGAGCCAGTGACCAATTGCAGCCTGGCATGTGCGATTGAGAGGTGGTTGGGAGGGTGGCAGGGGGCATGGAGCAGAAGGGGCATTGTCTACTCTGGGTGGAGGGGTGGGAGAACACATACCACCCCATACACAGAGAGCTTTGTATATACTGACCTCCCCCTACCCTGGGCTGGAATGTTGGGGGGGTGGGGGAGAGGGACAGAAAAAGGGACACAGACACCCTTCTCTGAGGAATAGATAAGCTGAGAAACCTAAATCCAAAAGGCCGTGCAAAGGCTTCCTTCTTAGCCTCCTTGCCTGAGAGCCCTAGAACCTAGAGGCCAATTTCTTTCAGAAAACTCCCAAATTAGGATGTCCCATGTTGTTCTGATTGCTACGGCAACACTGTGGCCTCCTTGAGATGACAAAGCCCCTTGGGAACAACTTTTTCCATCTCCCTGAATCCTAGGAGATTCTACCTAGACAGAAACTTTTTTTTTTTTTTACCCAGAAACTTCCAAGAAGCCCAAATTTTCCCCTTTTGTTAGGAAACCCTTCAATGCCTTATGCTGTACGGCAGTTTAAATGAGCAAAGGCACATACTGTCTTGCATGCTGGCCATTTGGACAGTGTAAGAGTGCTGGTATTCAAATGGTAAGTCAGTTCTGCCTGCAAGCTCAAAATCTAGTTTGAGGAGGCAGCGGGGAGAAACAGCAAACAAACTCATCAACAGCCAATGAACAGAACGCTGGGAATACCACACAACACCAACCACTCACTCCATCAGGAAGCTTGGTTCTTCAAATACCTTCACTTAATATACGAAGTTCAGAGGAAGGAGCAGCCAGGTCTAGGGGAAAATGTTCTATAGGGACCTTGAAGGAGAAGTGCCATTTTGAAAAGGGGAATAGGAGGGACAGTGGCTAGATGGAACAGCGGAAAGCAGAAGCAAAAGTAAGTTTCCTCCTAGTGTGTGTGTGTGTGTGTGTGTGTGTGTGTGTGTGTGTGTGTGTGATATTTGTGAAGCTCTGGGCATATTTAAAGCAGATTATATACATCCATGTTTGATTTGATGTGGGAATCTTAGGGTACAGCAGAAAACAAATCTGAATAGGAAGTTTGAAGGTCTCAAATGACAGGCTCAAGAGGGTAGACTTACTCTAGTGCACTGTAAGGATCGCCTCAAGAATTGAATTAGAGATGGGGAAATCAGCTCCACTTTATGCCTGTCTTCCTAGCACTTAGGAAGTGGAAGCAGAAGGTTCAGGAGTTCAAGCCTAGCCTGGGCTATAAGAGATCATCTCATCAAGCAAGCAAACAAACAAGATGTTTGGAATGTCCCCATGACCAGAGTCTGAGATTACAGGTGTGCACTACTGCGTCTGGTTATATGCAGTGCTGGGCCTAAAAACTGGGGCATTGTGAATACTAGGCAATCATTCTACTAACTTAGCTACATGCCCAGCTTTACTATTTTCTATGTTTGTTTCTTTATTCACCTTGCTAAGGCTGCAAGTTTCTTCAGGTGGGCTGGTCAGTATATTCTTGTATCTTTGAGTTCCCTATAGCACTTTCACAGACTGCAAAAAGTCAATTATACATATATGTTAAATAAAATTATAAGAGCCTTAAGTGATGGGACTGGAGAAATGGCTCAGCGGTTAAGAATACTGACTGTTGTCCCAGAGGGTGGGGACTGAGTCCCAGCACAGCACCCACATGGCAGCTCACAGGTTTGTAACTCCAGTTCCGGGGATCTGGCTCTCTCTTCTGGCCTCCTGGAGCACCAAGCACAACGTGGTGCACATACAAAACAAGTAAAACACCTATATATACTAAAATAAAACGAAAAAAAAAAACAGAGCTAAGTTTAATAGGCATTCATTACATTTTACTGTTTCTGTTTTTGAGATAATGGTTTATGAAGTCCAGACTACGTGGAACTCAATCTGTAGCTGAGGATGACCTTGAACTCCTGATCTGTCTGCTTCTACTTTCGAAGTACTAGGATTGCAGGTGTGCCACCAAACCTGGGTTAGAGAGGGTTAGAGTTCAATATCAGAAGACTATATTTACTGATTAACTTGTTTACTTTTAAAAGCTATTTATTTGTTGTTCTGTTTCTCCTGTTTACTAAATTTTTAAAAGCAGGTGGGTTTTTTGTTTGTTTGTTTGTTTTGTTTTGTTTTTCCTGTCTCTGGAGGTTGGCTTCAAACTCATGATCTTCTTATTTTAGCCTTCTAAGTGTTGGGACTACAGGCACCGCCACTATTCCCAGCATGAAACTTATTTTTTGATGTATCCAGCACTAAATTGTGTCGCAGCCGTCTTGAAGATCAAGAAATGCTTCAAATGAGATTCTTGGACTGAATAGAGGCTTGGACGAGAGAACCTCTAAGGTCCCTTCCAGTCCCTAAAGTCTATAAAAGTGCTTTGTCAAACGTTACAGAAATATTATTCATTTGATGCAGGGGGGGAAAGCGAATTTGTGCTATTTAAATCCTGAAAGGAAAAAGGCAGGAGAGTGCTAGAGAGCTAAATATAAATGGGATCTGAATATTAACACAACCGAAAGAGATTTACAATAGAATAAGTCGCCCTGCCCTCCCCCTTACTCTTTCTCTCTTTGCCCCGCCACCACAGCTCCCAGGGTCGGGAACTTTGGCATTCTATTTCATTCCTTTCTCACTTGCTCACTCTCTTTTCTCAGTTGAGAGTGCTCTGCAACTGATTTCGATACTTGGATTCCTCAAAACCCATTTATATACAGCACATATAAATCAAAAAATGGGTTCTCCACGCCCCAGCTTCTTGTGGCTGTGGGTGTCACCCACATAGCGCTGAAAAAGAAACAAGGGAGCGTTGTCTTTGGCCGGTGGGAGTTTGGTTCGTGCAGCAGCACAAGCCCTGGAATTGTCAGGCCTAATGGAGGTGGTCAAAGAGGATCCCCGACCCTTGCAAATAATGGTGTAAGGCCCTCTGACAGCCCCGCCCCCACTCTGTACTGAAATTGGGGTTCAGTGTGCCTATCTCGCTAGGGATACAGCTCGAAAGTATAGTGTTTGCCTAACATCTCTTTAGGGCTGAAGAACCGTGAGGAAGCACTAAGGAACCAATGGAAGCCCAAAGAAGCTTTTTCCTTGAGTGTCTCAGTCAGTTAACTCGGAGATTTTAAGACAACTTGGAAAGGAGGGAGTTGAAGTGAGCTGCCGAAATCCTCAGTGAATAAAGGGGGCGAAGTCGCTGTCTGGTAAAGCGAGCCGTACAAAATAAACACTTAGGTAGGTAAAGGCACTAAGTATAATCACGCGACGCTTTGGCCAAAGCTTTGACAAACGATGCTAGAAACTACGACGCGAGAGGGAAACCAAAGAGCCGGGAAAAAAAAAAAATCACCATCTACAAAGAACCGAACCGCAAAACACAGCTTTAACCTAAGTAGTCACATGACAGCCCCGCCCGCTTCTCCGCAAAGGGAGGGGCAGCATGGGAGCCGCTGCGTCATTTCCGTCCAGACCGGAACTCAAGATGGCTGCGCTCTTGCTGAGGTGACTTTAGCCTGGGGCTGGGAATCCGTGCCCGCCATCCTTGGAGGACCTGAATTGGGCCCTCAGGGTGGTGACAGCGTCGTAGGCGTACGGGGACGGGGAAAGGACCGTAGATGTGCAGGCCGCGCCCCAGGGATCCTAGCATCCCCCGTCCCGCCCGGCTCGGAAGGGCTTAGAGGTCACTCTGTGTGGACGAGTGGCGCGGCTGTCCCTCTGCACCACCCACGTCTAAAGCCTCTTCCCAAATTGCTCTTGTGATCCCACCCAGGTCCGAGGCTCCAAAAACTTTTAACTTCAAGATCAGTTGACCCCTAGGCCTGCGGGGAGGGAGGTTTAGCGACTATAGGGAGAGGGGCTCCGTTGTGCACCTCCATGCTTCCTAATCCCTGGCGGTTCAGCTGCTGTAACGCGTGGGCACTACCTGGTTTCCAAATGTATCCCTCCCAGCCCAGGATTAGCAGTCGCAGCCGGAGTGGGTCTTTGCTGCTGCCCAGAAAGTTCACTTTGTTTTCATTAGCGTTGTGTTATGGTGGGTATCCCCGCCTTTCTCTGAAATTCAATTTCCTGTCCAGAGAAATAGCCTAGATTTTCTTTTGTTCTGAATTCTTCACTGTTTAGGTATCATCCCCAGAGCCTCTATAGTTGTAAGGGCATAGACAGTTGTGGTACGAATCCCAACGCAGTTTTATGCCTGTACTATTTTTGGAAATTATTTGTTATGGAAAACTAACTTCAGTGCTGTTGAAATTCCAGTCCCTGATTCTCCCAAATGTGTTTTCATTTCTCTTTCCACTTCAGTCAGGCAGTATAAAAATAGAGGGATTCTGTTTAGTTTTCTTTGTTACAAAGTGAGTCTTTGGGAGTTGGGATCAGTTATCTTTAGTCTTATTTTCATGGTGCTGTGCATTTTCTTAGGTGTCTCTTCTCTGAGATAGGGCAGGACTAGGTTTTCCAGAGCTGTGTCCTTCATTCTTAATTATTTGACCCGTAATTGAATGCCTTCAAATTCTTTGATGTAACATATGTTGGTGACTGTTAGGGCTTGTTGGGTGAATTAACATTTAGCTTGAAATGATCATATTGGTTCCAAACATTTCATTTTAGGAATTTCGGGGTTAGTGTTTAGAGTCTTCATCTTTGGGTTCTTCCTGGAGTCGACCAGTCTCAGACTGAAAATATTTGAAAAACAAGTTACAAAAAGCTGTTTGAGTTTGTTACCTGACAAGCGTTATGCTGAGTCCGTGTGGATGAAACTGTAGGTATACCCTGCTGTAGCCTTCTGTCATTCAGATACTCATTCTCAGCCCAGCACTTATGGGTATTGTTTGCTTTAAAACCTTTGTTCCATTTAAAACATTTAAAAACTTTTCCCCATTGATTGTATTTGGACTGCAAATAGGTAGCACCCCTCTTTCTTAAACCATATGGCATAACATTTATGGAACATTTAAATTATATTGGGCATAATAAGTAATATAGAAATTATTGGAAGTATAGGACAATGTGCTCAGGACATCCGTTAATGCCACACCATTCCACATAAGTGACATAATCAGCTGCCTGTGGAGGGTCACACCGGTGGTCTCAGCACTTAGGAGACTGAGACAGGAAGGGTTGCTGTAATATTCAAGCCAGCCTGAGCTATAGCGTGAGTTCCAGGTCAGCCTGGGCCACAGTATAGGATCCTATCTCAAAACAAAGCACTTGCTTCTAGCCATAACCCTTTTCAGTTTTTTTCTCTTTCCTTTATTGTGGGTGTGGGTGGGCACACATGTGCCATGGCTCGTGTGTGAAGGTCAGAGGACAGTTGTGAATCCCAAGGGTCCAACTAAGGTTGGCTTGGTGGCAAGTGCCTTTGCTCTCTGAACTGTCTCGCTGGCTCCTTTCCAGCACAGAAAGTCTTTTCAGAGTTTCTGGTTTCACGTGAAACACAAGGATAGATACTTTCATATTTCAAATAAGGTTATGGAGTTGATGCAGCTTGTTTCTGTAGGGCCTTGTGTTAAGCGTACATTGGTATTTGGGGAACAATAGCACTAGACAGAACATGCGGTAGATTCCAGCCCACATCTGCAAACTCTTGCTGGGTAGTGATGGGGCCTAGCTTGGTGTGAGGAATGTGTGCCCTGCAACTTCAGAGACAATTCAGTTGATTTAAAGAGATTTGTTCCCACTTCTTTCTAAGAGCCCTGAGTACACAATGTCTGCATTCACTTCTTGCCTCCAAAGGGAAGACAGAGAATTGAAGACGGGTTGGTTGGATTTTTCTCTTCAAAATAATGGTCCCTTCTGATGCTCTGTTGTAGAGCATAAGGCTCTTGAAATGATGTGTGTCTAGTGTTGGTGATGTGATGGACGTCATAAACCCATTTAGAAGACTGTTGCATTTAGATGATTGTTGGAGCTTTTTGTTTGTTTTGTTTTATTTTTCCAGACAGGGTTTTTCTGTGTAACAGCCCTGACTGTCCTGAAACTTGCTCTGTAGACTAGGCCAAACTCAAATTTAGACTCTGCCTGCCTCTACCTCCCTAGTGCTGGGTCAAAGGCGTGTGCCACAAGCGACTGGTTAGAAGGCTAATTCCTAAACTATTAGATGCAGGAGTTTAAATTTTTTAAAATAAATTATCCAGGTAAGATATACTATTTGTTCGTTTTTGGTTTTTTAGTTTGGTTTTTGAGACAGGGTTTCTTTCTAGCTTTGGCTATCCTGGCACTCACTCAGTAGAGTAGATCAGCCTGACTTCGAACTCAGAGATCCACCAGTCTCTGCCTCCTGAGTCCCAGGATTGAAGGTGTGCATCACCACTATCTGGCTCAGGTTTGGGGGTCTTAATGAGCTCTTCTATCTCCACATGCCTTGCACATAGTGAATAATTCTAATTACATAGAATTAACATAGTAAATGTTTTGGCTTCCAGAACTTCATTGTGTCACCTTCTTCAATGCTTTGGAAGTGTCGGCTGGAATTATGAGATTAAAGGATGTGTTGTTGAATGTTTTTCTTTTTCATTTTCCTTTTTGGCTTTTTGGACAAGGTCTTGATATAGTCCTGGGTGGCTGGAAATTGGTGTTTAGACCAGGGTGGCCTTGAATTTACAGCAATCTTCCTGTGTCTTATCTCCGGAATGCCTGTATTACAGGTTTACAAGCCTGATTACCTGACTTTGATCCCAGGATTCACATGTTGGAAGGAGAGAATCAAGTCCTTGCAAGTTGTCTGATTCCCACATGTGTGTTGTGTACACTATCACACACAAAATAAATAAAATGTAATTTCAAAATTTTTAATTATTTTATTTTTTTTTATGTGTATGAGTGTTTTGCCTACATGTTTGTCTATGTACCAGGTGTGTGCCTGGTGCCTTCAGAGTTCAGGAAAGGGTGTTGGGTTTCCTGGAATTGAAGTTACAGATGGTTGTGAATACCATGTGGCTGCTGGAAACTAAACCCTAGTCCACTAGGAGAGCAACATGTGCTCTTAACTGCTGAGCCATCTCTCCAGTCCATGTAATTTTTTTTTAAAGTAGCAACTTTTAGGTAGAAAAAGTAATTATTTTTTGTAAATACTTTTTGTGGGAATGTAGAGAACTTTTGCTTTCTCATGTTTTTATACTATCATGTAGAAAGCTTTGTGACTTGAAGTTTGTCTCTGCTAGCTGGAAGTAGATGGTAGGTTTTTAATTTTTAAAAATTAATTATTAATTATTATTATTGCATGTTGTGTGTGTGTGGCTGTGTGCACGTGTGACAGTCAGAGAGAACTTTGTACAGTTGATTCTCATCTTCCACCTTTAAGTGGGTTTTGTGGGATTGAACTCAGGTTGTCAGGGTTATATAAAGTGCTCTTATCCACTGAGCCATCTCCCTGGCTCCAGATGGTAGTTTTTGAAATGACCTAGCTTAATATTAGGACTGTCCGTCCTCAAATCCCTTGTTCTTCAAAATTTAATTCATCCATTTGGAGCAGGTCTCTGCCATACATAAACTATGTGCTTCCTAGTGTCAATTACTCATTTTTGACTTGTTTAGTTTTTGCAAATGCTGGGGATTAAACCCAAAGCCTTATCCTTTGAATGTTGGGCAAGCACTGAACTATTACAACCCCCCTTCTTATTATACTCTTGTGTTTTATTTAACCTATGTCGGGATCCGGGACCAGCCCACACCTAAATTATTTCTCGTGCCAGAGTTGAGGTTTGGTCCTGAACCCCGACAAACCACCTCCTTTAAGACCCAGCTTTAAAACAAACAAAACAACAACAAAAACATCCTGAAGACAAATGTGGACTCCTAGCACTTGGGAGGTGGAGAGACTTTAGCTACATAGTGAGTCTGAGGCCAACCTAGACTACATGAGACCCTGTCTCAAAAAACACACAACAAACTTGTTTCTGTCTTGTCTCACAAGATATATATATATATATATAGATATATATATATTTATTACAAGGTGGGAAAGTTGATATGCTGGTGTTAGTCACTAAATTTGTCTTCTTGAATCTCTTGCAGACACGTTGGCCGTCACTGCCTCCGAGCCCACCTTAACTCTCAGCTTTGTCTCAGAAAGTAAGTTTTGAAGTCTGTTATGGAATTCCTTTATACTGTGTGAAGATGTGTCACTGTGATTGATGTAATAAAAAGCTAAACAGGGCTATTATTGGTTTAATAAATAGCTAGGCAGGAGGTTAAGCAGGGACTTCTGGCCAGAAAGAGCTCTGGGAAGCAAAGCGGAGTTGCCAGCCAGACGTGGAGACCGCAGGATGGGCAGTACAGAGTAAAGGTAACTCGGCCACGTGAGAAAACGTAGATTAAAAGGTAAGGGTAATGATTCTCCGTGTCTTTTTTTTTCTCTTGAGCTGGTGGCCCAAAGGAAAATCTGTCTACATACTATGACTATTTTATATTATTAACTTTTTTCCTCATGAAAAGGCTGTAGAAAACTGGGTGTGGTGGTTCCTACACTCCAGAGGCAGAGGCAGCTGAATCTCTGGGAGTTTTACTTTTTCCTGCTAAATATTTATTCCTAGTTGTTGGCTTCAGCAGTTACCTTCAACAATTTTTTTTATGATTTATTTATCTTTTATTTTATGTGCATTGGTGTGAAGGTGTCAGGTCCCCTGGAACCAGATTTTCAGACAGTTGTGAGCTGCCATGTCGGTGCTGGGAATTGAACCTGAGTCCTCTGGAAGAGCAGTCAGTGCTCTTAACCGCTGAGCCATTTCTCCAGCCCCCAACAATTTTTTTTAAAGGCTTTACCTTGGAAATATCAAAAATCTTACACTTTCAGAAAAATAAGAATAGTACATTTTTGATCCTTTGTGTTGGTCTCATTGCCTTGTTTCTTCGAGTAAGTCTTGCAGTGTTGCGCAGCATGGTGTTGAACTTCAGTGACCCCAGTGTGAGCCTCTGTTGTGCTGACGTTGTAGACAGTCACTGCCATATCTGGTGTGTAGTCCTGTGGTCGTTTCATCCAGGTTCATCAATTGCTAACATGTTTGCTTACGTAACAGTATAATTATACAAGCATAATCATTACCATTAAGAAATTAGCTGATTAATGCTTATCTGATACACAGCTGATTTTCAAATTTTCTGTTTATCCCAAATAATGTACTTTATAGAACTACGGCCTTTTCTAGTCCTACAGCCAGAGCCTAGTCAGGCTCATAAATATACATAACTGTCATGTTTTCTTTTTGATTTTGATTTTTTCATGCTTTTGTTTGATTTTAAGACAGGGCTTCATGTAGCTCAGGGTAATCATTGAGCTTGCTATGTGAATAAAGATGATACAGAACTCAATCATGATACCTCTGCCTCCTAAGTGCTAGGATTGTAAGCTCTTTTGCTTTTGAGTCAGTTTCTCTATGTAGCTTAGGCTGGTCTTATACTTACTATGTGGTCCAGGCTGGCCTTGGACTCCTCAGTCTTCTGCCTCTGCTGGTGTGCTGGTGTGTGCCACTTGATCGAGACAGGGTTTCTCTGTGAAGCAGCCCTAGCTGTCCTGGAACTCTCTCTGTAGACTAGGCTGACCGTGAATTCACGGAGATCTACCTGCCTCTGCCTCCCGAGAGCTGTGTGTCACCACCACTGCCCGCTGTTCTTTACTTTTTCTATTTTAATTTTATGTGTATGGGTGTTCTGCTTGCATTTTTGTCTGTGTACTACATTTATTCAGTGTCTATTTTGATGTATTTTTACACCCTTATCCTTTTAAAAAAATATATATTTTACTTATTGATGTGTGTGTGGTGGGACTCCGGGGTGATCAGGTGATGGTCAGAAGACGTCTTGTGGGAGTGGTTTTTCTCCTCCTACCATGTGCATCCAGGGAGATCAAATTCAGGTCATCAGATTTGTCAGCAAGCACCTCCTCACTGAGCCATCCTCCTGATCCAACCATTCCTTTCTTAAACAAGACACTTTAGGGGCTAAAGGGATAGCACAGTATAAGAGCATGTACTGTTCCGCATACCCACACACAGACACACACGCACACGCATGCACGCACGCGCGCGCACATGCGCGCGCACATAACTAAAATAAAATAAATCTTTAAAACTACACTTTTTAGTATGTAAAATACAAACCTTAGTCCTTTCTGAACCTCTTGTTTTATTTTAGTGCTGTTCCGTTGGCAACCACAGCCAAGGAAGAGATGGAGCGGTTCTGGAATAAGAACACGAGTTCAAACCGTCCTGTTTCTCCCCATATCAGTATCTACAGGTAAGGGCTCTGGCCGGATGGTCTAGAGTTGGCCTTTTCTAAGTATCTTACTGAATGCAGTACATGGGAGCAGTGGGCTGGGCAGTAATGCACGCAACTTCTTCATCTGTGAGTTGTCGGTGGGAGTGTCTTGAGAAAATTCGCCACAAGTGAAAGATTTCTGAATGCACAGCTGCCAAAAAGAAAGTTCAGAAGCAAAGAGCTCAGAGCCAGAGGTGTTTCTGGAGTTGCTTGCTGTTACATTGACGACTTCACACACACTTTGTCCTGTACGTTGCCGTCACACCACACAACACTGAATGCTGTCTGACCCTGCTCACATTTGAGACTGTGGAATGTTTTGTTTTGAATTGTAGCATTTTTATTACACATACAGAGTGTTCTGCTCTTACAGAAGCCTAATGGTTTAATTATGGAAAACAGTGACTTTTAGTACTTTCTTATGATTTCTTAGTCTATAAACAACACAATCTTTTAGCCTTGGAATGTGTTGTGCTAGATTGTTTGATCTTAAAAATTGCTGTTTGAAGTCTGGCCATGGTGGTACAGGCCTTTAACCCCAGGCCTTGTGAGGCAGAGGCAGGTGGATCTCTGTGAGTTTGAGGCCAGCCTGCTCTGCAAAACAATAGCCAGGGCTGTTTCACAGAGAAAAAAAAAATTGCCGTTTGAGGCTGATCAAGGTGGTGCACTTGGGGTGCTAAGGAAGGAAGATCAGGAGTTTAACCTGTCCTCAGTTGCATAGCAAATTTAAGGCCAGCCTGAGCTATGAAAAAACACATAAGTTCATACTTTTGCACTTGTGTTAGAAATGTGACTCGCTCCATTAAGCTAAAGTTATCAGTCTGAGAAGACGGTTCAGTAAGTTGAATTTCTTACCACTAAGCCTGACGACCAAGTTTGATCTTCTGGTCCCGCATGGTGGAAGGAGAGAACTGACTCCCCAAAGATTGCATTTTGTGTATCATGGTACACTAAATTAATAACATGAAATATTTTAAAATAGGGCCTGGAGAGATGGCTCAGAGGTTAAGAGCACTGCCTGTTCTTCCAAAGGTCCTGAGTTCAATTCCCAGCAACCACATGGTGGCTCACAACCATCTGTAATGGGGTCTGGTGCCCTCTTCCGGCCTGCAGGCATACACACAGATAGAATATTGTATACATAATAAATAAATAAGTATTTAAAAAAATATTTTAAAATAAATAAGCGAACTAACAGGAGCTATCTTTTCCTTGGGCTCTAGGGGAATCCATTTGTTTTTGCAGTTTCTAGCTTCTGGAGGTCTTGTACATTTCTAGACTTCGTGACTTACTAATTTCTCTATTTATTGGTGCTTTAGACAGGGTCTTACATAGCTCAGGCTGGCTTCAGTCTCAGTGTATAACTGAGGATGACCTTGAATTTCTTACCCTCCTGCTTCCACCTTCTAGAGACTGAGATTACAGGTTGAGTCCACTATGCTTGCCTTACTGCACATGCTCTTTAGATTTCTTTCTTTCTGTAGGGCAAACCTTGCTTTCTTTCAAGAATCCTTATTTTGCACAGAAGTTGCACTCTTTTACAATCATTGTTTATTTCAATGCTCAAGTTGTTCTAGCCATGGCTATTAGGAGTTCTTCACTATGGCATCAGTATTGGAGTGTTAGATGTGCTCACTGCTACCAGCACATCATTGACTTTAGGTCTTGTCAGATAGAGCTAAGATAATATACTATGCTTGCAATTGTGTGTGTGTGTGTGTGTGTGTGTGTGTGTGTATGCATTTATACATACATATTTGTTCATCTCTTGTTTTCAGAAGTAGAAGTGCTAGCTGATTTTGTTTATGTCTTCTTAAAGAATCCCTATAGATCTTTTAAAAATTAAAAATAAATAAATAAACACTAACTCAGCAAAGCATCTTGAACTGCTGCCCTCTTTTCTTGGGTCCTTGCCAGGGGATACTGACCATTTTTTTAACCACCTCCACAAATACCACAACCCTTCAGGATTTTTTTCCAGCTCAGATTCCAGAAATAATTTTTATTGTAGAAATTGGACATTGTACCCTAACAGAAGGTTAATAAATGATCTTAGTATTTAAGATACATGGTGAGAGCCTGTCTCAAAAATGAGGGGAGGGAGCTGGGGAGGGGTAGGTTTACTAGGATGGAGATAATTCCTAATAAGTCTGGCCTTTCCTCACAAGTCGTTTGAAAAATTGACATTAGGTCCAATTATGGAATTTTGCATGAAAAAAGGAACAGCAGGAAACGTGGGGCTATTTCCTAAATAATATATCAAGGAAAGGTGTTGGAAGTAGTTACCATTGTACTTCTTTTCTGTTTCTCTGTTTTTTGAAACAGAGTCCTATATAGGCCAGACTGGCCTGAACTCTTTTAAGTTGTTGTTTTTTGAGACAGGTCTCGCTGTGTGACCTGAGGTTACAGGCAGGAGTCACCGCAACCAACATAATTGCTCTCTAGTTGAACAAGCTCCACTTGGTACCAATATGGGGCCCTGGGTGAAAAGAGCTAGAGAAAAAAGATTTAGTTTTATTAGATATATATGCGTGTTTTGTTGTTGTTTGTTTGTTTTTGGCATGTACACCACCTACATGTCCTATACCCTCAGAGGCCAGAAGAGGGTGCCAGAAGATACCCTGGGTTACAGGTCATGGGTGCTGGGAACTGAACCTCTGGCCTTTGCAAAAGTAGCAAGTGTTTTAACTGCTGAGCCATTTCTGCAGCCCCAAGAGATACTTGTTATTTTCACTTATTTACTTTTGTTTTGTTTTTCAAGGTGGTTTCTCTGTGTAGTCATAACTGTCGTGGAACTCGCTCTCTAGACCAGGCAGGCCTCAAACACAGAGATCCACTTGCCTCTGCCTCAAAACTGCTGGGATTAAAGATGTGCACCACCACCACATCTGACTTTTTTTTTTTTTTTTTGAAGATTTTTGTTTTGTTTTGTTTTCTTGTTTTTTGTTTTTGAGACAGGGTTTCTCTGTGTCACTTTGTTGCCTGTCCTGGAACTAGCTCTTGTAGACCAGGCTGGCCTCGAACTCACGGAGATCCTCCTGCCTCTACCTCCTGAGTGCTGGGATTAAAGGCGTGCGGCACCACCACCTGGTTTAAGATGTTTTTTAAAAATCATTTTTCTTGTTCTTTTTTGCAGTGTATTGAACTCAGGGCCTCGTGCATGATACTCAAGCATTCTATCTCTGAGCTGTGTACTCAGTCAAATTTCTTATTTTCAAAATTAGAAAGTGGAAATAGGAATGTGAAATCTAGGTGGGGTTTTCTTGCTTTTTGTTTTTAAGAATTTTTTTATGTCTATGAATGTTTTGCCTGCATGTATTTGTATATACCAAATGTATGCTTGGTCCCTTGGAGGTTACACTGCTTGACAGGGCCCCAGAACTGAGTGTGAACCACCACTCGGGTAATGGGAACCAAACTTAGGCCTTCTGCAGGGATAACAAGTACTCTTGACCATTAAGCCATGTCTCTAGCCCCAGATGGCTTTTGTTTTTGTTTTTAAATTACGTATCCTCAAAAAAAACAAAAAAGCAAAAAAACCAAAGCAAAACCTGGCATTCTTTTTTAAAAATTGTCTTTGTGTGTTTCTTTGTAGTTGGTCTCTTCCCATGGCAATGTCCATTTGCCACCGTGGCACTGGTGTGGCCTTAAGTGGAGGTATGTATGTATATTTACACACATACACAATCTTTGTGTGCACAAAGGGATCTTTGAAACTGTGTTTCTATGACTCTCATCCCTGCCTCTTTTGTACCTCAGTAACTTGACTTGAAGTGAATGTAATCCCATTAAGCCTGGCTTTTTTGGGGGGGAGGGTTTCAAGACAGGGTTTCTCTGTGTAGCCTTGGCTGTCCTGGAACTCACTCTGTAGACCAGCCTGGCCTCAAACTCACAGAGATCTCCCTACCTCTGCTACCTGAGTGCTGGTGCTAAAGGTACACCAGACACACAACTGGTACATATCCATATTTGCGATCAAAACCCCATACACATAAAATAAAATTAAAATAAATCTTTTAAAAGTAATAAAAAAGAAAAAAATGCCTGACGGTGGTGGTGCACGCCTTTAATCCCAGCACTCGGAGGCAGAGGCAGGCAGATCTCTGTGAGTTTGAGGCCAGCCTGGGCTACAAGAGCTAGTTCCAGGACAGGCTCCAAAGCTACAGAGAAACCCTGTCTCAAAAAACAAAACAAACAAGCAAACAAAAACCAAGACATAATAGGCTTTATTTCTGTAGAATATGTTCCAGGAATTCCCAACAGGTCGTGGTGGTGCATGCTTTTAACACCAACACCCAGGAGGCAGAGACAGTCCAGTCTCCGTGTGTTTGAGGCCAGCCTGTTCTACATAGTGAGATTCTGTCTCAAGCAACAACAAAAAAAAGAGTTCCTGTTTCCTTTGAGATTTCCTGGATCATTATTCTTTTTATTTGTAATGCTTACTAATGACTGTGAATTTAATTAGCTACATATAATTCTGAATATAGGCTGTGGTGATTATTATTTCTATTAATAATTGGCATAGTAACCTTGGGCATTGCACATGCACAGGGAAACCACTGTCACCAGCAGAGGAAGTGCTGACAGAGTTTCACTGTAAGTTAGCATTTGTATACTCCTGAGTCCGAGAGAGAGTCTGGGGAAGCAGATGGCCAGAACATATCTTATAAGTGTAACAACGTTGTAGATAAAGATAACTAACGAGGTTCTACCAATCCAAGTTTTCATGGAAGCAGGATCCCTTGAAACCAAGATTCAGGCAGTTATGAGCCACCCACTGTACGTGCTGAGAATTGAACTTGGGTCTCCTGGAAGAGCAGTATACTCTTACCACTGAGCCATCTCTCCAACCCTGTCCTACCGCTATTGTTTTTTGAGGGCTTTTTTGTTTTTGTTTTTTTAAGTTTTTTTTAAAAATGTATTTATTTATTTTACAGGTTTCATGTAACTTTATATGTAGCCCAGGATAAACCTGAACTTTTTTTTTTTTTTTTTTAAATGATAGGGTCTTCTTATATAGCTCTGGCTGTCCTGAAATGCACTGTATAGACCAGACTGGTCTTGAACTCACAGAAATCCATCCTGGCCCTGCTTCCTGAGTGCTGGGATCCAAGGCCTGCACCACTACTCCCAACAATCCTGAACTTCTAATCCTCCTCTATCTCCCAAATCCTGGGATTATAGGCATGTACTACCATACGTGTTTTGTTTGGTTAAGTTTTTTGTTTTCTTTTCTTTTGTTTTTGTTTTTCAAGACAGGGTTTCTCTGTGTAACAGCCCTAGCTGTCCGTAAACCAGGATGATCTCGAACTCACAGAGATCTGCCTGCCTCTGCTTCCCAAGTGCTGGGATTAAAGGCGTGCAACACCACTGCCCAGCTTTGTTTGGTTAATTTTTTTCATTTATGTTTCTAAGTGTTTTTCCTGTATGCATGTCTGTGCACTGTGTGCACACCTGCTGCCCTAATTGTCCAGAAGGCATTGACTCCCCTGGAACTGGAGTTACAGATGGTGTTAACAACCATGTGGGTGCTGGAAAATGAGCCCAGCCAGGTCCTCGGGAAGTGGAGCCATCTCTCCAGCCTACATGTTTTATAAAATATATTTTTATTTTTTTTAATTATGTGTGTGTGTGTGTGTGTGTATTTGTAGGGGGATATGTATACGTGAGTACAGGCGCCCTTGAATGCTGGAGGTGTTTAATTCCCCTGGAGCTAGAGTTACAAGTGATGTAAGCTACTCATTGTGATTTTCGGAAACCAAACTCGGGTTCTCTGCAACATCAGGATTCACTTGTAACTGCTGAGCCATCTCTCCAGTCCCACATGCATGGTTTTTATTGGTGCTAGTTTCAAACCCAGGGCTTGTATATGTTAGTCAAACATTTTGGCAACTAAAATACATCCCTGACTAACTTTTCTCTGTATCAGGTGTCAAGAAGTGTCATAGAACCCAACTTAACCCATTACACTACTTGAAGGCTTGCTTTTCTCTAGGGGTTTCTCTTTTTGGCCTGTCGGCACTGCTGCTTCCTGGGAGCTTTGAGTCTTATTTGATGTTTGTGAAGTCCCTGTCTTTGGGTCCAGCACTCATCCACTCAGCGAAGTTTGTGCTGGTCTTCCCTCTCATGTACCACACGTGGAACGGGATCCGACACTTGGTAAGTTAATTGTGGATTTGTATGTTTCCTGGGTAAAGGGAGTGGGAAGGCTAAGAGGGTCCTCTCCCTTATTTCTAAGTTTCCTTTCCTCCCACCCACTTTTCTGATGCTGAGTCATTGAACCCAGGGCCTTGCACATGCTGTACCTTTAACCTTAGAGCTATCCTTTGTTTGCTTGTTGAGACAGGGTCTCTCACTGTGTAACCCTGCCTGGCCTGGAATATGCTGTATAGACCAGAATAGCCTTGATTTTGTGATTATCCTCCTGACTCTGCATCTCAAGTGCTGGGATTATAAACATGAGCACCACACATGACCCAACCTCATCTGTCTATCTGCTTTTGTTTTATTATTTATTTATTATTCATACAGTGATCCAGGGGCTTGAACTCAGGTTGTCAGGTTTGACAGCAAGTGCCTTTTCCTGAGCCATCTTGCCAGCCGTCTAGTGCCATTCTTAAGGCTAGTTGTACTGGATCTTTACTCAGGCTCCCCCACCCCCCCACTCCTTTTTAAGTGTGGGTTAGGTCAGTACTGAAAGGGATCATTGTGAAGTTTCCCACTTTTAAGAGGCATATAATTATTAAAAGACCCCTGAAAGCAAATCTGACAAAGAAGACTTATCTATTAGATAAATATGAACTGGTCCCTGTTAATTGTCAAGCACTATTCTTGACACTGGGAATTTAATTATGAGCTAGATATAAGCAGTTACTGCTTTCAGTGTAGCATTCCTTTTCACCCAGAGTGACAAACCTGGGCAGACTCAGGTATATTCTCTTTGATTGTATTGAGTATTTGGAAAGAACGAGAGCAAACACAAACCAGGTGTCAAGGATTCTAGGGTGGTTTCTGTGCTTCTTGTCATGGTTTCTTGGTGTGCTGTGGGGAATTGAACCCAGGATCTTGTGCATGCTAGACTCTACCACATAGCTACATCTCCCATCCTTTAAAAAAAAACTTTACTAGTTTAAATTTTTTTACTTTATTTGCTGTGTTGCCTGCATGTATGTCTGTGCACCAACCATGTGCATGCTTGGTGCCCATGGAAACCAGAAGAGGGTGTGGCTTTGAGTCACCTTGTGGGTGCTGGGAACCAACCCTGGGTTCTTTGGAGGAACAGGCAGTGCTCATACCGCTGAGCTATCTCCCCAGACACTCATTTTTTTGAGGGTCTCAAACTTATTATGTAGCCAAGAACAGCCTTGAAGTTCTTATTTACGCACCTCTAGCTCCAAATTGCCAACTGCTGGGATGACGAGTGAGTGCTATCATGTCTGGTTTATTTATTTATTTATTTGGCTTTTTGAGACAGGGTCTCATAAAACCTAGGTTAGCTGTAAATTTTCTGTGTACCAGGGCTGTCTTTGAACATACCCAAATTCCTGTTCTATTTCAGACAGAACTTTACTGTATTGCCCAGGCTGCCCTGGTCCTCACCCTGTAACAAGGTGGACCTTGAATTCATCATCTTCCTGCCTGACAAGTTTGAGCATTTTAAGAGTTTGTATTTTGGGGCTGGAGAGATGGCTCAGTGATCAAGAGCATTGCCTGCTCTTCCAAAGGTCCTGAGTTCAATTCCCGGCAACCACATGGTGGCTCACAACCATCTGTAATGAGGTCTGGTGCCCTCTTCTGGCCTGCAGGCATACACACAGACAGAATATTGTATACATAATAAATAAATATATTTAAAAAAAAAAGAGTTTGTATTTTGTGATCCCTACTCTTGTATTCTTTTCCAAGAAGAGTTAAAATGTATTTTTCCAGTCTTCCATTATTTCTGAACCCAAACAAAATATCAGTTGGATGCTTTTGCCTTAGTTTGACCTTTTATAACCTCAGAGACAAGCATTTTCTGGATTTCAGTCTGGTCCAATAGACAGTTGAATGAAAAAAAAAAGTGAGAGACTAAATGGCCTATTAAATTAAGCGTATTTATCAAGTATTCCCTGGAGCGGTGTTCAGTTTGATTTGAAGTGACTTCTATTCCTGAGAGAAAAGGCAGTTTCACTGATGGCTTTTGACTCCACAGAACAAAGCTCC
Source organism: Myodes glareolus (assembly GCF_982192425.1). Classification (NCBI taxonomy): domain Eukaryota; kingdom Metazoa; phylum Chordata; class Mammalia; order Rodentia; family Cricetidae; genus Myodes; species Myodes glareolus. The sequence continues at coordinate 23,747,709 of NC_142030.1, forward strand.
ATAAAGAAAATTAGCTGAAGGCTTCACATCTTGGCTCAGATGGGAGCTTATTTATGTCTGTTTTTGTCTTAATATGGAGCTGGACTTAGGGGTCACCTGGCAATCCCAGAACTCAGGCTTTTTGCCTTAGTTCCTACCCATTATGGTAATCTCTTTGTTGAGATAAGTGAGGCACCTAAGGGCTTTAAACAAGCCCTAAATCTGCTTTTATGTTTTTCTTCTAACAAGCACTAACCCCGGGTACGGGTCAGGTTTTAACTGCTTGCCATGAAATTGTGTCTGACTGGAACGTCTCCAGGATGGGGAAATGATATGGTTTAAAGGAGGAGCTGAGGGCCTTTGACCTTCTGGAGGCTTCTACCACCACTACCCAAGAGTCGGTGTCTTGTGAAGCACTGCACCTCTGTGAGCAAAGCAGCTCCTTGTGGAGCCTGCTCAACGCTGCACGTCATCTACCTAGATGCTAGCCAGGCACTGGGATGAGGGTGTCCTCTCCGCAGTGACTCCTGAGTCAGTCAGTTTTATAGTCAGACTGTAGAGGTTCATGTGTTAGTATGTGGTGAGGTTGCTTTGTGTGCTCAGAGTGAAACTTGAACACTACTTTTTACTCTAGAGCAGTGGTCCCAACCTTCCTAACACTGCGACTCCTTAATACAGTTCCTCATGCTGTAACCCCAACCATAGAATTATCTTGTTGCTACTTCATAACTGTAATTTTGCTACTGTTATGAATGTTATATAATATTATATATAATTATAATTATATCTGATAAGCAGGATACTTGGTATTTGACCCCTGTGAAAAGGTCATTTGACCTCCAGAAGGGTCTCTACCACAGGTTCCAAACCACTGCCCTAGAGTGTTTGTACCCTAGAGAGTGTGAGAGTTGAGAGTCTGGTTTCGTTTGTTTTAGTTTTGGTGCTGGAAACTGATAACTGGTAACTCAAGCTAGCACATAAAAGGCGAGCGCCTTACCACTAAGCTACAGCCCCTCTATTCTTAGTGTTTACAAAATGTGACCTTTGACCCAGTGAGAGACAACCACTTAGTGAATTGATTCCAACAAAAAAAGATGAAGACTGAAAAGAAGGAATTTAAATGTTCATAACTTTGTATTATATATACATTTCTACTATGACCCCACATAAGTTTAAGAGCCAGGCGTCGCTGTAAGTGCCTGTGGTCCCAGCTCTTTAAGAGCCTGAGGTTGGAGGATCTCTTCAGCCTGGGAATTTGAGTGTCTTAGGTCAGTAGAGAAGACCTGGATGGGAGAGAATGGAAGAAAAAGAAAGAAATTGAAAGTTAAGATTCTCCTGAGGGTTTTGGCACATGCCTTTAATCTCATACTCAGACAGACAGAGTCCTATAAGCTTGAAGCCAGTAGTTTTTATGTAGAGTTCCAAGTCAGCCAGGAATATGTAGGAGATCATGTCCAAAAAAAAAAGAGAGAGAGAGAGAGAGAAAGAGAGAGACAGGCTGGGCAATGGTGTCACGTGCCTTTAATCTAATCCTAGCAGGCACAGGCAGCCATATCTCTGTGAGTTCAAAGCCAGCCTGGTCTACAGAGTGAATTCCACATAATGCCCTACACTATACAGAAATATGTTTGGGCCAGACATGGTGAATGCCTATAATTCCGGCACTTAAGAAATTTAAGCAGAAGGATCTTGAATTTTTTTTATATCTATTTTATTGAGCTCTACATTTACTCGCCTCCCTGCCTCTCCCCTCCTTCAACCCTCTCCCAAGGTCCCACGTTCCCAATTTACTCAGAAGATCTTGTTGGATCTTGAATTTTATGCACGCTGGGCCACATGACTTCTAGGCTAGTCTGGATTATACAAGATTTTTATCTCAGAAAACAAAGCTGTGTTTTGAAGGACTCTCTCAGGGAACGTTGATCTAAATGTATTGTCGCATTGGGTGGGTTTGTCTCTGCACAGTCTGGAAGCTTTTGTCTACAGGGCCTCTGGCCTTCTGGAGAACACTCGCCTTATCACCCTCACATGAGAGGTTTATTTCAGTCATGGCGAGATGGGGTGGGTACTGTAGTGTGACTTTGAGGAGAGGGAAGCTGGGGCACAGGATGTAGTGCTCTTCTCTGGAATCCCTCAGAAGGGAGCTACACTCAGCAGGTAGGAAATTTTTGAGGAAGGAATTGTAAGAGTGACTGGGGTTCTAATTATTAAAAATAAATATAAAACTTTCCCCTCTTTCTTTTTTTTCTGCAGATGTGGGACTTAGGAAAAGGCCTGGCGATCCCCCAAGTCGAACAGTCTGGAGTGGCTGTCTTGGTTCTTACTGTGCTGTCCTCTGTAGGACTGGCAGCCATGTAAAGAAAGAGCTGAAATTCCCAGCATTGTCCTGTACATCATCAAACCGATTTATATTCCTGTTTATTACCACTCTTATCTCCAGCCACCAAAGTTCCCCTGATTTGTTAGATGCCACGCACTTCAGATCCCATGGAGCTCAGCAGACACTTGAAGAACTGTAGTAGTAGGAAAGGCTGTCTTCCCTGGGCCAGGAGCCCTTCCTCCTGCTCCACATTTGACTCTGGTTTGTGCTGAGGGGTCTGCTTTCATCTCCTTCTTGCTGAGACAGTAGAAACAATGCCAGTTCTGTGGCTGCCCTGGGTGCCACTGTCTGTGGGCTGCTGGCTTAAAGGACAATTCTGTTCATTGGTCAGCTTGGGGCCTTTAGCGCCCACACAGTGGAACTGAGAGAAGAGAGGTGGAGGTGGAGGGAATTGCTCTGCCCAGCTAGAAGGAGATGAAGAGCGAGTTGGGTCTTGGAAGCTCATGCTTGGGGAAAAGATGCATAGCTTTTGATGGATGGGGACAATCCAAAAAATTGTATTTTCTGTTCTTTCTGTTTTTCACTTCTAATGAAACATACCTTTAATGTCATGTTTTCTGTTCTAAATTCTTGTCTCATCTTCTTTGGAAACAATTAAATTACTACTCATTTCATGTTGACTCTTTGAAATCTAGTGAGGGTCAGTAGAAAGGATCTATCTCATTTCTGCCCCTTCTTTTGGGTCTTGGACATTTACACCCTCCAGCCTGACCTTTCCCACCACTGACCACTGGAAAAAATATGAGGTCATCACATACAAGTAGTGAAGAGACTTGGGTACTACAGGGAAGCCTTAGGAAAGAGCAGAGAAGGGTAAGCATGTTGAGAGCTTGCTTTTTCGGGGAGGGCTAGGTGATTTGTGTAGCTCTGACTGTCCTGGAATTTGCTCTGTAGACCAGGCTGGCCTTGAACTCACGGAGATCCGCCTACCTCTGCCTCCTGAGTGCTGAGATTAAAGGCGTGTGCCACCACTGCCTGGCTCTGTCGAGAGCTTTTAAGGTCTTATAGGGTCACATCCTAGCTAGTTATATACTTCCTGGTACAGTTCAGCAGGTGTTTCATTTAAGGACTGAGCACCAGTAGAGGTGATAACTAAAGGTTAATGACCTACAGAGACAGATTTGGGCAGCAAGGGGTGGGGAATAGTAGAGAATTTTTAAAGCCGAGCAGGGGTGTGAGGTGTCAGAATCCTAGGAAAAAAATATATATAATGGAAGAGCTTGCTGTTTTATCCCTATTGGGACCCTGAATCCTTAGCAAGAGTGCTTTGTCTGTGGCGCTAGGGGAGGCCAGTTCCTTGTACATGCCAGCAAGCACTGTACCACTGAACTAGTCCTTAGCTAGGAGCGCTATTTTGATAGTTTTTCCAGCTATTTTGAAAGTTTTTCATCTTTGGACTAGGTACTTGTCTCCATGGTAGAATGCAAAGTTCTCTGGCATCAAGAAAAATACTGCTCCAGGAGATCAGTCAGAGCAGTGGATTGAAGACACGGGCATTGAACAGGAAGACGTGAATTCAGCCATGGCGGTGGGGTGGGGTTGGGGCTTCTTTAGTAGTCTCATGAAATCGTTTGAAATAGGGTCTCCCCGTGTATCCCTGAGTGGCCTAGAACTCTAACCCAGGCTACCCTCCAGTGGGTGTGGTCTTACTTCTTTACTTCTGCCCCCCACCCCAGTGTGCATTAGCATCACCCTCGGCTCTCAGCCACCTGTATTCCCCGTTCCAAGTAGTCTTTGGGCTTAAGTGATGATCACTTCCCCTTTTCTCTAGACAAGCCCTGGGAAGTCTTGTGTAGCTAGGGATTCATGCTTGGCAAGCATAGCCGTAGCCCCAGTCCCATTGTCTTTTGTTTGTTTTCGAGACAGACCGTACCAAGCTACCTAAGCCCAGGCAGACCTTGAACCTGCTTCAGCACCCCAAGTAGCTGGAATTACAGGATATGCCACCACATCTGACTATCCTGGGAGATCGTATAGAGTTCCTCCAGCAAGAAACAGCTGTCTTCTAAGTTGTTCTTTGAGTAGGGTCAGTGTTCATGAGAAAATACCTTTGGCTTTAGACTTGACAAGGGCATTAAATTTAACAGCCATTGCCAGAAAGGTGCCCAGCAGGGCAATGGTAAACAGACTGGAGGCTGAAATGCATGTGGACTTCATGACTCTTGACTTCTCAACCATCCAGGAGCAGTGGAACACCCCAGCTTTTTCCTTTTTCTCCTTATGAGCTGGTCTGTCTGAGATAGCTCAGTGGGTATATGATCCAGCCACCAAGCCTGACGACCTGAGTTCGATCCCCAGGGTCTACACGGCAGAAGGCGAGAACCAACTCCCCCAGTCCCACAAGTTGTTTTCCGACCTCCACAAGCTTGAGGCACACCTACATATATTCATTAAGTAGGTGGGTAAACAATCCTAGAAAGGGTCACATACCCTACCTGTGATTTTGAAGATGCTGGTGTACAAAGTTCAGTGCTCTGAGGGTTTGCCCTCATGTGATGCAGACCAGTTTCTTCTTGGTCTTTGTTGAGGTGTAAATGACATTCTTTATCGAGACCTGCTTGCACGCCTTTAATCCTAGCACTTGGGAGGCAGAAGTAGGCAGATCTGTGAGTTTGAGGCTAGTCTGTTCTACAGAGTGAGTTCCAGGCCAGCCTGGTCTACACAAAGAAACCCTGTCGAAAAACCTAAGTAAAAAAGTCTTGGTGTTCTTTTCCCTACTCTTTCCCAGCCTTCTCTCAAATTATGGGTTACAAAAGACAGCCATAGAACGAGGAGAAAACCCAGGTCAGTAAAAGATTTAACAAACAATGTTTATTTGCCCAAATTTGCCTTTCATCTTGGCCCACCATTTTTCTGATCCACGTTTCTGAATACAGGGTCTTCCGTATTCCAGTCAGTCCCTAAAATGTCACCTGAGACTCCTCCCTTGCAGAGTTACAGCTTTGCATGTCTGGATCTCAGCTAGACAAGGACCTTCCTGCTTGAGAGTCTAACATGGGCTTGCAGGTGGGGTTAATTGCTTGGGTGAGTTAATTGGAGTCTGGGGCCCTGGTGTGTGGCCTGCAGAGGGGTGTGAGCTTTGAGTTCCTTCTGAGTTGTCACCATCCACAGCTGGGGAACTGGGAATTATTGTTGGGCTTGCTGCTTGCTGTACAGTCTTCGTACCAGATTTCTTCTGTATCTTCTGACTGTCAGGGCCATGGGGCTGTTGGGGTTAGAGTGGAAAAGATGATCATATTTCTGGTTAGGTCAAGATAATCCCCAGTCATCCTCAGAATTCGACTCCCTTTCTTCCTGTACCGTGGGCAAGTCAAGAATAGTTATATTTTACCTCCCCTTGAGACTATTTTATACTGGGGTTAAGGGTGGGCAACAAGATGGCTTTATTTTGTTCCTTAAGACTGTAGTGATTAGGGACTAGACAACACAAGACAGAACTGGTTAGAGGGCCCTCCCCTTGCTGGATTGGAATAACCACTTTGAGGTTGCGAAGAAGTGGAGACAGTAGGGGTTTGGGTTAGATGGGAAGGCTAGATACCTTGCCTAAGATTTCAGGACGCAGTCCATTAGAGGCGTTGAGTAGATCAGGATTCTTCTGTATCCATTTGGTGAGGGAGGCAGCAGCAGCAGTTGTGCGGGAGGTCAAGGTTACCCGAGCAGGTGGCACCTTCAGGGGCATTTGCCAGGTGCCCATGAAGGAACCCCAAGGACTTGCCTAAAAGGAAAAGGGAGTGCACAACAGGTCCTCATGGCTGCTGTGTCTGCTTGGCAGGGCTTGCTGGCCTCACATTCGTTCTGTCCCTTTGGTGTCTTAATAATGAAACGTCTGAAGGGGTCGTCTCCCTACTCTTCCTCTCTTCAGTCAGCTACGATGCTGGTTTTCAGCCCCTTTCCTTACAACACAAGTTTTGCATTCTTAGGCTAAGTGTGATAAAGGAGTCCTGTGCTTAAATACTGCCACTTGAGAACACTTTATATATTCATCATTTTCAGGACTTCCATGTGCTTGGCACAGCTCTGTCCTGGTGGATAAACTGGTTAGCAGGTTGGGGCCCTCACAGACTGTCTACTACAGTGATTGTAGCTCCATTTTTATGCATCAGCCCTTTTTGTGTTGTTTTGAGACAGCATCTCTCTGTATAGTCCTGACTGGCCTGGAATTCACTATGTCGACCAAGCTGACCTCAAACTCACAGAGATCCTCCTGCTTCCGCTTCCTGAGTGCTGGGATTAAAGGTGTGCACCACATCACCTGGCTAACTCTTACCTTTTTGATATGAATGGGCGTGGGGAATCTCACCTTGGAACGGGGCACTGAAGGCAAGAGATGACCTCGATCATTGGCAATAATCTGAGTGTAACCTTCGTGGGTATCCGCTCTCTGTGGTGGAGGTGGAAAGAGAAGTACTTGAAGCGAAAGGGGGGAGAAGATGAAGTGTCTGCGGGACTTGCAGTAGAGGCATGGGAGAGGTGAAGGTGGACCATTAGAAGGCTAAAGGAGTTAGGTGGGTGACAGGGAGAAGATGAGGCCAGTCACCATCAATTGGCTTTAGAAGGCACTGAGCTCGGAGTACCTCTTTTGTTGGTTTGGCAGGAGACCAGTTCTGCAGGTACTTGGGCGAGAAAGCTTTTTCGTACTGTGGAGAGAAAGAGGAGACTCAAAGGCTTCACACTCATGAAATCTAGATAGAGTTCTCGATAATTGAAAGCCAAAGACTTCAACAACTATGTGAACTCTTAACTCACCGTCACAAGGGGGTATATAGGGAGGAAGAGATCTTAAGGGAGGAGGGAACCTCCTCCCTTAGTGATGGGTTGAAAAGAAGGCAGAAGTGGGCACTACATCTGGGAAGAAAAGGACCCAGCTGGAGAGGGGAGAAGAGGGAGGGACTGAGAACAGTACACTTCATACACAGTCGACACCTTCAAGAGAAACCCTGTCTTGAAAAACAACAACAGCGACAAAAGACTGGATCTTATAAACATTTGTGTCGCTTTAACAAAAGGTAGTTGGCCATGATGACACACACACCTATAATCTCATTACTTTCCAGAGTGAAGTAGGAAGATTGAGTTTGTGGGCCAGTCTAGGTGGGCTACATAGTAGCAATACCTTACCCACCTCACACACACATAAAAGAAGAAGAAAAAAATCCACTAAAATTTGAATTCCAAGTGAACAAAATGTTATTTCCAAAAGAATTCCAAAATGTGTAGACAGGGTCTTCAGACAGGGTTCCACTACCACACTCTAGCTGGCCTGGAAGTTGCTATGTAGGCCAGGCTGGCCTCAAACTTTCAGTGATTATTTTACCTCCTTGTCCTAAATACTGGGATTACAGGTACATACCACCATGGCCGCATTTGTGCGGGGTGTGTGTGTGTGTGTGTGTGTGTGTGTGTGTTCGGGGCGGGGGAGCTCAGGCTAGCCTAGGATTCAGTATGTAGCCAAGGATACCTTGAACACCTGACCATCCTGCTTTGCCTCCAAAGTCCTAGGATCGCTGGGGAACACACCTACGCTCGCTTTAGTTACTGTGTCTTGAATTTTTCCGAAACAAATTAGGGAGAACTTTCATGTAAATAGCTGTAACTTTGTTATTTGACTTACAAAGCCTAAAGCGTTTACTCTGGCCTGTAAAAATAGAATCCCTGCCTTCTGGTTTACACTCTACAAGCTTAACTCAGGCTCTTTTTGCTGGTTCCTGGACCCTCCCAACTGTGAGGTGAAACCCTCAAGCCCCCTCAGTCCCCTCAATCCCCTCAACCCCCTCAGCGCCTGTTTGGGGAGCACAATGTGATGGAGGGATAGGCCCAAAGGTAAAATCTGGAAGGTAAAATCAAATTTTAGGGTGTAGAACGAGAACTTACCTGGTTGGCACTGTAGTTACTGGCCATGATCCTGTCCTGTTTACACTTGTTGCCTGGCAACTGCAGGAGGACAGCCTTCTGGGAGTACCTCCCACGATCAGCAGGGGTTGCCTACCTTCTGGGGCTCACACTGCCCCCTTCCTTTCTCTCTGAAACTTAGGTTCCTTTTCCTTTTAGAGTGTGGAGGACCAAATAAACATGAAAAAACGGGCAGAGAAGCAGCTGCCTCTTTCCCCAGTATGTTAGCCCTGCTTCAGAATTTCCAGGTTGTCTATGAATGACATCTTCAACTATTTAAACAAACTGTGGGACACTGAGAGCTGAGCCTGTGCGACAGTGTGGTATAATGAACTAACCATAGAATTAGGAACAGGGTGGGTCCGTATTTAACATGGTGTTATATGGCTTAAGCCCCTGGCTTCTCTTCGATAAACAGCTATCACTACATACTGTGGAGATGACCTACTTTGTACAGTGCAGGATAAAACGAATGAACCATCTAGATATTGTAAACGCACAGTGGGAACTGAACACAGCCAAGACACTGTTTACAGAATAACAAGGGCGCAGTGCTCAGGAAGCTACCAACTTGTTTGCTCCCAGAATGAAATGTGCGTCTCGTCTTGGTCCTTAACTGACTCCTGTCTCCTCCATCACTCCACAGTCACAGAACCTAAGAACATAGGCTCATAGTGTCGGTTAGGATATGGCAAATCAGGACCTAGGGTGGGAAACTGAGCAGGGATGGTGACAGTGTAAGATTAAAGTACCAGGCTTGGGAGGGGCAAGTGATGGTGCCCAAACCTGCTAGATGTAAAACTAAGAAACCCTCCGAGGCTCATCCAAATTTCTGTTAAACCAATATACTCATCTACTGGGGTCTTAAAACTAAAGAGCACTTGACAGTTATATAGTTTCAAGTTTAAAAAAAAAAAAAGAGGAAAAGAAAACAAATCCAAAGAAATAGGTACTTCAGAGCCAGATATGGCTATTCATGCCTGTGATCCCAGTATTCAGGAACCAGAGGCAGGTGGATCTCAAGTTCAAGATCAGTCTGAACTACATAGTAGGACCCTATCTTTAAAAAAAATATGGAAGAGGCCGGGCGGTGGGTGCACGCCTTTGATCTCAGTACTCGGGAGGCAGAGACAGATGTGTCTCTGTGAATTTGAGGTCAGCCAAGTCTACGTAGTGAGTTCCAGGCCAGCCAGGACCACATAATGAGACCTGATCTCAACAAATAACCAACAAATATCCACATAACATAGGAGGGGGACTTGTTGGGGGGGCAGAGGGAGGTTTATTGGGAGGGATAAGAGGATAAGATCAGAATATAGACATGTATGAAAATGTCACATTATATAATTAATAAATCTGGTTTAAAAAAAAGAAAGTGGAGGGAGTTGGAGAGATGGCTCAGTGATTAATGTTTGCTACTCTTGCAGTGGACCCAAGTTCAGTTTCCCAGCACCCATGGCTCATAACTCATAAGCTCCATAGAATCTGACTCCCTCTTCTGACACAACCACTCCAACCCATACATATGATTAAAAATAAAATCTTTTTTTCCTTTTTTTTTTTAAAGAAAGCAAGCTGCTTGTGGTAGCTGACACCTATAATCCCAGCACTTGAAATGCTGAAGCAGGAGGATTGCTACAAGTTTGGGGTTAGCTTGGCTTACTTGAGACTCTGCCTCCAAAATTCAGGGGTAGATAATTGCTAGTTCTTTCTTCCCCTAAAATCTTTATCCCATCCAACACACCCTGCATAAGGACACTCATAACCATTCTAGATAATGGGGTAAAAACAGCCCTTGTTAGGCTCTCACAGTTAACTGCTGGATAGTGTGACATAGGAAAGTTGACCCGTGTGCTTTGTCCCTGGGGTTCTCATTGCTCTCTAGAGTGATAGAAAAGACGAAGGACTGTCTCTGCTCTAGAACATCCATTTTGACAGCTCGGCACCCATAGTTCCTCTGGGAGTTTTTGCCTTTGTTACTTGCTATGAAGACGGTTTTCCTTGGTGCTGTGGACAGTGTGTAAGCTTGGAGCTAAGTGAGGACAGCCACTAGTGTCCATCCTGGAGCCAAACTATCTGGGTGAAATTCTAGATGTGCTTGGAATCGAAGCCTTCCTTAGGGAGGAAGTTCATTGGCCCAGGCCTCCGTGACCTTGAATGGAAAGTGAAGGCAGTCCTATTTCTTAGTTTAACTATGCATAACATGCTGTGGTCGACATTTGATACAAGGAGGCTTCAATAATTTTAACATTGTTATTGGCTTAAGAGCACACAGAGGGGCTGGAGAGATGGCTCAGGGGTTAAGAGCATTGCCTGCTCTTCCAAAGGTCCTGAGTTCAATTCCCAGCAACCACATGGTGGCTCATAACCATCTGAAATGAGGTCTGGTGCCCTCTTCTGGCCAGCAGGCAGACACACAGACAGAATATTGTATACATAATAAATAAATAAATAAATATTTTAAAAAATAAAAAATAAAAAAAAAATACGGGATGCTTCGTGTTTTGTATAGCACAGGGGCCATGCTGATCTCTGTATTGTTCTGTGCTATGGCTCACCCCGTGGCAGGAGTATACAGCTTGAACTTTTAATGTATTTCCTCCCCATGACAAAAATATTAAACCAAAAACGATGAGTAAGCAGTTATTGTTAAAGACTTAGGCATCTATTTCCCCTACCACACGACTTGGACCACTTGAACCACTATCTCTAGTATATTGTCAACCCTCCAAGATTTCTCCCAAGTAGCTCCAAGGAGCCCTGCATCCTACCTCCCTGGTCCAGATGGTGAAAAGGTGCTGGAGCGGAGACCTGGGTTTTGTAGGTTTCCCCATAAAAACGGAAATAGTTTTGTACACAATAAGTCAGAAAGCTATTATTAATTTTCTTCTCTGAGATTACAGCACCCCCTAATGGACATTATGGACATTGCTATTTTCTCTCCCTCTCTGTCTCTCGTCTGTGTGTGTTGTGTATACAATAACAAAAACAAAACTGGTAGTTTTTTGTTTTTTGTTTTTTTGTTTTTTGCCAAACTACTCAAGAGATGGCACAAACTAAATTAGAATTAACGAAGAGGCAGAAAAGAAAGAGTGTAAGTCACAGTTGGTACCACATAGCTCAGATTAACCTTGAACTTCCAGAGTAGCAGAGCCTGGCCTTGAATTCCAGGTCCTCCTGCCTCCACCTCCTGAGCAATGGGATTGGATTACAAGTGTGACACACTCAGTTGGAGGAAGAAATTTTTTTAATCGAAAAAATCTGCAGTCAATGGATTTTCAAAAATAGAAAATCAGCCAAACAAAACTGGTCCATGCATCAAGTGTGAAGAGGTGAGTTAACATCTAAGAATCACAGACCCTGACTTTGAGCTTGGGCCTGCTGAGCTCTCAGGCTCACCTCCATTCTTGGAAGTACCTTCCTCTTCTTTATCTTCAGAAACTATTTCTACCAGTTATTATTATTATTTATTGTATTATTGTTTTTATTGATTTTGTAAGTACCAGGGATTGAACCCGGGCTTAGCACATGCTAGGCAGCACTCTGTCACCGAGCTACATCCTCAGTCCTTTTAGCTTGTTTTGGAAATTGCTTTCCCTGGGCCAGCGAGATGGCCACAGGAGTAAAGGTGCTTTATCACCAAGCCCGACAGCCTGAGTTTGACCCCTGGGACCCGTGTGGTGGAAAGAGAGAGCTGACTCCTGGAAGGTGTGGCTGGGTCTGGTGTCCTGCAGGCTGCCCTTGAACTCACTGGATAGCCAAGGGTGATGCTGAAATCCCAACCCTCTGACCTACAGCAACTGAACTGCATCTTCAGCTATAAGAATAATTTTTAAGGGTTGAAGAGATGGCTCAGCAGTGAAGGGCACTGGCTGCTTTTCCAGAGGACCAGGGTTCAATTCCCAGCACCCACATGGCAGCTCACAACTGTCTGTAACTCCTGTTCCAGGGGATCTGACGCCTTCACATGGACCTGCATGCAGGCAAAACGTCAATGTACATATAATACAAATAAATAAATTATAAAAAATAATTTGTTAAAACAAAAAAAATCAATTCTCCTTTTCTTTTTCTCTTCCTCCTCCTCTTTCTTTGAGAGAGCCCCAAACTCAGAGCAGTCCCTTCTGCCTCAGTTTCCTGAGTTCAGGGATTACAGTTATGTGCTACAATACCTGGACTCCTCTTCACAACAACAAAAAAATATTTCCCCTGAGACATGGTTTCTCTGTGTAGCCCAGGCTGTACTGGAACTAGTATTGTAGACCAGGTTGGTCTCAAATTCAGACCAACCTCTGCCCAGCTCTGCCCCCCGAGTGCTGAGATAAAGGCCTGTACCACTATGTCTAGCTCACAAAAGAATTTTTTTGAAAGAAGAGTTGGTTATGATCCAAGTTATATATCCCTGAGTTGTGATACATTGTACCATAACACGTTTTGAAGGGTCTGGACACAACCCACGCAGACCTTATCCTCCCTGTGCTAGGACTGCAGGCATGCCACCGCGCCCTGTTCACCACAGCCCTTAAATTATGTGAGTACTAGTGTCAGGAACAGGAAGACGCGGTGGGAGCCCCCTGAGAACAGAGCAGCAGAGAGTCGAGGGCAAAATTAAATTCCAGAAAGTGGGGCGGTAAGCACATAAATGTTAAACCTGGCGGTGGTGGTGCACGCCTTTAATCCCATCACTCAGGTGGTAGGGGCAGGCAGATCTCTGCGAGTTCGAGGCCAGCCTGATCTACAGAGCAAGTTTCAGGACAGCCTCCAAAGCTATAGAGAAACCCTGTCTCAACTCCCCTCCCCCGCCAAACAAACTCTGAGAACCAAAATCTAAGTTACTCAACTCGGAATGCTCAGAATGGGGAAAGACTCTTGACTTCCTATTACCTTTGCTTAGAAAGATGTGGTTAACATACTGGCTGGTGACACCTAGGGAGAAACACTGATGTCTAGGAGAAGATGACTGACTTTCCAGAGCCAGGTAGAGGATCCTGGGGGAGCCTCCATCCCAGGGCTGTCCCAGCTATGGTATCATGAGGGTAGCTTCCATTCCAGAGCCGTCCCAAGTATAGTGTCATGGGGAGGCTCCACCCCAGGACTATTTCCATAAGCTGCTTCTGTCCAGTATTTTTTCACAGTGCTGAGAAAAATAACTAATATACAAGCCACATTATATCTGGTACTTTTCCAGGACTTTGCCAGAAGGGAGTTCATAACTTTAAAAAAATAGATACCAAGCCAGCCTGATACTCATAGCAAGTTCCAAGACAACCAGGACTATACAGAGAGACCCTGTCTCAAAAAAAGAAAAAAAAGGGGTTGGAGAGATGGCTCAGAGGTTAAGAGCATTGCCTGCTCTTCCAAAGGTCCTGAGTTCAATTCCCAGCAACCACATGGTGGCTCACAACCATCTGTAATGAGATCTGGTGCCCTCTTCTGGCCTGCAGGCATACACACAGACAGAATATTGTATACATAATAAATAAATAAATATTTAAAAAAAAAAGAAAAAAAAAACAACAAAAAAAAGCCCTGAATAAATAAATAAATACAGGACATTTAAAGAACCCTGAAAGCAGGAGGTAGAAATGGGAACACCCCAAGTAGGCTTGGGCTATGTAGCAAAACTCTGGGAAACAACAACAACAAAAACTGGGCAGTGGTGGCTCATGCCTTTAATTCTAGCACTTGGGAGGAAGAGGATCTCAGTGAGTTCGAGATTACCGCGCCAGCACGGTCTGGAACCACGAGTCTCGGCGGAGGGTGTCCAGGTTGAATGAAATCCACAGAGCACGAGGTTGAGGTGAAACAGCAACTCGTTTATTGTTCTGCTGGGGCTAGCTTCTATACCATGGCACCACATGGGGAGGGGGCTGCGAAGGGACTGTCACCTGACCCAAGGAGGAACTCTTACCTGACCCCAGTAGAGGTCAAGGACTGATCACATGCACTCCACCTTCACCTGTCCCCAGTAGGGACTGTCACCTGACCCCAGCAGGGATCAAGGAATAATCACGTGCACTCAAACTTCCTCATCCAACTCCAGGAGCAGAGGGAAGTTAAGATTCTTTGCAGATAAGCACCTCAAATGGGGGCAGGGAAATATAACTCTGGGTAGCAATTCCCACAGGGAGGCTCCACCCCAGGACTATTTCCATAAGCTGCTTCTGTCCAGTATTTTTTCACAGTGCTGAGAAAAATAACTAATATACAAGCCACATTATATCTGGTACTTTTCCAGGACTTTGCCAGAAGGGAGTTCATAACTTTAAAAAAATAGATACCAAGCCAGCCTGATACTCATAGCAAGTTCCAAGACAACCAGGACTATACAGAGAGACCCTGTCTCAAAAAAAGAAAAAAAAACAACAAAAAAGCCCTGAATAAATAAATAAATACAGGACATTTAAAGAATCCTGAAAGCAGGAGGTAGAAATGGGAACACCCCAAGTAGGCTTGGGCTATGTAGCAAAACTCTGTGGGAAACAACAACAACAAAAACTGGGCAGTGGTGGCTCATGCCTTTAATTCTAGCACTTGGGAGGAAGAGGATCTCAGTGAGTTCGAGGCCAACCTGGTCTACAAAGCAAGTTCCACAACAGCCAGCACTGTTACACAGAGAAATCCTATCTTGAAAAACAAAAAACAAGCAAGCAAACAAAACAAAACAAAACAAACCCCCCTCTGTTTAAGAAACCAAAAGGGTGTGTGTGTGGGGCGGGAGGACAGTAGGGATGGGTTGTCTCTGCCCCCAAATCCAAATCACTGACCCTTGAGCTGGGAAGACTTGGAGGCTCGAGGTTGATGATAGCTCAGGGACTGGAATCGTCTGGAACTGCCCGTTCATATGACTGTAAATTATGCTGGTTATAATGTACATTACAATGGCATGTTGTCATATATGGAACTCACCCTTTCCCCTATTTCAGACCCCAGCATGCAGGTCTCACAGGGTCCTTCCAGACTCTTTGTCTGTGAATTGGCTGAATTGGCTGCCCCGCCCTCCACTTTGTGACAGGGAAAAGCAAGGTGTTGGCTGCTTCCCAGCTGAGGTTGTAAGCAGGATCACGAACATGTGACTTCTCAGACAATATCTTGTTTTTAAAATTAATTTTATTGAACCATTTTACCATCAGGGCGTTTTACTTCTCATGTCCAGGATGGTGGATTCTAAGTGCATCCCAAGAGAACGAAGAGGAAGATGTGTCACTTTGTCTAACGAAACCAGTGTCATTTCCTTCTTATTAGTCAGTGTCTCGCAAGGAGATGCAGACTCCATTGCTCAAGTGAGTACACAGAAATAGCCAAGATACAAGGTAGTGACTGGAAGTTATTAGTGAGGAGCCTTCCCCACCATCAGGTCTGTAAGGCGTGCGCTGTCTTTTTTCCTAAGCTCCTCTCCATCTTTCAATGTTTGTACTTAAGTCTGCATTAAACAAGGTGGTGTCTATGCCTGCAGTCAATACCAACACTCAGGAGGTGGAGGCAGGAGGATAAGCATCAGTACTTGTCATCTCTCCAGCTCCTGAAGGACATTTCAAACAGATTTTAAATGTGAAGATTAAAAGAAAGAGAGACAGGAAAGAGTAAGACCCCTAAGTGTGCATATGGGCTCCTTCAGGCAGAGTCACAAATAAGTATCTTAACCTAAGCTGTTAACACAGACCTGAAGTTGTATCACAAACAGTTGCTTAGGAAACATGTAAACAGGATTGTTCTAGAGGAGCCATCAGGGTTGCTCAGAGGGTTTCTGCTGAGAGTCCTGGAAAGCTGTCTCTTCACAGATGGGAAGGGTCAGAATGCCTTAAGTAAACGTGCTAACTGTGTTTGCAGTACTTTCTTTCCTTTTTCTTATTCTTTTCATTTCCTTTTTCTTTTTCTTAAGACAGGTTCTCTCTAGCCATACTGAAACTCACCACATAGACCAGGCTGGCCTTGAATTTACAGAGATCCACCTGACCCACCTCAGCCTCCCGAATGTTGGGATCAAAGGCACATACCACTATGCCCAGTCCTACAGTTCTTGATTATCAATGGACAAGAGGCTTCTTCAGCCTGGTTCTGAGGTGAGGGGCTCCTTTCCCATATCCCCATAATTTTCCGTCTTCCTATCCGCTCAGCACAGGGACCTCTCAGTCTCCTCACTCTCTCACATCGCTGTGGAAACGGACTCTCTAGTCCTGGTTATACGAGTGCTTGCTATGCAGCCCAGGTTGGCCTGGAATTCACAGAGATCCTACCTGCCTCTGCTTCTGGGATTAAAGGTGTGAGCCACAGGCTCTGTAGAACAGATTTTAAGTCAGTGGTTCTCAGTCTTCCTAAAACTGTGACCCTTAAATACAGTGCTTCCTGGTATGGTGACCCCCAACTACAAAATTATTTTCATTGCTACTTCATAATTGTAAATTTGCTACTGTTATGAATTGTAATATAAATATCTGATATGAAGGATATATGATACGGGACCCTTGGGAAAGAGTCATTTGACCCTCTTATGATTTCAAAGTTGACATTAGTGAATTAAAGATTCTAAAATTTCAGGCGTGATCCTGCACGCATTTCATCCCAGCACTCAGGAGTCAGAAGCAGGCAGATCTCTGCGTCCGAGGCCAGTCTGGTCTGCAGAGCACAGAGAAACCCTTTCTCAAAAGACAAAAACAAAACAACAACAACAAAACTTTAAAAAGTTACTTAGTGAGAGATAATATTCCTAAATTAACTGTTGAACTGTTGGGCCAGGCAGGGGGTGGGGTGGGTGCACCACTGCTATTACAACACTCAGGCGGAGGCAGATGTATTTTTGAGTTCGAGGCCAGCCTGGTCTAAACGGCAACAGAGATAAAACCCTGTCTGGGGCGGGGGTGGACGTGGGGGAGGGTGGGGGCAGAGAGGGTGGGGGACGGGAGGGAATTAGACAAGAGTGCCGGGAACTCGGTAGAAACGAAAATACCCATTTCCCTTGCGAGGTCTTGGGGTTCTTGTGGCCACAGCCCCGGCCACAGAGAGGGATGGACTTGCCCCCGAGAGTCACATCCGGTCCCCACTGTCCAGAAATGAGCTCAGCCCCCAATCGCCCCCCCTCCTCTCCGTTTCCATGACTCACGCTGGACTACCCAGAAAGCTCTAAGGGGACCGTGGGACAGGGCAGGGAGGCGGAGCGGCCAGGGGATGAGGCGGGGCAGTCTGATCTTCTCCACCCCCACTCCAAGAACCGGAAGTTGGGGATGAGCCGAGTGGTCTGCGAGGCCTCAGGTCGTCTCGTTCTTTCTAGAAACGCTTTGCAACCCAGGCCAGCCCCAAACTCGTCTGGGAAGCCACCACATACGATATCCCTCCGGTTTCGGTTGGCTTCCTTTGTAACTAGTTGTTGCAACCACTTTTCCCTTGCTTTCTTCCTGCTAGAGGGCATAAGCCAGCCTCAATAAATCTTCCACCTCAAAGTCTGTGCCACATGCTATGTGTGTTATGACGATGCCTCTTAATAGAAGAAAATACCATAAGGGGTACAAAGCAAAGTTTATTTGGCTCTCATTTGGAGGTCAAAGGTCCAGTATCAAGTGTTAGTTCTCTGGTGAGGACCACATAGTGAGAAAGGAGACAGGTGGAGAGATCGGGAAGGCTAGACTTTTTAGAAAAATAACTGCCTCAAGAGCTACATTCATGATGAAAGCAGCTCCAATGATCTGGACACCTTCCACTAGCTGTGTGTGTGTGTGTGTGTCTTGGGCACACACATATATGTGCAGGAACACAGTTGTGACACATGGGTTAACTTATTGGGCTCTACTTTTATTTTTAATTGATTTTTATGTGTACAGGTGTTTTGCCTGTATGCATGTCTACACAACAAGCAGGGTGTCTGGTGCTCAGGGAAGCCAGGTGGAGTGAGTTTCACTGCGGGTGCTGGGATCGTCTGGAAGAGCAGCTTTTAACCACTGAACTGCCTCTCTCGTCCCACCAGGGCTATGCTCTCGCCTCAGCAGAGCCACAATGGGCTCTACTGCTTCTAGCTTCTAGCACACAAACATTTGGGGACACATACTTAAACCACATCCAACACATAGTACAACATTGGGCAACATATTCATGACTTAATACATGGATACATGGGGGGGGATGTTATTTTGCCTAATATTATGGGTCAAGTTCAGGGCCAGGTTTGAGGTTAGAGTATGATTTATGGTCCAGGTTCAATTGCAGCTCAATCCTCATCCATCTTTATTGAAACTTGGGGTGATGAACAGGCTCAGAATGCCAGCACAATGGTGAGCTCCTTCTTTCCGATCCCCAGGATGTGGTTTTTCACTCTGTGTTTTGGAGTGCTTTTCCCTGACGATAAAAGTAGGCCATCACATACTTTGCATTAAATAAATAATTTTTAAAAAGGGATATACAAAACAAAAACTCAGGTAACTGATATAGGAGTATTACCTTGGTTCAAGGCCAGTAGAGACCACAGTGTCAAACCCTGTGTTCTGTATCATCCTTCAGGTTTTTTGTTTTTCTTTTTTGAGACAGGGTTTCTCTGTAATTTTGGAGCCTGTCCTGGAACTTGCTTTGTCGACTGGTCTGGCCTCGAACTCACAGAGATTTGCCTGCCTGTTTCCCGAGTGCTGGGATTAAAGGCGTGCACCACAACCACCCAAAACTGCGTCTTCAATTTTGGATGAGTGGATTTTTAAGTATATATGGAGCAAAAGTAAAAGTATCCAGGTAGAGAAGCATACACCTTTTATCCCAACATTAGGGAGGCAGAAGCAAGCAGATTTCTGTGAATTTGAGGCCATCCTGATGTACATAGAGAATTTCAGGCCAGTCAGAGCTACACAGTAAGACCCTATTTTTAGAAAAAAATGGAATAAAGAAAAGAAAAGGGGGGAAAACTATATTAAGAGCACTGTTTGCCTGGTTGCCCTTCCTTGAGACTGGGCTTGGTTCCCAGCAGCCACATGGCAGCAGCTCACACTGACCGCCATCTCTCTCGAGCCATGGGAATGATCCTTTCCATAAACATTATTATTATTATTATTATCATTATTATTATTACTACTACTATTTTGAGATAGAGTTTCTCTGTGTAGCCTGGCTGTCCTGAGACTCACTCTGTGTTGGGTCCATGGGGGTCGCACAAAGATGGGGACAGACCACTGAAGTCTAATAAACCAGAAGCAAATTTTATTCCAGGAAAAAATAAAAAATTAAAAAAATAAATCTCCATGGGGCACAAAAAGGTTATCAGCTAGCTGAGACCACAGCCAGAGATGGACTTGTAAGGTTGTGGCAAAGGCCGGTTTTTTAACTCCTCCTTTTATAGCAAGCATTAGGCGACAATGAAAGAATTTTACAATCTCAAGGTAAAACTCAGATACAAATTGCCCTTCTTTGCAATTTCCATTAACAGAGTTTTTCAGTTAAACTAGTGTTTGTACTTAATCTATTGTTTTATCCTGGCATTCCTTGATAGTGTTTACCAAGACTCTGCACTCTGGCACTGCCAGTTTCTCATAGCAGGGGAAGGTATGGGATAACATAAAACCAAAAAGTCAAAAGTCACGTCCCATCATTTAAAAGTTAACTCAGCTCGCATTTCTGGTCATGAATGGCCAGGGTATTATCTAAAAGCTGTCCCTCGGTTTGCAGAGCTGACCCTCAGAGGAACCCACTGTTAATAGTTAATCCTTACGCTGCCGAGAAAGCTGCTGACAGCCTGCTCTCATTCTCCTAGGCTTACAACTTTATATATTTCTTTACTTTTACGTTCTTATTTCTTTTATTTATTTATTATGTATACAACATTCTGCACACCTGCACACCAAAAGAGGGCACCAAATCTCATTACTGATGGTTGTGAGCCACCATGTGGTTGCTGGGAATTGAACTCAGGATCTCTGGAAGAGGTCAGTGCTCTTAACCTCTGAGCCATCTCTCCAGCCCCTACATTCTTATTTCTTGACTCTACATTTCTATATTCTTATATTCTTATTCTTGGACTCTATCTGTAGAACTCAGAGATCTGCCTGCCTCTGTCCCTTGAAAGCTGGGATTGGGATTAAAGGTGTGCGACACCACTGGTCAGCTCCATAAACTTATTTTTTTTGTGTGTGTATATGTATGTACACCACTACCTGCAGGACAGAAGGTGTTAAATCCTCAGGAATTGGAGTTCCAGGTGGTTGTGAGCCAGCTTGTTGATGGCAGACCCACCTGGGTCCTCGGCGAGAGCTCTTGACAGCTGAATCAGTTATTTCCCTTCTGGCCCTAAACTCTGTGAGTTTGAGGCCAGCCTGGTCTACAAGAGCTAGTTCCAGGACAGGCTCCAAAGCTACAGAGAAACCCCATCTTGAACAAAACAAAACAAAACAAAATAACAACAAAATGTTTCAAACTGATTTAGAACCAAGGACCTTAAGATTCCTCGTGGAAAAAGACTGTGAAAAGGGAGAGAGAAAAATAATTTTCATGTCCAAGAACCGGACGGTGTCATCTTATAACTCAACCAAAACCATCCACAGTAAAGACAGGTGTAAGTAATAGAGATGGAGCGTCTCTGCTAAATGAAGGTTAATCAAACTGCATTTTATAAAGCAAGATTTAAAAAATATATATATAACGGGGAAGAGGGTTTGGATCTCAGTAAAGGTTATAAACTCTGGAGGAGAGAGACATGAGGCAATGCCCCTGTAGAGACTAGAGACCTTCCGGGGGCAGAAATCAGACTTGACGACTCCACGCACTGGGCAGCGTATTTCTGGCTCTCAATGTGTCCATGGTGCTTTCTGGAAGACACGATTGAGAAACTGAAGGGCAACAAAACTACCTACGGATCTCTCGCTGAAGAAACAAAATCTACCTTATGTGTCAATGCCCTGAAAGAACCAGCACACCGTCACCAATCTGCCTTTCTTGGTGTAATTGTCACTGCAAAAGCTCCAATCCTCGTAGGACCCCGGAGACGTAGGGATTTCGTTGTAAATTGGTTGGGTTCTTCCCAAGATGATCTTTCTACCAGGGTGAAAAGACAAAAGACAAAAATGTTGACTTGATGTTTCCGCCCGGTTTCGAACCGGGGACCTTTCGCGTGTGAGGCGAACGTGATAACCACTACACTACGGAAACCGTCTGGTGGCACTGGCTTTGTAAGCAAGCTACATTTGGAGTGAATTTATTGTTTGCTGACTTCCGTTCTTAAATTCAACTTCTGGAATCAGGCAGGTTCCACTCCGAGGCTAGATGACATTCACCCATGGAGATACATGGTACCTCCAAAGAAAACTGCCAGCGAGATTAAGGACCCCAGGACCCCGAGGCCACGGGAAGAGCTGTTCTCGGCTTCCGTAAACACTCATGGTTTTCCAGATTCCGAGGAGCTCCAGGAATGCCTGGATGATGAATCTAGGGCGCCCCCTAGCGCCCAGCATCTGCTGTGCCGCGGAACTGGAGAAAAACGGACCGGTCGTTAGGCAGGAAGCCATTCCGGGGAGGGCCTTGGCAAGAAGGACGTTGTAAGCCCAGGCCCGAAACAATGAAATTGTATCTTACGTTTGTCCTATGTCCAAGTTGAAAGCATTTTCAGGCTTTCCCGTTTAGCTTTTTTTTTTTTTTTAATGAGTCAGAAGGTTTATGTGAAGTATTCGTCGACGACATTCTTGACCTTAGTACTTAACCACTGCACAGCTGCAGCTGGAGGACAGAGACATGAGGCATTCCCCGCTGTAGAGACCAACACCCTCTTCTGACCTATGTAGACCAAACTCTCTCTCTCTCTCTCTCTCTCTCTCTCTCTCTCTCTCTCTCTCTCTCTCTCTCACACACACACACACACACACACACCTAACATATTTTTAATTAAAAAAATAAGATTAAATAGTTTTAATTTTACCTGTTACCTATATTGTGTAATTACAGCATTTGATGCCCACAAAGTGCTCGCGATTTTCTAGTTGCTAGCCTCTGTTTTATCTGGACCTACCTTTTTGTTTTGTTTTGAAGCAGGGTCCCTCTATGCTGCCCTGGCTGTCCTGGAACTTCATTTATAGACTATGCCTGCCTTTGCCTCCCAAGTGATGGGATTAAAGATGTCTCTAGTCTCCTATATTGGGTTTTATTTTACAGTGTGTTGTTTTCTTACAGGGTTTCGCTGTAGCTTTGGAGCCTGTCCTGGAACTAGCCCTTGTAGACCAGGTAGGCCTCAAACTCACAGAGATCTGCCTGCCTCTGTTCCCGAGAGTGGGGATTAAAGGCCTGTGCTGCTACAGACTGGCTACATTGTATTTATTTTTAAAATTAGCTCAAATTTATAGTGTTCACATTGGTAACCTTAGCACTCAGGAATTCTAAGGCAAGAAAAGGTGGGGTTTGTGGCCCACCTAGACTATAAAGCCAAACTCTGAAAAAGCAGACAAAAGGACAGACTCCTTTGCCCAAGTCTTAAGTCCCAGTGCCCAGGAGGAAGAGGTCAATGGATGTCTACAAGTTCCAGTTGGACCTGCCTGTTTGGGATTGCTTAACCCACTCTGCTGGGAACATTTACACGTTAGAAATCAATATAGAGCCAGATGGTGGTGGTGTATACCTTTAATCCCAGGACTCAGAAGACTGAGACAGGCATATCTTTGAGTTCAAGGACAGCTCTGATCTACAGAACAAGTTCCGGGACAGCCAGAGATACACAGAGGAAGCCAGTCTCAATAAACAAACAAATAAACAAGAAAAGGAATTCATACAGAAAGATAGGATTAACACACATGGTTTAAATAGGATGCAGATCCTCCTCCCCCGTTTCCTTCTCTGTTTGAGATAGAATGTCCCGACGGTGCCAAAGGATAGCAAGCAACCTCCACTAGCCATGAAACCCACGGGGTTACACCTGGCCTGGTTCCGGAGTTTTCACACAGCCCCTAGGCCTTTCTTTGTGTCACAAATACCTTCTGTGGCCCTATGTTTCCCATGGATACAAAGCCTATGCAAAACTTGGTTTAAAGGAAACCAGGAAAACCATGGCACCTGGCGAATCAGGTATTTGCACCTGGCATCGTGTTCTCAGAAGCTTATACCAGTTTGTTCTGTAATATGGAAATCTACTTAAGTTCATTCTTCATGTGTCCCCGGGTCTTCATTTCTCTGTCCCGCGTGAACCCACACACCCGCACCAAAATATTCCCGACATCTGTATTTCCTACCTGTTCACTGGGCCTCTAAGGGCAGGTGTGTTCCAGGATTGGACCGCACAGGTAATGGCACCAGCTCCACTGCTGTCTCCACTTTGACAGTTCTTCTCAGGTAACCCAGTTGGGAAGCCCAATCAGTACACTTAATTTACATACTTTAGGAATGGAGTCATTCTCAATTCATTTGATCAGAGAGAAGGGGGTGGGGCACAGTAATGAGGACACATGTCCATCCATAATAAGCTTCATACGTGAAATGAACTGTAATGAGTTAAGCAGAGGTAAGGTTCTGAGAGCATCAAGGTTCATGGCAACCGTGACAGCTCCTCACTGAGCTTCACCTGTGGTTAGTGACGAGCAATTCAGGATCTTTGAAACGTGTACCAGACTTTGACAAATAGGACGGAGGACTGTGGAGTATTTGTCTGATGGTTATAATATTGGCTAGATGTAAAAGCAAGATTTCCTAACCAGGAATTAAACCCAGACCACAGTGATGACAGTCATGAACCCTAGTCAATAGACCACCAGGAAGGCGTAATGAATATTTTTACATAGTGCACTCTGGGAAAAGTTTGCAGGACTAATTTGAATACTTTTGTTTGTTTGTTTTAGTTTTTCTGAAATGAGGTCTTATGTGGTCTAGGCTGGCCTCCAACTTGATAGGTAGCCAAAGATGGCCTTGACCTCCGAATTCAGATGCCTCTGCATCCCAAGTATTGGGATTGCAGGCATGAGCTGTGGTGCCCCTCTTCGAGTATGTTCTAGTAGTTTTTAGATATACCTGGGTATTTGGAGATGCTTGTGTGTCTAGCACATTGGCTACCTCTTGGATAAGAGGGATAAGAGCATGGGTAGAGGCTTCATTGACAGAAAATATGGAAGGAAGACATTGTAAGTCCTTCTTGAGGTACTTCTGTCTGACTGTAACTGATCCTTTGGGGCCTCATTTTAGGAAGGGCCCTGTGCTGTGTGAAATGTGTCTGGCATTTTGTGCATTCCAACAGTTGATCTATTTTATGTCACTTTAGGTCTCAGGTCCCAGTGGGACTCTAAGAGGATAGAGGCTGAATTTTTGCTGCCCCCAAACCCTTCCAAATTGCCCCCAAATCACTCTTGTTCCCTCCTAGTTGTTTTAATGTCTGCTGTGAAAAATTAATGGAATGAGCTGAACATGGTAGTCAGCACTTAGGAGACAGAAGCAAGGGGCAGGATAATTGCCTCAAGTTTGAGGCCAGCCTGGCCTACATAGTAAGTTCTCCTCCAGCCAGGACTTCACCGTGAGTGGGTGTGGGAATAAGAGAGAGCAATAGTGTAGACAAATACAAGCAAAGTAATATGTGTGTGACTATATATATGTTTTTATATATTATATGATAAAATAGGATAGAATGCTATTCTTGGTTGTCAACTTAGCTACATCTAGAGTTCACTAAAATTCAAGTGGCTGAGTACACCTATGGTGGATTTTCTTAATTAGATAATTCGAAGTGGGAAGACCCACTTTCACTCCAGATCTTTTGAGATGGGAAGGTCCACCTTTAATCTGAACTACATAAAGACATGGAAGAAGGAAACATACACACACACACACACACACACACACACTCACTCTCTTTCTCCCTCTCTCCCCACTTGCCCTCACTCTGACTGACGCATGCTTTCCTTCACTGACTTTAGGGCCTACTTCTCTGAGATTCCGGCAGACACTGAAGACATCCAGTAGAGGCCTCCAGACTCGTGGTCTGAGCAACTACTGGATCCTTGGACTTTTGGTTGGTAGACAGCCATTGTTGGAGTAGCAGGACCACAGCTGTAAGCCGCTCTAATAACCCCCTCTCTATACAGAGAGAGTCGTTCTATAGTTGTGTTCCTGTAGAGAACCCTGGCTAACCAGAGGGAAGAGAGGAAAGGAAGAAGAAGGGGAAACACAGGAACCTCTCGTTTGGCCTGGACTCTCTGTGTGAGGAGGTAGGAGGAAATGTCAGTGAGGGAACCAAAATTTGCAAGACTCTGGATGAGAAGTTGAGCTTCTGGGTCCTAAGAAAGAACAGAAAAACTAAAGGCTATAAAAGAAATAAACACTCCCTTAAGGCCCTGACTTAACAGCTAAATCAGCTAACCGGTTGGAAGCAAATTTGGTTATAGCCATCTTATTCACAAATTAAGTAAGCCTCTGTAGGGCAAGTTCTGGGCCTAGGGTAACCCTTATCTCCCAGGGTAAGTAAAGATATCCCCTGCAGACCTGCGGATCCCAGGCATCAGAAGTAATTAGCATTTCCCTTGTTAGTAAATATTTACAGACCCTCAGCTCTCCTTTTCTCTTCCCATCAGCTAGGGGATGCCTCCAGCCTGACATTCCAGCATCCTATCCTCCTCCCTGCCTGTTTGTTGTATAACGCTCCTGAGAAAAATAAAGTTGGCAGCTTGATTAGAATACAGACTTACCGTCCATTTCTTGTGTCTCCTGTCTCTCTTCATTCCTCTCTCTTCCAGGGCCCAGGGACCCCGGGTCATTTCCCGCTGATCAGAACACTAACTGACCGTTCCATCAAGGTAATACCAATACAGATCCTCTTAAAGATCATATTTATGAGGGGCTCCTAAGCCTCCACCTTTGCCTGAGGAGCTATGGACAGTTGGTGGCTTCTGAGAAAAAGAGACTCAGTTTTCTTTAAGGGGGAATGAAGTCCCTGGTACAGTTGACCAGGTTTCATTAAATGGTCCCATACCCAGAAAAGTGTGGGCAGCACAAACTGAACCCAGTGGGTTATGAAAAAGAAAGAACCATAAGGTTGGGGGAGGGGTAACAAGACGGGGTGCTTTGTAGAGGAGTTGGGGATAAATATGAATGAGATACACTGTATGGAATTCTCAAAGAATTAATAAAAAGAGGCTTTAAAAAAAAGTT
Source organism: Myodes glareolus (assembly GCF_982192425.1). Classification (NCBI taxonomy): domain Eukaryota; kingdom Metazoa; phylum Chordata; class Mammalia; order Rodentia; family Cricetidae; genus Myodes; species Myodes glareolus. The sequence goes on from NC_142030.1 coordinate 23,774,032, forward strand.
GTATTTACAGATTCTCTGCATTTGTCGAGCACCTTGTCAGAGCTCAGTGGCATAATTGTAAAACACAGAACACCCAACTACCATGCATGTCATCCAGGACCTTGCTGGTTTGCTCAGTTCCCAGTTAGAAACTGATAACACTAAGCTCACTGAAGACTGCGGTTGCGGAATGGAGCAAGCGTGGATGTGTTGAGAAAACAGCTCACTGTTCATTTGAACTAGGGAATCTGTGCTGGAGATGTCAGCATGATGTCTTTGTTTTTGCAGAGGTTTTTGAAGCCTGGTTTTCTGATTTATTTATGAATTTTAAAGCCAGACACTTTTTTTTTTAAGTGCAGCAGGTTTTACATGAAAAGACCCTCTCTTAAAAATCCCAAAAGAAAAAAGGAAAGAAAGAAAAAGGGAAAGTTTTAGTAATGGATGTGGGTTGTCTCTGGCTTTTAAAAGTCACAAAGCCATTCATCATTTGGCGTTCTCTTCTATGGAAAGTTCAACAAAGATTTCTGACATTCTAGCCATAGTTTCTAACAGTTACCCAGAGGTTCCTGGTTAGAGACTGAGGCCATCACCCCTGATGGTGCTAAATGTTCAAATGACGAAATGATCATGGAACAAGTCCGTCCTGGGCAGCTGTGCACTGTAACCACACGCTATGTTTTCAGTCCTCTCTGATTTACAATCACCGAGATCCCCTGGAGCTTTGGAAAAGAGCTAGAAACACTCAACGAGAGTTCAAGGATCAAGAGCCCAGAAGACTCAAATCAACTAACTGCCTGTCCAATCTGCTTTGGTTTGCAGCATCCAAGAAGATGATGGAAAGCTCATCAGGAGCAGGTGAGACGGTCCAGAGTCTCAGACCTAAGAGCCGGCGGTGTGGTCAGGTGATCTGGGCACTCTGAGTGGCATGTGTGTGCGCCGCATGTGATGGTGGCAGTGTGACTTCGCACCAAGGGAAGCAGAAACACCGAGATGTGCAAGTGTAAATTTCGGGGAAGTGCGTTAAAATGTACAGGAGTGCGTGGCAAAGAGAAATGTCCTTGTGTGGTGAGGTGTTGCTGGGAAGCATGAGGACCATGAGAAATATTTGGCGAAAAGGAAAACAATTCTATGAAGGAAACTAGGGTATGGTGACTAAAAGACATACTTCCCTGACCGGGAATCGAACCCGGGCCGCGGCGGTGAGAGCGCCGAATCCTAACCACTAGACCACCAGGGAGTGATAGTTCTACTTGTTCCTTAATAAGTCCTGGCTATGATTAGACGTTCATGACTAATACGGCAATTATGGTGGCCAACCATAAGCAGACGTCACACAAAGACACATTCCCTGGGGATACTCCCAGTCCTCACAGCCTCAAAACCTCCCGCGCCTTCTTCTGTCCTTCAGACAGAGAGGCACCAGACGGGGCCACCCTCGGCCCTGAATCTTGGCAAAAGGTCCGTAAACTGCCGGGAACTGCTACCAGCCAGCGGACAGCGAAGACGTCGCGGTCGTCTACCAGGTCCTCCCCACGACGGCCCCAACCTCAAAGTCAAAGCCGACACCAAAGCCAACCTCCACCGCCCAGGCCGCGCTGTTCCTCGCCATCCAATCCCACCCGCGATTCTCGCACCGGCAAGCCTGTGCTGAGTGGCGTTCTCGCCTCCTGGCTAAAAAGAATGCCATGTCTCCCCGTCGGGGAATCGAACCCCGGTCTCCCGCGTGACAGGCGGGGATACTCACCACTATACTAACGAGGACGACGACGACAGTACTGTCCTCGGGAAGGCGGGCCATCTCCGTCGCGCTTCTCAGACAAACCTGCTACCCTCTCCCCGAAGCACCGCCGACCTCGGCACCGAACCCCAAAGTCTCCCCGACAAGGCCAGAACGCCCCTCCCATCAGGACCCGGACCCGGGGCCCTGTGTGACCACCGCGACTCTGGTCCCCTGCATTCTCCGGAGAGGAGCTCGATGGCTGGCAGGCATGCTTTGTTGCCGTGCTGGTTCCTGTACTGAAGATGGTGTGACAACGCCCGCCTGTGGAAAGACCAGAGCTCCGGGGGCTTGGAGCACTGTGGCCATCTGAGTAGAAGGCGGTTGCTTGTTTTCTGTGGATAGGTTGGCAGCTTCAGTGTGGAGTCGACATGTCCCGGTTGCCGGATCCAATCACTGATTGGTGACCGAGCGGGTTCAAGTTGTCTCTGCCAAGAATGTGCCTACGTCCCTCAGTCGGTAGTCAGGATGGCCGAGCGGTCTAAGGCGCTGCGTTCAGGTCGCAGTCTCCCCTGGAGGCGTGGGTTCGAATCCCACTCCTGACATGCGTGATTTTTTTTTTTTCCCCCGCTTGGATTCTTCATTGTAAGGTTAGTAATTCTTTTCTCTTTCTGCCTAGACATAAATATCAAATTTTACATTGATTCTCCTCCCTTCCCCGCCCCTCACCCCTCCCTCTCTCCTTTTTCTTATGAATGTTAGGCACGCGGTTGAGTACATCCCCAAGCCCTTTTTAACTCCAGTCTTACTTCATTGTGCTTTCAGTGTCGTCCGCATCACCGCTCACCCTCACCCCACGTTAACATATCTAGGTTTTCTCCTCATTTCTTCTGCATTTTCATTCATCGCTAAAAGACCATTACACTTTATGCTGAACCCTTTTCCAGACCCTTTACAACTTTATTTCCACATTTGGTACAAGCCTTCTTCAGACTATATAATTGAATGGTGAGAGTGAACCCTTCTTCTGCAAGATAGCTATCCAGTGTTCCCACCTTTATTTGCCATATAGAACTATTTTTTTTTTTACTACTTTCTGATACTAGCCTTTACACACTAAATTTCTGATATTGTATTTAACTCTAAACTTTATTTATGTTTGGCTTGTTTCTTTGTGGGTTTTGCCCAGGGCTGGTCAGGTGCTTTATATGTTAGCTACAAACCCCTGCTCTTTTCAATTTTTTGAGATAGCATCTCACAGAGTTGTCCAGAGTGGCCTAAAACTATGTGGCAACGACTGACTTCACACTTGAGATTCTCTGGCCTGGTCTCCAGTTTTCTAGAACTCAGACTGAGGCTGCCTCAAGGCTCCATTCTTCTTCCCCTCTTGCATTTGTCACCACCCCCTCCCTCTCCTTTTACTATACTTTAATACTTTTTATTTTTATAAATGTGTGGGTGAGTGTTTGCCTGAATGTAAGAGCTCCACGTTGAATACAGAGGCCTGAAGAGGAAATCCATACTCCTGGACTGGAGTTAAGCACTTGTGAGCTGCCATATGGGTTCTGGAAACCAAAACTGAGTCATCTATAAGATGTGGCTGGGCTGACCTTGAATTTGCCCGTTAGTGGAAGAGGGACTTGAACCCCTGATTCTTCTGTCTCTCCCTCTGACTACTTAGATTACAGGCCTGCACCACCACGCCTGGCTTACTTGTTACTGTTGTTGGTAGTAGTATAATTATTATTAGGGGTGAATGGTGAATGTTATGTGCACTTGTGGAGGTCAGGGGACACCTTTGTGGTGTCAGGAATGGTGAATATTTCCTGCCTGCATTTCTTCCAGGAACAGACCAAGGGAGACACAAGGTCTACCGTGCTCCAGAACAGCCAGAGCTACACAGAAAAACCCTGTCTTGAAAACCCAAACAAAACAAAACAACAAAAACCAACCAACCAAACAAACAAACAAAACCCATCCTGTTTGTAGTCATACAAATACAAATATGACTCATTTAAAAAGACAAATTTATGGGGGAAAGAGGCAAGTTGGGCGGTGGTGGCATGTGCCACTCCCAGTCCTTGGGAGGCAGAGGCAGGCGGATCTCTGTGAGTTTGAGGCCAGCCTGGTCTGCAGAGTGAGTTCCAGGACGTCCAGGACTGTGAAACCCTATCTGGGCCGGAGGATCGGGAGGAAAAGACAAATTTGGCCTCCTATATATGTTTTCAAGGTTAAGTCTAAAACAAGTATCTAAAAACAATTTTGTTTAAAATAAGTTATAATTAATAGATGGATGCCTGGTTAAATTATGCATTCGTCCAATAATGAGTTACCAACATAAGCAAAATAAGAGATTTTATTTTGTGCTTTACTATGAAACTTCATTTTTTTTTAAAATTTATGTGTTCACAACATAAGAGAATTTTTAAAATATCAATTTAAGGGAGGTGGAGAGAAGACTCAGAGGTTAAGAACACTGGCTGCTCTTCCAGAGGTTCTGAATTCAGTTACTAGCAATCACATGGTAACTCACAGTCATCTATAATGGGATCTGATACCCTCTTCTGGCATTCAGGTATACATATTTACATAAATAAATAAATCTTTAAAAGTTATTAAAATAAAATATCAACTTAAACAGACTTGAAATGGATTTTAAAAGGAAAATAGAAATAAATTGAACTCAAAATTTTTAAAAAGATTTTTTTTGATAATATAGTGGTTAAAAAAATGCAAACATAATTGCATGTTTCTTAAATCACTTTGGAGACCAGAAGCAGTTAAACTGAAAATGTAATCAATATAAATTAGATTATTTTGAAAATTTTCACCTAAAATTATTTTTGGAAAAGCTTATGCATCTGTGTATCAAACTGCTTAAGAAGAGCTTTTTCAGCTCGTAGCTCAAACTGTCCTAAATATTAAAGATCTTAAATCTTTTAAAAATATTTATTTATTTATTTTTATTTTATTGTATTGGTGATTTGACTATATGTGTATCTACGTGAGGGTGTCAGATTCCCTGGAACTGGAGTTACAGACAGTTGTGAGCTGCCACGTGAGCTCTGGGAATTGCCCTCGGCACCTCTGGAAAAACAGCCAATGCTCTTAACTGCTGAGCTATCTGTCCAGCAGCCAAGACCTTCAATCTTAAGTTAAAAGTTAATGATCATTGTTAATTAAACGCATCTTGTTTGTACTTTAGTTTTATACATTCCCTTGAGGTTGGAAGCCATGTCCTGAGAAGAACAGATGGCGATTAATATCCAAGGTATCAGCCGACCAAAAGGAAACTGTCGGATGGGAAAAACAGTGTTAAGCAAGGCTACGGGGCTATAGACTCCGGAATATCTTTTACTGATATAAGCCTGCAACTTCACATGTGCTTCTGAAAAGTCCCCTGTCTGTTTATCTCCCTGTGTGTTTATCTCATGAACACATTTTGTTCTACCGGGCATTTTTATCTGTGGATTGACAAGAAGATGACTCCTCCTTAAGCTGTATTGTCAAGCTGATATAAATAATGTTAACTTATACAGAGTATTGATCAATAAAAAGGGACACAAAGATATGAGGTAACAAATTCATAATGCAGAGTCGACTTATATTTGGCAAACATGGAGAAAATATTGAACAATCTATCCTACCTTGAAAAGTTCAAGGTTTTATACCAAACCACATTTTATCTATCTATGTGGCTCACATCAGAAAGATGTGAAAGAAGGGGGAAAGTGCTCAAAGGACTAGAACAAAAGAATATGGAGGAAGCTCTAAGAGAAAGAAGGCACCCTCCTTTCAACCCCGACTGTCCATTACAAGAGGATACAGAAGAAGGTTCGGTTGAGGGAACCCTTTGAGATCCCGGGCAAGAAAGGTTCAATAAGTCTCCATTTTGAGGGAGGCAGGATGTGTGTGGACCACACTGTAGAGTGGGAGGCCGGAGGGGTGGCATGAGGGTTGCATCAGGCAGTGATGTAAGAGGTTGGAAGACCTTGGGGTCAGGAACCTTCTGTGTGGGGAGGAGGGAGTCCTTAGGAGAATTGGGATGCTGTGATCTCAGTGTGGCTTGGACTGGGCTAAAGTGTGTCTAAGAACCAAAAGAGAGAGGACTCTGCATGGGCCAAAAATCAAAACAGGGCCTCCTGCATGGGCAGGCGAGATTTCTTCCACCGAACCACCCATGCCATGACCTCATCCCAACTCATTAATACATCACCACCACCACCACAACTACCAGCAGCAGCGGCAACAGCAGAGGTCAGGGTAATAACCCCACCTCCAAACACCAACACTGGACTTTTTTGCTCTTGGTCGGCTTCCTTGTTTGAGCTGGGACTGCCGACAAGAGTCAACTGAAGAGCCCCACTTGGTTCTGTTACTGGATTCTGTTTGGAAAAAAGAAAAAAGCTGCAGTGGTCACGACCACTCCCACTCGCCTTTGTTCAGGCTGGTCAAGGACTGACAGGTGACAGGGGGCCATCTGTCTCCTGTCATGAGACAGGCCCTTTCTCTGCCGGTGGGCGGTGGTTGAGTCCGGTGACAGGTGAGTGAACGTTTTCCTTCGTGGTACCGGTACCCACCGCAGTCGAGCACAAAGAGGATTACGATCGCAGGAAGGGACACACAGACCAAGGCTTGGGAGGCTGGAGAAGGTGCGCAACACAGAGTCTGTGGACACCCTGAGCTCGCTGGAGCAGGCTTTGAGCCTTGCTGGTTCATCGGGCCCTGATAGTGAAGCTTCCTGGACAGAGGACTTGCCAAAGAGCAACCTGAACGAGCCAAGCTCTCAGAAGGCCAGGGGTCAGGGCGGGACCTACGACGAAGAGCCATCTTGGCACAGAAGGACCTTCGATTGAATTGTGCATGTTCGTGCCTCTCTGGCCTGCACGTCAGTTTCCCTGTGTTTGTGTTTGTGTGTGTGTATTTCTGGTGCATATGGTTGATTGTGTAAGGGTGTGAGAGATAGAGACAGAGATAGGCAGAGAGAGATAGAGAAAGACAGAGGAGGGGAGGAGAGACAAAAGACAGGATAGATAGATAGATAGATAGATAGATAGATAGATAGATAGATAGATAGATAGATAGATACGGAGACAGAGAGAAAGACAGAGACACAGCCAGACACACCCACAGGAGAGAGAGACAGAGACACAGTCAGACACACACACACACACACACACACACACACACACACACACACAGAGAGAGAGAGAGAGAGAGAGAGAGAGAGAGCGAGAGAGCGAGCTCTCATCAGGGAGGGAGGAGTGGTCTGAAGTGCCAAAGTCACCTTCACCTCATCGAAGTCACCAACACCAGGTAGAAAGGCCTCCTGCCAGCTGCCATCTCCCGGGAGCTCTGAAGCTCTCTGGGCTCTGCAAGAGTTGCTGTTGGCGAAGGATTAGGGGAAAGAAGGCACCTGGTCCCCTGCAGGACTGTCCCTTGGCAAAGGAGGCAGAACAGGGTCTGAGGTCCCGGGCAAGAGAGGTTCACCAAGTAAGTGTCCATTGTGGGAGAGCCAGGCTGTGCGTGAGACAGCACTGTGGAGTGGGAGGCTAGAGGTGTGGGGTGTGAGTGACGCGGGGTCGAGTTATAACAAAGGTGAAGGAGCTGGATGGCGGGTTACTGGTAGGCAGTTGGCGCTGGGCAGGAGATGTACTGTGCGCCCTGGGCATTGGGGACTGGGACAGTGTGTGCGTGTGTGTGTGCGCGTGTGTACGCATGAGGACCAAAATGGACTGGACTCTGCATAGGCCGGGAATCGAACCCGGGCCTCCCGCGTGGCAGGCGAGAATTCTACCACTGAACCACCCATGCCATGGTCTAAGCTGTCCCCGGACTGCTGTCACAGCCTGCTCTCCCGGATCAGCGAGCTCCTCTTTCCCCCTGACACCTAGATCCCGGACCTGGGCCCCATGGACCAAGCAGGCGAGGGCGAGGGCCACGGACAGGAGAGTTCCGGGACCAGACTGAGGCTCCGTGGCTGAGCCGTGCCTCTCCCCTCTCCGGGACGCCTGGGTCCCACGTCAACCGTGTCTCTTCCTGCGTGCCGGCCGAGGAGCTAGCGAGCCAGCGAGCTTTCGGGCCGGGGATGGGCGGGCACCCGGGTGGCTGTGCGCGCCCGAAGGGTCGGCAGGTGTGCGGGGCGACGGGCACCTGCGCACAGAAGCAGCCTGGACGAGCACAGCCAGAGAGGATGTGCGCGGGGGGCGTCTCCCACAGGAGCTGGAGCAGCAGGAACGAGCAGGAAAGAGGTGGTGAGCGCGACGGCCGGGCCCAGAAGTGTGGGTGTCGGGTCGGGGTGGACGAGGTCCTCCATTGGCACTGGGCTGGCGGGGTGCTCGGGTGCGGCCCCCGCACGGACTCGAGCCTCTCCCCTCCCCGGAGGTGGCTTTAGCAAGGCATCCAGCACGCGACGCAGCCGCTGCCCTCCAGTAACTGTAGGGTGTCGAGAGCAGGGCGATCCTCCAGGCCCAGGCGTGTGAAGCAAGGTTGCGATCGTGAGGGGAGTGTGGGCGGCGTCGGAGCGGAGGTGGAAGGAGGCACGCACGGGTCTGGTCGGGTGGGAGCGGGCGGTAAAAAAAGGCAAGCTTGTCAGGAGTGGGATTCGAACCCACGCCTCCAGGGGAGACTGCGACCTGAACGCAGCGCCTTAGACCGCTCGGCCATCCTGACTGCAGGGGTGGGCGCGTGGCGGACCCGGCATGTCTGGGCTGTCGGGCTCGTGCGTGTCGTCTGGGTGCTCAAGGTGCGGGCGTGGAGCGGAGTCCACTGCGTCGACGTGGAGATGCTGCTAGGCGCCAAAATCGCTTCCTGTCCCGGACCCGGACCCGGACCCGGTCTGGCTCCCCGCACCACCACAGCCCACGCGTGGCCGCCCAGGAACGGGACCAGCGTCTCCCGCGGCCAAGGGCGGGACCAGGGGCTGGGACGCGGTGGTAGCACAGGGCTGCGGGTCCGCGTCCTGATTGGAGGGGCGTTCTGGCAGCTTCGGGGAGACTTTGGGGATCGGTGCGGAGATCGGTGGAGCTTCGGAGGAAGAGTGGCTGGTCTGTCTGCGAAGGGCGTCGATGATGGCCGGCTGTCTCGGTACTGGTGAGGCTGTGGTCGTCCTCGTTAGTATAGTGGTGAGTATCCCCGCCTGTCACGCGGGAGACCGGGGTTCGATTCCCCGACGGGGAGACATACTGTCATTTTTAGCCAGACGGGCGGCCCTGGGCCCGCTGGCCATCCTTGCTTTGCCCTTCTCACCAGTGCCAGGACAGTGGTCCTCTGCCCAAGAGCCAGGCTCGGGGCGCCCACTGCCAGGCCGGCCCACTACTACTCCTTGCCGTCGGGTCCCTGGCCTGGCGCCTGGCCGAAGTCTCTAACGCCTGGGAACGCGACTCCCACCCCTACGAGGATGAGGGGCGGGTGTAAGAGCCAGCGGCGTGCGACCCTCGGTACCTGAGCCACCCTGTGCCAGGCGGCTCTGGATGGTGACGAGCCCTCTCGGTGTTGTCCCGGCTGTTCCCTGGTTCCTGTGGCCGTCGTGAGAGCGCAGGCGTGTGCGTGCGAGAAGCGTGGGTGGCATGGAACGGCAAGGAACAACGGGTGCTCGGCGGCGGAGGCCCAGGACCGGTTGCGGTTGGCGTGGGTGTCGGTGTCGCTGTCTTCGTTGGTGTCGGCTTCGGCTTTGACTTTGAGGTTGGGGCCGTCGTGGGGAGGAAGTGGTAGGCGATCACGACATCGAACTAGTATAGCACAGAGCCACAGGCAAGTCTAGTCCCATAATGTGGTGTATTCAATGATTATTGAACACTTAATTGAAAGATCGCACAAAGCACAGCCGCCGATCCAACAGCTGTAGAACTCGAAACAAAAGTGCTTACTAGAGGGTAGCACACAAGACTCTAGTGGGGCCTGCAAGTCGGAGCAGCAGGGAAAGGTAGGGAAAGGTACCTGCAACCAAGCCTGATGACGAGAGAGAGACAGAGAGAGAGAGAGAGAGAGAGAGAGACAGAGAGAGAGGGAGGGAGGGGGAGGGGGCAGGGGCGGGGGAGGGGGGGGAGAGAGGAGGAGGGGGAGAGGGGGGAGAGGGGGAAGAGGGGGAGAGGGAGGGAGGAAGGGAGAGAAGGAGAAAGGGGAAGAGAGAGGGGGGGAGAGAGAGAGGGGAGAGAGAGGGGGGAGGGAGGGAGGGAGGGAGGGAGGGAGGGAGGGAGGGAGGGAGGGAGGGAGGGAGGGAGGGAGGGAGGGAGGGAGGGAGGGAGGGAGAGAGAGAGAGAAACCATGCTAGCGGTGTGGCGTTGGTGGTATAGTGGTGAGCATAGCTGCCTTCCAAGCAGTTGACCCGGGTTCGATTCCCGGCCAACGCACAGTGCCTGCTTTTTGCCAAGGTTCAGTGCCGACAGTGGCCCTGTCCTCCAGCGCCTGTCCCAAGACTGCGCGACGGGACGATCGACCACATAATGGCAGGCGCTCTAGACTTTTTGAGAGGGTGACGAGTCGGAGGAGAAGGGCCAGGAACAGAACTAGGGGTCTACCGGAAAGTGGTGCCCGGCTTGCTGGAGAAACGACACTTAGGGCTCCGGGCACCGGGCACCTAGCAAGGTACTAAGGGGTGCAGGCAGGTGCCGATCCATCGCATGGACGCCGAAAGCCAGCTGCGTATTGCCGGGCAGGCGACTGGGGTCAGCGTCTGGAAACCAGCTTGGCAGACTGGCTGACATTCTGTCTGCCCGCGAGAAGCTGGCACCATCGGTATATGACAGCTGCTCCCTGGTGGTCTAGTGGTTAGGATTCGGCGCTCTCACCGCCGCGGCCCGGGTTCGATTCCCGGTCAGGGAAGTTTCTTTTCTTTCTCTCTGCACCTTTGCTTCCCGATATCTCGCCCCCTTCTTGAAGCCTGTCCTGCCCTGCAAGGGAAGCAGGACTACCCCAATATCACCTTTCTTACCTTTTACTCAACAGCGTCGCCGTGAGACCCTGCTGCTCTTCTCCGCTCATACACCCTCCCTCACAAATCAACAACCTACAGCTTCACCGGTGCTTCCTCCCCACACACGCATCACCCTTTTCCTACCTTCCCACTCACGCCCACCGTCTTCTCCTGCACACACCAACTCCTCAGCGCCTGTCCAGCTAAGCCCTGCTGCGGCCGGACACACCCAGCCTACACACCGCCACTATCACACCGACGACACACACACACACACACACACACACACACACACACACACACACACACCACGTTCCATCAAACTCATGGAGCAAACAGAGTCTCCACCTCACTCTATCGCCTGCTCTTAGGTCTCCGTCTAGCTCGTCCTACATGCCACACCTGCATCACACGCCCCCGGGACTTTTCCCCTGCTCTTCACAACTGAGCAACGACTTCAAACAAATGCAGTGATTCTTACCAGCCCAGTGTGTGTGTGTGTGTGTGTGTGTGTGAATATGTCTGTCTATCTGTCTGTCTGTATTTCTGTCCTCTGTATGTATGTGTATGAGCCTAGGCATGTATATACGTATGTATGTACGTATGCGTATCTTGCAAAACTCCATGATTTTTGGATAGTTTACGGTGACAGTGTTGCTACAGAATCGGGAGGAGAGCGCGTGCCCGGCCGTGGGTGGGGGCTCTGTGGGGTAGTGTTGATTCCGTGCTGATAACACACAGGGTGACTGCCGAAAGCATCTAGTGTGGTTACTAAGCTTCCGCAGCGACGCAGTGCGGACCATGCGCGAACCCGGGTTCAATTTCCTTGAAAGACCTCAGAGCGCCTTGGGAGAGCTGAGGCCAAGCACGGCTGTTTTAAGGCCGCTGTTTCTGCGGCTCCTTGTGTGCGCGGGCAAGAGGTGCAGGTGCGGGTGTGAGTCGGGAAATAGGAGCGTACCTCTAGAGGCCCACCTACGTTTTGGGTCCGTTGCCGGGTGGGTCCCCACGGTCGTGACCCTGTCAGCAAGTCCGGGGCACGGAGACTGATCCTGGAGTGCTCACCGCTGGGTTCAGCTCCGCCTCGATGGGAGGTATAGTGTCACGCACCCTGGGGGAGCATGAACCCCGGCTCTGCCCCCATACTCCAGCCTTTTTCACACCTGTCGTCACCCCTGCCCTGCCCTGAAGCCTTCCCAATACAGAGACACCCCAGTCGAGCCGGATCTGGGAAGGGTCTGTCCAGCCAGTTCCCGGGCCAGTTGTGTGGCTCCCATGAGACGGCCATGGGAAAAAGACACCAGGCAAGCCTACGCTAGCAGGTGTCCGAATGGGGCCGTCGCATGCGAAAGACAAGGCTCCATGCTCGCCTCTGTGCTCCCTGGTTTCTCTTCAGCTCGGCCTTTCTGGCTGGGAAGAGGAACTCTGCTTGGAGAAAAGGTCTCTCTAGCATGTGCCTGTGATGAACGATCGAATGATTGCTGTGGGACAGACAGCACACGGGGGGGGAGGGATGGTGGTTGGGGTGTGGGGACAGAGCCGGGGTGGTTGTGACCAGGGGCGTGCCATCCTTGGTCAGGTGGTCCTGAGGTTTAGGGCAGAAGGCTGAGCACTCCCCCACCAACAGCTACCTACAGTATCAGTTCCTGACTCTGCTTTCCTATCTGGTCTGCCCTCTGTGAGGACTTAGCAGCCTAAGAAATCAACACTTCTCCACCCAAGCTGCTTTTGATCGTGGTGTTTGCTGGAAACAATCCCAAGCCTAACTCAGACTGAAATCAGTACCAGGAGTGGGGTATTGCTGAGAAAGAGCTGATCCCGTGCCTTCGGGATTAAAATGAGCTTCTGGGGATGAACAAGAAAGGAATGATTATGGTTCAATAAATGACTGGCTTGTGTGCCACGTTGGCACAGGGTGAATTGTGCTGCTTGTTTTTGGAGAACTTGACAAAACCCTGCACTCATCTGGAAAGAGAGACTCTCAATTCAGGAGATGCCTCCATGAGACGATGATTGGTCTTTTTTTTTTTTTTTCCTCTTTTGAAATTGATATTCAGTGAGCTCTACATTTTTCTCTGCTCTCCTCCCATTTTACTCAGGAGATCTTGTCTTTTTCTACTTTCTACTTCCCATATAGATTAGATATATGTAAGTCTCTCTTAGTGTCCTCATATTGTCTAAGGTCTCTGGGATTGTGTTTTGTAGGCTGGCTTTCTTTGCTTTATTTTTAAAAACTGCCTATGAGTGAGTACATGTGATAATTGTCTTTCTGTGTCTGGGTTACCTCACTCAAAATAACGTTTTCTAGCTCCATGCATTTTCCTGCAAAACTCAAGATGTTGTGGTTTTTGTTTGTTTGTTTGTTTGTTTGTTTGTTTTTCTGCTGTGTAGTACTCCATTGTGTAAATATACCACATTTTCCTTACCCATTCTTCGGTCGAGGGGGATTTACGTTGTGTCCAGGTTCTGGCTATGACAAACAGAGCTGCTATGAACATAGTTGAGCACATGTCCTTGTGGCACGATTGAGCATTCTTTGGACATATTCCCAAAAGTGGTATTACTGGATCTTGAGGAAGGTTGTTTCCTTATTTTCTGAGAAATCACCACACTGACATCCAAAGGGGTTGTACCACCTTGCATTCCCACCAGCAATGCACAAGTGTTCCCTTTTCCTCACAACGTCTCCAGCATAAGTTATCATCGGTGTTTTTGATCTTAGCCATTCTTTCAGGTGTAAGATGGGAACTCAGAGTTGTTTTGATTTGCATTTATTTCTCTGATGGCTAAGGATGTTGAACATTTCCTTAAGTGTCTTTTAGCCTTTTTAGATTCCTCTGTTGAGAGTTCTCTGTTTAGGTCTTTATTCCATTTTTTTTGTTAGATTATGTGTTATTTTGGTGTCCAATTTCTTGAGTCTTTTGTATGTTTTGGAGATCAGACCTTTGTCTGATATGGGATTGGTGAATATCTTTTCCCATCTGTAGGCTGTCATTTTGTCTCGTTGACTGTGTGCTTTGCTTTCCAGAAGCTTTTATGTTTCAGAAGGTCCCATTTATTGTTTCTCTCAGTGTCTGTGCTGCTGGGGTTCTATTTAGGAAGTGGTTACCTGTGTCAATGCGTTCAAATGTACTTCCCACTTTCTCTTCTATAAGGTTCAGTGTGGCTGGCTTTATGTTGAGGTCTTTGATCCATTTGGACTTGTGTTTTGTGCGTGGTGATAGATACAGGTTCATTTTCATTCTTCTACATGTTGATATCCAGTTATGCCAGCACCACTTGATAAATATTCTTTCTTTTTACCATTTGAGATTTTTTCTTCCTTGTCAAAAGATGATGGATCTTTATTCGAACATGTAGGGTATTGTCTTGATTCACAAGTGGTGTAGGAAGGCACATGAAGAGAGGTATCAGCGAATCAATCCCACACCAGTTATGTTTTAAGGGTTATTTATTTTGGGGGGTAAAACTTACATACACCATAAACCATCAGGAAGGGAGCCTAGTCGCTGGAGCAGGAGCCGGGAGCAGGAGCCAGGAGCAGGAGCCGGAAGCAGGAGCTGGGTCCAAGCACCGGAACCAAGATCTGCTTCTCTTTTTAAAAGAGAAATATACCACACCCCAGTGGGCTGGTATTTCAGCAGCTATTGGCTGACAGAGTGGAAGTTGCTCCCCGCTGCACTGTGGGCTCGTATTTCAGCAACTATTGGTTGAGGCAGCAGAAGTTACTCCCACAACACCTCCCCCTTTTGTTTAAGTAAGAGAGTTCTAAGCCTACTATGAAATTATATACAGTAAGTACAAACCTACACAATTATATACAATAAATACAAATATCCTATTCTAACTAGCTTAAGTCTTGTATAAGAAATAACTTGGCCACGTCATGAAAGGAAAGTAACTACGTTTATATAATCTTCAATCTCATCAAAGATCTGAGAAGGGAAATAATGTTACCTAAGTAATTAGCAAGTGCAATCAAACTTCCAGAACATGTAACAAATCACAGAGACAACTGACTACCTGGGCAAACACACAAAATCACGTTTGCAGCGTTGAAGCAACCAACTTTGGCTAAGGCCTGACGTAACTGACATACCATTTTCAAAGGCAAGGAACTTTTCAAAACTATCTTATCCTGTCTTGGCAGGATATGACAGTCCTGTTTTATCCATTTACGGATACTCTGGAACTCTGTCAGTAGTTGAGGTATGGGCATTTCTTTACCCAAAGGCCAGTTCTGCCAAGAAGAAAGGCTCCAGGTGGAGTGTCTTTGGTGCTCAACATTCTCTCGGGAATAGATCAGTGTTGTCAGGAGCGATTGTGTCTCCCTACCACAGAACTCTGAGTTAGATTAAAGGCCATTTTCTACAGCTCTTTGAAGAGGTTGAAGATTATCTATCTATACTGAATATAATCTCTATGTATCTAAAGAACCTGATTAGTCTAATTATAAATGACAAACTTAGATGACTATTGATCTATATTATTCTCGATATCTATCTAACTTAAAGACTGAAATAGTAAACGACTGTGCAATTAATGGGGACAATATGACCTCCAAATATAAACAATATGCAAGTATACATTGCAATATGGTAAATATATATCAATACAAAAACAATATGTAAGTGTCTTAATCAGAGGTAGAAGTGTACAATGCAATATGGTAAAATATACATATATCAATACAATATATATATATGTCAATACATAAAAATGTTTTAAACAGAGGTAGAAGCATGCATGCATAAAATAGTCAACATAATTTAACTTTGTATCAATATATAAGAATCAATACCAATATATTTGTCTAAAAACAATAACTCACAAGTACAAAGCTATTATCCCATAATCCAATTATCCCTCTTTTTTTTTTAAGATTCCTGCACTTATAAAATTCCTCCCCCAACCCTCAACCCTATACTAATTATAACCAACCCCTAAATGATGTCCCTAAACCCAAGGACAAACTTTACTGGGAGAGGGGACGTCGTTCTCTAGAATTACTTCCAGCTGTCATGGGAGCGACGTTCTTTCTGGGGGATCCTGTGAAAGCAAAATGATGGTTAAATTTCAAGATCAATGTCTTTTAAAATTGCAAATAGTCTCTGAGTATTTTGTGGAGGACTGGCCAGAATGTTGTACAAGATGTGCATCATTTCAGCTAACCACGTTGGAATCGTCTTGTATAGCTGGTACTCAAAACAGGTCTTGTAGTAGCGCTATCAGTATCATGATGTCATATCAACCAGGTGGAATTGTTGTTATGGGGCCCCATCTTCTTCCTGGAAACTTCAAATGTCACTGCAGGAAAAATTTATTGTTCATTGTGGAAAACTTAAACATTAATCATATATATTATCATACATTAATATCATATATTATATGATTATAATAATATATAATCATATATTAATCATATAGACATATACAGACATACATATATTCAATAAAAGACATGATAGATATATTTAATGAAAGGTATGATAGATATGAAGAAAAGTAAAGATGTTTTCTAAACTCATATTCCTTTCTGTCCCATATCATGGCTCTTGACATGAGACAGAAACTCCAGAAACTCTGGGTTTTTCTTTTAACAACAGGCTTGGAATTAGAGAGGGACTGAGCCAGAGTCCAACTCTAAAACCAGCTCTTTAAATTTAGAAATATGATTTAGTATATTTTACTTACAGAACCTATTCAGTTTTCTTGATAGTCCTTATTGGGCCATTATTTTCCATCTGTCAGTATTCAGATATCCAGGGTCCCCTGAACTTTTCAAAAATCAGTGTTTTCCTGTGGAGATAAGAACAGAACCCTGCCCCCATTCTATATGTTTTTCTTACCAATTGTATGAATATCATCATTGTGGATGAGCTGTCATTTCTCCTTTCCAAGAGGTTTCTCCTCTTCAAATCGAACCTTTATTAATTTTGATAGTATCCACAATTTTTCTTCTCCTGTGGAAACAAGAGCAAAACCCCTTACCCAACGCAGCACATCTCCTGGCCTCCATTGAGAGGTCAGCATGTCTTTGAAATAAACAGGTTGGTTTAGTTCAGAAGTTTTTTCCATTATCCAATGCCTCTCTGCTGCTGTTGTTCCTTTCTCATTAGCATTAAAAAATTCAAGATTAATAAAGCATTATGCAATCTATTTCTGGGGGTATCTTTCGTCCCTTTCTGTTTGTTTATCATATCCTTTATAGTACGATTTGATCTTTCTATGACAACTTGACCTGTAGGATTGTATGGTATACCTGTAACATGCTTAATATTATAATAAGCAAAAAATCGTTTCATTTTCCTAGATACATAAGCTGGACCATTATCTGTTTTTATTTATGCAGGTATACCCATAATGGCCATAACTTCTAATAAATGTGTGATTACTGAGTCAGCTTTTTCTGAGCTTAAAGCAGTTGCCCACTGAAAGCCTGAATAAGTGTCAATGGTGTGATGTACATATTTTAATTTGCCAAATTCTAGAAAGTGAAACACATCCATCTGCCAAATTTCATTCCTTTTAATACCCTTTGGATTAGTCCCTGCAGGCAATGGTGTTTGGTTATAAAAAGAGCAAGTAGGGCATTTTTTTACAATCTCCTTAGCTTGTTGCCATGTAATAGAAAAGTCTTTTTTCAAGCCTTTGCTATTGACATGATGTTTTTTATGAAATTCAGATGCCTCCAGCACACTACCAATCAATAATTGATCAATATCTGCATTATTTTGTGCTAGAGGACCTGGCAGACCTGTATGGGATCGGATATGCGCTATATACATAGGGCAGAGCCTGTTTCTGATCATGCCTTGTACCTGGATAAACAATGAGGTCAGTTCTGTATCATCAGGTATAAATTCAGCAGTTTCAATATGCAAAATAACTCTTTCTGCATATTGTGAGTCAGTAATTATATTAAGAGGTTCTTTAAAATCCCTAAGCACCATAAGGATGGCATATAATTCTGCCTTCTGGACAGAATCATAAGGACTTTGTTCCACTTTACTCAATTCTTCTGATTTGTAGCCTGCTTTCCCTGATTTATTAGCATCGGTATAAAATGTATGGGCTCCAGTTATTGGAGCATCACGGACAATTCGAGGGAGGATCCAAGAAGTTCTCTTTATAAAGTTAAGTCTCTTGCTTTTTGGGTAATTGTTATTGATTTCTCCCAAAAAATTAGCACAAGCTCTTTGCCATGGTTCATTGTCTTCCCACAACTTTTTTATCTCATCAACAGTGAAAGGCACTATAATTTCTGCTGGGTCTATACCTGCTAATTGACGAAGTCTCAATTTTCCTTTTATAATCAATTCAGAGACTTTTTCCACATAAGTTTTTAATTTTTTACTTGGTTTGTGTGGTAAAAAGATCCATTCTAAAATAGTATCTTCTCTCTGCATTAAAATTCCTGTAGGAGAAATTCTAGAAGGCAATATAACTAGAATGCAACTAAGATTTGGATCCACCCTATCTACATGTGCCTCCTGTAATTTTTCCTCAACCATCATCAGTTCCTTTTCTGCTTCAGCTGTTAACTCTCTGGGACTATTCAAATCTTTGTCACCATCTAAGGTTTTGCTTAAATGAATTATTAGATCAGGTGTTATCCCAACAGCTGGTCATAGACTGGAAATGTCTCCTAATAATCTTTGAAAGTCATTAAGAGTTCGCAACTGGTCTCTCCTGATTTGTGCCTTTTGAGTCTTAATTCTTTGTAAGCCTATTTTATAACCTAAATAATTAACAGAATCTCCTCTCTGAATTTTTTCAGGAGCAATTTGCAATCCCCATTTAGGTAATACTAGTTTTACTTCTTCAAACAGCCTTTCTAAGGTGTCTTTGTTTTGATCAGATATCAGGATATCATCCATATAGTGGTTTATTATGGACTTAGGAAATTGTTTGCGTATAATTTTTAATGGTTGGCTTACAAAATATTGGCACAGGGTGGGAGAGTTCAACATTCCCTGTGGGAGGACGGTCCACTGGTACCTCCTTGCAGGCTGAGAGTTATTATAAGTGGGCACTGTGAAGGCAAACTTTTCTCTATCTTTTTCTTGTAATGGTATAGTGAAGAAACAATCTTTCAGATCAATAACTATAAGAGGCCATCCCTTTGGTAACAGGGAGGGCAGAGGAATTCCAGATTGCAAAGGGCCCATAGGTTGAATAACCTTGTTGATAGCTCTAAGATCTGTCACCATTCTCCATTTACCAGATTTTTTCTTAACAACAAATACAGGAGAGTTCCAAGGGCTGGTAGATTCTTCTATATGTCCAGCATCTAATTACTCTTGTACCAGCTATTCTAAAGCCTGTAACTTTTCCTCAGCTAAAGGCCACTGTTTAGTCCATATTGGTTTCTCGGTCAACCATTGTAGAGGCATGGCTGTTGGTACCTCTGAAGGGCCATCAATTGTGTTGTGTTCTTGTATAGCTCTAATGGCTGGTTTCCGCCATCTGTAATATCTTGTAATATTGTCCTCAGAAATATAGGCTCTGGAAGCAGCAGGAATGTTAATTTGGGTATTCCATTGCTGCAATAGGTCACGGCCCCATAAATTCACTGCAATATTTGCTACATATGGCCTTAGTTTTCCTATTTGTCCGTCTGGACCTATACAATTGACCCATCTCGTGCTTTGTCTTACTCGAGATAGGGTTCCAATTCCTAAGAACTGAATATCTACCTCCTGAAGAGGCCAATGCGGATGCCAAGACTCTGGAGTAATGATACTTATATCTGCACCTGTGTCCAGTAAGCCAGTAATAAGTTTGCCATTTACACACACTCTTAGCTGTGGTCTTTGTTCATTTATAGAAGTCTGCCAGAATATTCGTTTACTTTGTCCTCTTAGATTTCTTGATTCATTCACCACATTTAACTCATCCTTCAGGCCGTTATTGCTTTTAACAGCAGGCATGGGGCATTCTAATTTCCCTGAAGAGGCATGTTCTCTGCAGTGATCGGAAATGACTGGACCACATTTGCCATGGGGGCCTTCGAGAGGCCCCCTATTGAGTTTCCCGATGGCAACGGGTTGCCCTGTTTATCTCTTGTTGACCTACACTCATTCGTCCAATGCCTGCCCTTTCCACATCTCCTACATAAACCTGAAGGCTGAGTCCTCCTATTCCTGTTATTCCTAGAAGAGGCATTATTCCTGGACTTCCATTGTCTGCAGTCCCTTTTCATGTGTCCCATTTTGCCACAATGAAAGCATTTTGTAATCTGATGTCTCCTTTTACCTTTGGAAATTGCTTCTTGTACCCATGTTTCATTGCCATAACCAAATGTATCAACATTCATTGTATGTAAAACCCATTCGTCCAAAGGCGCTGATCTGAGCTTTAAAGGCCCCAGGATCCTTTTGCATTCTACATTGGCATTCTCATAAGCCAAAGACTCAATTACTATATTTCTTGCTTCTGGATCAGGTATCCCTATTTGTACAGCCTTAGTTAGTCGTTGCAAAAAGTCACTAAAGGGTTCTCTCTGACCCTGTTTGACCCTGACATACGATTCTACTGTCTGACCTGAGTCTTGAACCCTGTCCCAGGCCCTTAGAGCTGCTGTAGCACATAGGGATAAAATGTTTTCATCATAAAGAGCTTGTTCCTGAGGATCAGAGTAAGGTCCTTCCCCTAGAATTTGATCTAGAGAAACCTCAATTCCTTTCGCTGATTCTTGTTGTTGTAAAAGTCTGGCCTCTTGTTTGAATAGGCATTTGAAATGCCATAAAGGTCCGTTCTCAAGGACAGCTGATGTGAGCTGGTTCCAATCTTGAGGGGTGGCCCTGTTGCTCAGAGCCCAGGATTTTAACATCTCCCTAACAAAGGATGAATGTAGTCCATAATTCACAATTGCTTGTTTAAATTCTTTCAGATCATTCATACGTATAGGCTCCCATGTATGTTCTTTAATGACCTTAGGGGTTTTGGAGCCAGTTATCTTTTCTGATGTTATTACTGGAAAGGCAGGTATAACTCTAAGTAGACTGAGAGTTTTTTGAGGTGAAGGTTGCCTTTCTACCTTTTGCTCCTGTTCATCAGAGTCTATGATTTCCTCAATCTTATTAAATCTGCTCACCATTGCCTTCTGTAAGTCCTGAATCTCCTGTTCAGTATTATGCTCCAAAGCCTTCATTAACGATTCTAAGGCATGGAACTTGTCCGTCAGAGACACTATTTCCTCCTTGGACACAATCGCCTTCATTGATAATTCCAAGGCGTGGAGCTTGTCCGTTAGAGATACGATATCCTCCTTGGACATAATCCTCATGGCATGTACTGTGCCTTCTTGTATGGAAATCCTGTCAATTAATCTATCATACCCTTTTGATAAAGTCCGATTTTCACATTCAATGGTTATAATCCTCTCAGCTAATGTTTCAGCACTTACAGTCATGGACTGGAGGTTATGAGTCATTTTGGTTGTCCCCTCCTCCAGAGCAGTGAAGCTCCCTTCTAAAGAAGCAATATCAGACTGTACCTTCTTGATATTTTGGTCAGTCGACTGAGTCATATCACGCAAAGATCTAGTCTCCTCCTTGAGAACTCCAAACTCTGATCTAGTCTCCTGCTTGAAAACTCCAAACTCTGATCTAGTTTCTTCCTTGAAATCTCCAAACTCTTTTTTGAGGAGGTTGGTATCAGTCTGAATTGTTCTTAAGGTTTTAATCTCTGCCCTCGGCATTGTAGATTCAGTCTGTAAGGACTGTATCTTTCTTATAAAATAGCCAAACACCAGAAAAGCAACAGATCCCAGGAATAACAAAGTAAGAGGAATATCTGAGACATCCTTCAGAATATCCTCCATAGCGCAATTAAAAAAACCATTGAACTTTTGGATAGTAATATTTTCTGACATTTTCAATCAAAGGAAATTGTACTTGTATGTATTTTCAACCGAAAAGAAAAATCTTACCTGTAATGACCGTTGCCTGCCAGTAGGAGGTGGGGCGTACCTGAATCCACATGGCAGTGGTGTTGATTCAGGAAGTAAACTCTAGAATATATACACTCAAATCCAGAGGTTAAATCCACAGATCACAAAAGGTCAGAGAGCTTTTAGTGGCCAATAAACAAGGCCCTGCTGCTCTATTCAACCGGATGCAGAGGGTCGTGACACAGCCACTGCGCTGTTGCTAAAGAGGCCTAGTGCTTTGGGCCCTGTGTCCCTGTGCTGGGATTAAGGATCAAGCTGCTTGCAGCACTCCTAATCAGTTATGGCGGATGGCAGGGGTTTCAAACAGCTTGCTGGAACTTCAACGGGAGCTTGCGCTGTGAGCTCTTTGACTCACGTTGCAAGGAGAAATTTAAAAATCTATGCCGAACAGGGCAAAGTAAGCCGGCAGAGACTGTCCGGACCTGTGTATCCTGGGAGGCCGAGCTGGGGGTGGGGGGGGGCGGTTCTTAAACCAAATGTTGGGCATCAATTATCGGCGAATCAATCCCACACCAGTTATGTTTTAAGGGGTTATTTATTTTGGGGGGTAAAACTTACATACACCATAAACCGTCAGGAAGGGAGCCTAGTCGCTGGAGCAGGAGCTGGGAGCAGGAGCCGGGACCAAGCACCGGAACCAAGAGAGCCTGATCCGGATCTGCTTCTCTTTTTAAAAGAGAAATATACCATGCCCCAGTGGGCTGGTATTTCAGCAGCTATTGGCTGACAGAGCGGAAGTCGCTCCCCGCTGCACTGTGGGCTCGTCTTTCAGCGACTATTGGTTGAGGCAGCGGAAGTTACTCCCACAACAGAGAGGAGGTGGGTGGTTGTCTCCCACTGGATAAGAGAGCCAGTAAGCATCCCACATGCTAGTCCTCTGCTCCAACTCCCGCCTCTATGTCTCTCACCCCACCCTGCTTACAAGCCCCAAAACCCAAACCTCAAATCCAAATGAAACCCAGCCCCACCTTCCCCACTTATCCCCACCTCCACCAGTGTGACATTAAGGATTCCTAGTAAGAAATGAAACCGTCTCTCCTAAAGGTTTCTCTAAGTCACACATTTGATCCAAATATGATGTGATCCTGGTCCATACTCAGAAATAAATGTGCAGGAACCACAGTAGATGGTCCCAGGACCTGCTAGCAGAGATCAGGCTGCCTATGCTGCTATGGTTTCCCACTGCCCGAATCCCAACGCCTCCATACCTCACCACCACCACAAGCACTAACAGCAGCAGCAGCTGCCAGGTTAAAAAACTATCTCTAAGCACCAACATTGGGTCTCTTTTTCTCCTGGTCGACTACCTTGTTTGAGCTGTGAGGTTAAAAAACTCCATCTCTAAACACCAACATTGGTCTCTCTTGCTCTTGGTCGGCTACCTTGTTTGAGCTGGGACTGCCCACCAGAGTCAACTGAAGAGCCCCTCTTGGTTCTGTTCCTGGGTTCTCTTTAGAAGAAAGAAAAAAGCTGAGGTGGTCACGACCACTCCTGCTCGCCTTTGTTCAGGCTGGTCAAGGACTGACAGGTGGCAGAGGGCCATCCGTCTCCTGTGGTGAGACAGGCCCTTTCTCTGCCGGTGGGCAGTGGTTGAGTCCGGTGACAGATGAGTGAACGTTGTCCTTTGTGGTACCCACCGCAGTTGAACACAAAGAGGATTAGGACCGCAGGAAGGGACACACGGTCCAAGCATGGGAGGATGGAGAAGGTGGGCAACACAGAGTCTGTGGACACCCTGAGCTCGCTGGAGCATCTTTGAGCCTTGCTGGTCTACAGGGTCCTGATAGTGAAGCTCCCTGGACAGAGGACTTTCCAGTGAGCAGCCTGAAGGAGCTTAGGTTTCAGAAGGCCAGGAGTCAGGGTGGGACCTGCGAGGAAGAGCCATCTTGGCACAGGAGGACCTTCGATTGAATTGTGCATGTTCGTGCCTCTCTGCACAAACCCTGCACGTCGGTTTTCCTGTGTTTGTGTTTGTGTGTGTATGTGTGTTTTCCTGGTGTGTATGGTTGATTGTGTAAGGGTGTGAGAGATAGAGACAGAGGAGGGTAGAAGAGACAAAAGACGGGAAAGATAGATAGATAGATAAATAGATAGATAGATAGATAGAGACAGAGAAACACAGACACAGTCAGACACACACACACACACACACACACACGAGAGATAGGGAGGGAGAGAGAGAGAGATAAAGAGAGATAGATTCTCTTCAGGGAGGAAGCAGTGGCCTGAAGTGCCAAAGTAGCCTCCACCTCATGGAAGACACAAAGGCCAGGTAGAAAGGCCTCCTGCCGGCTGCCATCTCCCGGGAGCTCTGAAGCTCTCTGGGCTCTGCAAGAGTTGCTGTTGGCGAAGGATTAGGGGAAAGAAGGCACCTGGTCCCCTGTTGGACTGTCGCTTGGCAAAGGAGGCAGAGCAGGGTCTGGGGCTAGGGAGGTGTTTGAAGTCCCGGGCAAGAGAGGTTCACCAAGTAAGTGTCCATTGTGGGTGAGCCAGGCTGTGCGTGAGACAGCACTATGGAGTGGGAGGCTGAAGTGAGTGAGGTGGGGTCGAGTTATAAGAAAGGTGGAGGCGCAGGGTGGTGGGCTACTGGTAGGCAGCCGGCGCTGGGTAGGAGATGTACTGTGCGCCCTGGGCATTGGGGACTGAATGATTGGGTGCGCATTAGGACCAAAATGGACCAGACTATGCATGGGCCGGGAATCGAACCCGGGCCTCCCGCGTGGCAGGCGAGAATTCTACCACTGAACCACCCATGCCATGGTCTAAGCAGTGACCTGGACTGCTGTCACAGCCTGTGCTCCCGGATCAGCGAGCTCCTCTTCCCCCTGACACCTAGATCCCGGGCCTGGGCCCCATGAACCAAGCAGGCGAGCGCGAGGGCCACGGACAGGAGAGTCCCGGGAACCAGACTGAGGCTCTGTGGCTGAGCCGCGCCTCTCCCCTCTCCGGGACGCCTGGGTCCCACGTCAACCGTGCCTCTCCCTGCGTGCCAGCCGAGGAGCTAGCGAGCCAGCGAGTTTGCAGGCCAGGGATGGGCGGGCACCCGGGTGGCTGTGCGCGCCCGAAGGGTCGGCAGGTGTGCGCTGGCGACGGGCAGCTGCGCACAGAAGAAGCCTGGAAGAGCACAGCCAGAGAGGATGGGCGCGGGGGGGCGTCTCCCACAGGAGCTGGAGGAGCAGGAACAAGCCGGAAAGAGGTGTTGAGCGCGAGGACCGGGCCAAGAAATACAGGTGTCGTGTTGGGGTGGAGGAGGTCCTCCATTGGCACTGGGCTGGCCGGCCGGGCTGGCGGGGTGCTCAAGACCGGCCCCCTCACGGATTCGAGCGTCTCCCCTCCCCAGAGGTGGCTTTAGGAAGGCGTCCAGAACGCGCCCCCACCGCTGCCCTCCAGTAACTGTCGGGTGTCGAGAGGAGGGAGCTCCTCCAGGTCCAGGCATATGAGGGAAGGTTGCGGGGGAGGGGGGGTGAGGAGAGTGTGGGCAACATAGGAGCGGCGGTTTAAGGAGGCACGCTCGGGTCTGGTCGGGTGAGAGCGGGTGGCAAAAAAAAAAAAAAAAAAAAAAGGCAAGGTTGTCAGGAGTGGGATTCGAACCCACGCCTCCAGGGGAGACTGCGACCTGAACGCAGCGCCTTAGACCGCTCGGCCATCCTGACTGCAGCTGTGGCTAGGACCGACCTGTCGAGTCGGGGCACGCGGGCTCGTGCGTGTCTCGGTGCTCAACTTGCGGGCGTGGAGAGCGTCCTTCGCGTCGACGTGGAGATGCTGCTAGGCGCCAAAGTCGCTCCCTGTCCTGGTCCCGGACACGGACCAGGTCTCGCTCCCCGCACCACCCCAGCCCAGGCGTGGCCGACCGGAACGGGACCTGCGTCACTCACGGCGATGGGTTGGACCAGGGGGCTGGGACGCGGTGGTAGCACAGGGCTGCGGCTCCGGGTCCTGGTTGGTGGGGCAATGTGGCCGCGTCGGGGAGACTTTGGGGTTCGGTGCTGAGGTCGGCGCTGTTTCGGAGGAAGGGCGACCAGTCGGTCTGTGACGCGCGTCGGAGATGTCCGGCCGTCTTGGTGACAGAAACCCAGTCGTTGTCCTCGTTAGTATAGTGGTGAGTATCCCCCGCCTGTCACGCGGGAGACTGGGGTTCTGGGTGGTGACATTACCGCTCCGTGTTGTCCTGGCTGCTCTCTGGTTCCTGTGGCCGTCGTTGCGTTAGCTACCCAGAGCAGCGGGTTGCTGCAGTCAGGAGGCGAGAGCGCCGCGCAGCACAGGCGTGTGCGTGCGAGAAGCACGGGTGGCATGGGACGGTGAGGAACAACGCGTCCTGGGCTAGCAAGGCAGGGAGGGGACCGGCATGGCCAGGGGGCACGGGCAGGCGCCGATCGATCGCATGGGCACCGAAAGCCAGCCGTGTATTGCCGGGCGGGCGACTGGGGCCAGCGGCTGGCAGTCATCTTGACAGACTGGCTGAGATTCTGGTTGCCCTCGAGAGGCGGGCACCGTCGACACCTAACAGTCGCTCCCTGGTGGTCTAGTGGTTAGGATTCGGCGCTCTCACCGCCGCGGCCCGGGTTCGATTCCCGGTCAGGGAAGCTGCAACTTTTCCTCCCGACACCTCGTCCCCTTCTTAAAACGTGTCCTTCCCCGCCAGGGGTTCCCCACTACCCCGACATCACCCTTCTTACCTTATGCCCAACAGCGTCGCCGCGAGACCCTGCTGCTCCTCTCCACTCACACACCCTCCCTAGCAACCCAACAGCCTACAGCATCACCGGCGCTCCCTGCCCGCACACTCACCACCCTTTCTTTCCTTACCTTCTCACTCAGGCTCTATGTTTTCCTGCCCACACCAACTCCTCAGCGCTTGTCCAGCTAAGCCCTGCTACGGCCCGAACACCCAGCCTACACACTGCCACTATCACACCGACGACACACACACCTGTCACGCAGCGCTCCCGTGCAAGCTTCCGACCCACTCATGGAGCCCACTGAGTCTCCACCTCACTCTATCGCCTGCTTTTAGGTCTCCAAGAAACCGTCTAATTCGTCCCACCTGCCACACCTGCATCACACGCTCCCTGGGACCTTTCCCCTGCTCTTCACAACTGAGCAACGACTTCAAACAAATGCAGCGATTCTTACCAGCCTACTGTGTGTGTGTGTGTCTTTGTGTGTGTGTGTGTGTGTGTGTGCGTCGGTCAATATGTCTGTATATTTATCTATCCACCTGTCTGTCTGTATTTCTGTCCTTCTCTATGTTTGTTTGTGAGCCTAGGTTTGTATATACGCATGTATATGTGTGTGTGTGTGTGTGTGTGTGTGTGTGTGTATGCATGCGTATCTTGCAAAACTCCAGGGTCTTTAATTGATCGTTTATGGTGGCTGTGTTGCTACGGGATAAGGAGGAGAGAGCGTGTCCGGCGGTGGGTGGGAGTGCTCTGTGGGGTGGTGTTGATTCCGTTCTGATAACAGACAGGGTCGCAGCCGAAAGCATCTGGTGTGGTTACTGTGCTCCCGCAGCGCCGCAGGGGGACCGTGCGCGATCCCGGGCTCGATTTCCTCGAAAGCCCTCAGAGCGGCTTGGGAGAGCTGAGGCCAAGCCTGGCTGTTTTAAGGCCGCTGTTTCTGCGGCTCCTTGTGTGCTCGGGCAAGCAGTGCAGGTGCGGGTGTGAGTCTGGAAATAGGAGCGGAACCTCTAGAGGCCCACCTACGTTTTGGGTCCGTTGCCGGGTCCGTCCCCTCGGACGTGACCCTGTCAGGAAGTCCGGGGCACGGAGACAGATCCTGGAGTGCTTACCGCTGGGTTCAGCTCCGCCTCGATGGGAGGCATAGTGTCAGCCCACCCTGGGGGAACACAGACAAACCTTTTTCCCACTCGTCGGCACCCCTGCCCTGTCCTGAAGCCTTCCCAATACAGAGACACACGTGACGAGCTGGGTCTGGGAAGGGTCTGTCCAGCCAGCTGCCAGGCCAGTTGTTTGGCTTCCACGATAAGGCCATGGGAAAAGACAGCAGGCAAGCCTACGCTAGCAGATGTCCGAATGGGGCCGTCGCATGCCAAAGGCAAGGATACATGCTCGCCTCTGTGCTCCTTGGTTTCTCAGTCAACTAGGCCCTTCTGGCTGGGAAGAGGGACTCTGCTTGGAGAAAATGTCTCTCTAGCATGTGCCTGTGATGAACGATCAAATGATTGCTGTGGGACAGACAGCACACAGGGGAAGGGATGGTGGCTGGGGTGTGGGGACAGAGCCGGGTGGGTTGTGGACAGGAAAGTGCCATCCTTCCTCCTGAGGTTTCCTGTAGCAGGCTGAGCTCTCCCCCACCAACAGCTTCCTACCACATCAGTTCCTGCCTCTGTTTTCCTACCTGGGTTGCCCTCTGTGAGGGACTTAGGAGCCTAAGAAACCAACACTTCTCCACCCAAGCTGCTTTTGGTCGTGATGTTTGCTGGCAACAATCCCAAGCCTAACTCAGACTGAAATCGGTACCAGGAGTGGGGTATTGCTGAGATGGAGCCGATCCCGTGCCTTCGGGGTTGAAATGAGCTCCTGGGGATGAACAAGAAAGGAATGGTTATGGTTCAGTAAACGACCGGCTTGTGTGCCACGTTGGCACAGGGTCAACTGTGCTGCTTGTTTTTGGAGAACTTGACAAAACCCTGCACTCATCTGGGAAGAGAGAATCTCAGTTCAGGAGATGCCTCCACAAGATGATGATTGATTTTTTTTCCTTTTTTGAAATTGATATTCAGTGAGCTCTACATTTTTCTCTACTCTCCTCCCTGCCTCTCCTTTCCCCCTTCAACCCTTCCCCAAGGTCCCCATGCTCCCATTTACTCAGGAGATCTTGTCATTTTCTACGTTCTACTTCCCATATAGATTAGATCTATATAAGTCTCTCTTAGTGTCCTCATATTGTCTAAATTCTCTGGGATTGTGGTTTGTAGGCTGGTTTTCTCTGCTTTATGTTTAAAAACCACCTATGAGTGAGTACATGTGATAATTGTCTTTCTGTGTCTGGGTTGCCTCACTAAAAATAACGTTTTCTAGCTCCATCCATTTTTCTGGAGAATTCAAGCTGTCGGGTTTTTGTTTGTTTGTTTGTTTTTCTGCTGTGTAGTACTTCATTGTGTAAATGTATCACATTTTCCTTTCCCTTTCTTCGGTCGAGGGGCATTTAGGTTGTGTCCAGGTTCTGGCTATGACAAACAGAGCTGCTATGAACATAGTTGAGCACATGTCCTTGTAGCACGATTGAGCATCCTTTGGACATATACCCAAAAGTGGTATTACTGAGTCTTGTGGATGGTTGTTTCCTAATTTTTGAGAAATCACTACACCGACATCCAAAGGGGCTGTACCAGCTTGTATTCCCACTAGCAATTCAGAAGTGTTCTCTTTTCCTCACAAACCCTCTAGCATAAGTTGCCATCAGTGTTTTTGATCTTAGCCATTCTTTCAGGTGTAAGGTGGAATCTCAGAGGTGTTTTGATTTGCATTTCTCTGATGGCTAAGGATGTTGAACATTTCCTTAAGTGTCTTTTAGCCATTTTAGATTCCTCTGTTGAGAGTTCTCTGTTTAGGTCTTTACTCCTATTAGATTATGTGTTATTTTGGTGTCCAATTTCTTGAGTCCTTTGTATATTTTGGAGATCAGACCTCTGTCTGATGCGGGATTGGTGAAGATCTTTTCCGATTCTGTAGGCTGTCGTTTTGTCTCGTTGTCTGCTCCGATCCACTTCCATCCCAAGGCCTCCATATCTCACCACCACCAGCACCACAATCACCACCACCAGCACCACAACCACCACCATCAGCAGCACCACCAGCAGCAGCAGCAGCAGCAGCAGCAGCCAGGGTTAAAAAATTCAATCTCCAACACCATCATTGGGTCTCTCTTGCTCTTAGTCGGCTTCCTTGTTTGATCTGGAACTGCCTACCAGAGTCAACTGAAGAGCCCCACTTAGTTCTGTTCCTGGGTTCTCTTTAGAAAAAAGAAAAGAAGCTGCAATGGTCACGACCACTCCTGCTCGCCTTTGTTCAGGCTGGTCAAGGACTGACACCTAGCAGGCCTTTTCTCTGCCGGTGGGCAGTGGTTGCGTCCGGTGACAGGTGACTGAACGTTTTCCTTCGTGGTACCCACCGCAGTCGAGCACGAAGAGGATTAAGACCGCAGAAAGGGACACATGGTCCAAGGCTTGGGATGCTGGAGAAGGTGCGCAACACAGAGTCTGTGGACACCCTGAGCTCGCTGGAGCAGGCTTTGAGCCTTGCCGTTCAGTCGCGACCGGATAGGGAAGCTCCCTACACTTGCCAATGAGCAGCCTGCACGAGTCGAGGTCTCAGAAGGCCAGGGGTCAGTGTGGGAATGCCCATCTTGGCACAGGATTAACTTCGATGGAGCTCCGCTTGTGTGTGCCTCTCTGGCCTGAGCGGGATAGGCTTCCCTGAGTGTGTGTGTGTGTGTGTGTGTGTGTGTATGTGTGTGTGTGCGCGCGCGCGTGTTTTTCTGGTGGGTGTGGTTGTTTTTGTATGGGTGTGAGAGATGAGAGAGAGATAGAGAGAGGCCTCCTGCCGGCAGCCATCTCCCCGGAGCTCTGAAGCTCTCTGGGCTCTGCAAGAGTTGCTGTTGGCAAAGAATTAGGGGAAAGAAGGCACCTGGTCCCCTGCAATACTGTCCCTTGGCAAAGGAGACAGAAGAGGGTCCAGGACTCGGGAGATGTTTGAGGTCCCGGCCAAGAGAGGTTCACCAAGTAAGTGTCCATTGTGGGAGAGCCAGGCTGTACGTGGATGGCACTGTGGAGTGGGAGATTGGAGGTGTGGGGTGTGAGTGAGGTGGAGTCGAGTTATAAGAAATGTGGAAGCGCTGGATGGCGGCTGCGACTGTGTGCACATGGGAGGGTGAGTATGTCAGGTGCTTTGAAAAAATGGAGTAGACGGTTAGGGTGTGTGATGGCGTCTGAGTTGAGGAGAGAGGACTAGGCTGATGGGCAGGCGCTGGATTGGAGCTGGGCAGGAGATGTACTGTGCGCCCTGGGCATTGGGTGCATGAGGATCAAAATGAAGCGGACTCTGCATGGGCCGGGAATCGAACCCGGGCCTCCCACGTGGCAGGCGAGAATTCTACCACTGAACCACCCATGCCATGGTCTAAGCTGTCCCTGGACCGCTGTCACAGCCTGTGCTCCCGGATCAGCGAGCTCCTCTTTCCCCCTGACACCTAGATCCCGGACCTGGGCCCCATGGACCAAGCAGGCGAGCGCGAGGGCCACGGACAGGAGAGTCCCGGGACCAGACTGAGGCTCCGCGGCTGATTCCCCTCTCCGGGACGCCTGGGTCCCACGTCAACCCTGCCTCTCCCTACGTGCAGCCAGCTAGCGAGCCAGGGAGCTTACGGACCGCGGATGGGCGTGCATCCGGGTGGCTGTGCGCGCACCAAGGATCAGCAGGTGTGCGCTGGCGACGGGCAGCTGCGCACAAAAGAAGCCTGGACGAGCACAGCCCGAGAGGGTGGGCGCGGGGGGCGTCTCCCGCAGGAGCTGGAGGTTCAGGAACGAGGAGGAAAGCGGTGGTGAGCGCGAGGGCCGGGTCAAGAAATGCAGGTGTCGGGTTGGGGTGGAGGAGGTCCTCTGTTGGCACCGGGCTGGCCGGCCGCTCACGACCGGCCCCTCACGGACTCGAGCTTCTCCCCTCCCCGGAGGTGCCTTTAGCAAGGCGTCCAGCACGCGCCGCAGCCGCTGCCCTCCCGTAACTGTCGGGTGTCGAGAGCAGGGCGCTCTTCCAGGCCCGGGCGTGTGAGGGAAGGTTGCGGGCGTGAGGGGCGTGTGGGCGGCGTCGGAGAGGCGGTAGAGTGAGACACGCACGGGTCTGGTGGGGTGGGAGCGGGTGGCAAAAAGACAAGTTTGTCAGGAGTGGGATCAGAACCCACGTCTCCAGGGGAGACTGCGACCTGAACGCAGCGCCTTAGAGGGCTCGGCCATCCTGACGGCGGGTGGGGGCGACCGGCGAATCTGGCGCGTCGGGGCGCCCGGAGTCGTGCGTGTCTGGGTGCCCAAGCTTCGGGCGGGGGCGGCGTCCACCGCGTCGACGTTGAGATGCTGCTAGGCGCCAAAGTCGCTCCGTGTCCGGGTCTCGGTCCCGGTCCCGTACCCGGTCTGGCTCCCCGCACCACCACAGCTTACGCGGGGCAGCCAAGGAACGGTACCAGCGTCGCTGGGATGGGCGGGACCAGGGGGCTGGGACACGGTGGTCGCAAAGGGCTCCGGGTCCGCGTCATGATGAGAGGGGCGTTCTGGCCGCGTCGGGGAGACCTTGGGGTTCTGTGCGAAGGTCGGCGGTACTTCTGAGGGAGGGTAACGGGTCTGTCTGCGAAGTGCGACGGAGATTGCCGATCGTCTTCGTGACGTTGACGACTTCGTACTTCTGGTTAGTATAGTGGTGACTGTCCCCGCCTGTCACGCGGGAGACCGGGGTTCGATTCCCCGACGGGGAGACCTGCCATCCTTTTTAGCCAGAGGGGCAGTCCTGGGCTCACTGGCCATCCTTGCTTGGACCCTCGCACCAATGCTAGGACAGTGGTCCTCTGGCTCAAGATCCGGGCTCTGGCCGCCCACTGCCAGGCAGGCCCACAAGTCTCCCATCCATCTGGTCCCTGGCCTGGTCCAGGGCTCCGACGCCTCGTAACGCGCCCCTCCCCTCACGAGGTTGCTGGCGGCGTGCGACCCTCGGTGCCTGAGCCACCGCTGTGCCAGTCGACTCTGGGTGGTGATGTCCTGGCCGTTCGGTGTTGTCCTGGCTGCTCTCTGGTTCCTGTGGCCGTCGTTGCGTGAGCTACCCAGAGGAGCGGGTTGCTGCCGTCAGGAGGCGAGAGCGCCGCGCAGCCCAAGCGTGTGCGTGCGAGAAATGCGGGTGGCATGGGACGGTGAGAAACAACTCGTGGTCGGCGGCGGAGGCCCGATTGTGGTTGGCGAGGGTGTCGGTGTCGGTATTGGTGTCTTCGTCGGTGTCGGCTTCGGCTTTGACTTTGAGGTTAGGGCAGTAGTGGGAAGACCTGGTAGGCGATGGCGACATCGCTGTCCGCTGGCTGGTGGAAGTCCCTGGCATCTTGTGTGTGTGTGGCGCTGTGGCCGTGCGGCGTTGGTGGTATAGTGGTGAGCATAGCTGCCTTCCAAGCAGTTGACCCGGGTTCGACTCCCGGCCAACGCACAGCATTCCACTTTTGCCAAGATTCTGTGCGCAGCCGGTCGAACGACCCACCATCGTGTGGGCGTAGGCTCTAGACATTTTGAGAGGGTGGCGAGTCGGAGAAGAAGGGCCACGGAGAGGCGTCTTACCGGGAATTGGCTCTCGGCTTGCCCGAGAAGCGACAGAGGTCACCGGGCATCTAGCAGGGCAGAGAGGGGACGGCCAGGGCCAGGGGGCACGGGCAGGCGCCGATCAATCGCATGAACCCCAAATGCCAGCCGTGTATTACTGGGCAGGCGGCTGGGGTGAGCGGCAGGCAGTCAGCTTGGCAGACTGACTAAGATTCTGGCTGTCCAGCGGCCTCAATGACGCCGGCGTGAAGCGGGCATCGTCAGTGTCTGACTGTCGCTCCCTGGTGTTCTAGTGGTTAGGATTCGGCGTATCGCCCGCCGCGGCCTGGGTTCGATTCCCGTTCAGGGAATTCTTCCTCTCTGCAACTTTGCCTCCTGACACCTCTCCCCCTTCTTGACACCTGTCCTGTCCTGCAATGGGGGCCCACTACCTCACATCACCTTTCTTTCATTTGCCCAACAGCTTCGCCGCAGGACCCTGCTGCTCCTCTCCACTCATACACCCTCCCTCGCAACCCAAAGGCCTACAGCCTCACCGGCGCTCCCTGCCCGCACACTCACCACCCTGTTCCTACCTTCCCACTCATGCTCACCGTCTTTTCCTGCGCACACCAACTCCTCAGCGCTTGTCCAGCTAAGCCCTGCTACGGCCCGAACACCCAGCCTACACACTGCCACTATCACACCGACGACACACACACATCACGCAGAGCTCCCGCGCAAGCTTCCGACCCACTCATGGAGCCCACAGAGTCTCCACCTCACTCTATCGCCTGCTCTTAGGTCTCCAAGAAACCGTCTAGCTCGTCCCACCTGCCACACCTGCATCACACGCTCCCTGGGACCTTTCCCCTGCTCTTCACAACTGAGCGCTGACTTCAAACAAATGCAGTGATTCTTTCCAGTCTACGGGGTGTGTGTGTGTGTTAGTGTGTGTGTGTGAAGAATATGTCTATTTGTCTGCCTGTCTGTCTGTATGTCTGTCCTCTGTATGTATGTGTATGAGACTAGGCATGTATATACGTATGTATGTATGTATGTATATGTGTGTGTGTATGCATGTGTATCTTGCAATACACCAGGGTCTCTAATTGATCGTTTATGGTGGCAGTGTTACTATGGGATCAGGAAGAGAGCGCGTGGTGGCTGTGGGTGGTGTTGATTCCATTCTGATAACAGACAGGGTGGCAGCTGAAAATACCTGGTGTGGTTACTAAGCTTCCGCAGCGCCGCAGGGCTGACAGTGCGCGGACCCGGGCTCGATTTCCTCGAAAGCCCCCAGAGCGGCTTGGGAGAGCTGAGGCCAAGCCTGGCTGTTTTAAGGCCGCTGTTTCTGCGGCTTCTTGTGTGCGCGGGCAAGCGGTGCAGAGGCGAGTGTGAGTCGGGAAATTGGAGCGGAACTTCTGCCCAAAGTTTTGGGTTCTTTGCCGGGTAGGTCCCCTCGATCGTGACCCTGTCAGCAAGTCTGGGGCATGGAGACAGATCTTGGAGTGTTTTCCGCTGGGTTCAGCTCCCCCTCGATCCGAGGCATAGTGTCAACCCACCCTGGAGTGTAGGCCTATATTTTTATATGGTGGCTGCCAGGCACTGAAGCCATAGAGGCCCACCCGAGGTCACGTGGCTCAGCAGACAAGCTGTCTCTGCCTAACAAAAGTCAGGAAGTTTCTTACTCCTTTGTAATTTGGAGGATACCTTATAGAGATGCTAATTCAAGCCTACCTGACAGCTAGCATACTCAGCAGACAGGTAGATGCCAACGTGACAAAAGGCCATTCACCTGGTTGTCTAGGTAACAGAATGCTGATGTATCCCCCCCCCCCCCCCCAATTTATGTGCCGGAGAAGGGACAGGACGTTCGTGAATGCTGATCGCTGAACCCCCGAGGAAAACCAGACAAAGGACAGAGGAGAACGTGAGGCTGATCCGCACACCCCAAAAAGCAAAGAAGAAGTGACCAGATGTGAGGAACCCGCGAGAAAAAATCAGTGGATGTGAGTAATGTGCACTTAGATAACCAAACGGGACAGTAATACAGGGAGTAAAACTTGAAAATATAGAAATATGGGATAAGGAAAGTGTATTCAGTTATTTATGTTGGTAACTAAAGGGAGTGAGAGTAGAGCAGAAGCAATGGCAGAGTTATTGAGAATCTGTAAGTGTGATAGACATAGAATTGCAACTTTTATTGATTGCTAATAGGTAGGAAAGGTGGAGGAAAAATAACTTTGCCCAAGAATCACCAAGTTACCGCTGAGATTGAGTAGCCACGTGCTCACAGTAGCCAGCTAATCCAACTCACCAGCGGGTAAAAGGCAAGCAGGAGCAAGGATAAGTGTAGAGAGCAAATTTAACCTCACACAGTCTACAGAACAGAGGAGAGGACTCAGAAATTCTACTAATTTTATGATTTACAAGTTAAAATAAAAAGGATAGTTAAAAATCCGCTCGCCAGAGCTCGGGATGGCAGTCTAGCAAAGTGAGCCTGTGTCCGACCCCCTGCCGTGCAGTACAGCTTCAACTGAAAGAAAAAAGACAGGTTTAAATTAAGGTAGCCTCTGAGATAAGCAGGTTAAAATGTTTCTTTTCCATTTCATAATTTTGCTTCTTTGTCAAAAGTCTGCTGTTTGTAGGCAGGTGAATTTGTATCCAAGGTGGATTGATTTCAGTACTGTGGCTCTGTAGTAACGTTTAAAGTCAGAGATTGTAATGCATTCAGAAGTTCCTTGATTGTACAGGATTTTAAGTTTGCCTAGGCTATCCTGAATTTTGTCTTTTCTCGTTAGGTTGTGGATTGGTTTTTTGAAGTTTGAAGAATTTTGTTATAAGTTTAATGGGCGTTTGCATTAAATCTGTAGATTGCTTTCAGTAAGATTGTCGATTTTGCTATGTTGGTGCTGTCTTTACAAGAGAATAGGAGATCTTTCCATTTTCTGATGGCTTAAATTTCTTTCTTCAAAGATTTAAAGTTCTTGTTATACAGGTTTTTCAATTTGTGTGATTAGAATTACTCAAAGATATTTTATGGCATTTGTGGTTATCTCATTTGTCAGGTGTGGAGAAGAGATACATTTGGGTTGTTTTCAGATTCTGTGTATGATAAAGTAATTCTGCTGTGAACATAGTTGAGCACGTGTCCTTGTGGTATGGTTGAGCATCTTTTGTATATAGGCCCAAAAGAGGTATAGCTGAATTTTAAAGTAGTTTGTTACCTAATTTTTTGAGATTTCACCATACTAGGATCCAAAGCAGCTCTGCCAGTTTGCATTTCCACCAGCAGTGGAGGAGTGTCTCTTAAGCATGGGTTGTGAACAGTATTTTTGATCTTGGTCATTTTTGCAGGGATAAGATGGAGTCTCAGAGTTGTTTTGATTTACATTTTTCCAAAGGTTAAGGATGTTATATTTGAGTACTTTTTGAATGTCTTTCAGTCATTTTAAGTTCATCTATTGAGAGTTTTCAGTTTAGGTCGTAACATATATTCTTATTGGATTAATTGTTCTTTTGGGGATTAATTTTCTGCATTCTTTGTCTGTTTTTGAAGTGGATTAGTGATTAGTAAGGATTTTCCAATTCTATAGCCAGATATTATGTCTTGTTGAAGATGTCCTTTGCTATACAGAAGCTTCTCAGTTCAAGAGATCTTATTAATTGTCTCTCTCAATGTGTATGCCATTGAGGCTGTATTAGAGTTGTACCAGTGCATTCAAGTGTTAATTCTAAATTTTTCTTCTATGA
Source organism: Myodes glareolus (assembly GCF_982192425.1). Lineage (NCBI taxonomy): Eukaryota > Metazoa > Chordata > Mammalia > Rodentia > Cricetidae > Myodes > Myodes glareolus. The sequence goes on from NC_142030.1 coordinate 23,810,636, forward strand.
GGTAAAGTATAAGTTTTATGTGGAGGTCTTAAAAAGAAAAAAGAGGAGAAGACGGATTTGGTTCGTCTGATGCATTTTGGCTACAGACAATAGGTCCTCTGAGACCAGAACTCACTTTGGTTATAAATGGAAAAAGATTTTCTGGCCTCCTGGACACTGGCACCGATATTTCAGTCATAACCGCCAGCCAGTGGCCTTCTAAGTGGCCCAAAACGGAGACTATTGCACAGTTACAAGGAATTGGTGAGACTAGAAGTCCTGAACAGAGTCGTAATGAACTGCATTGGAAAGATGAGGAAGGCCATGAAGGAACTGTTAAGCCATATGTTATTCCTCATTTACCTGTGAACTTATGGGTCAGAGATATTATGTCCAGAATGGGAGTATATTTATATTCTCCCAGCACAGCTGTTACTAATCAGATGTTTCAACAAGGATTATTACCTAATCAAGGTCTAAGCAAGGATAATAAGGGAAAGGTTGATCCTGTCGTACCAGACAGTAGACCTCCTAGAGCAGGATTAGGATATTTTTAGGAGAAGTTGCTGAAAGACCTGCACTCCATGCAGACCCGATAATATGGAAAAGTGATGAGCCTGTATGGGTGAGTCAGTGGCCTCTAACACAAGAAAAATTACAAGCCGCCTAGCAGTTAGTGCAGGAACAGCTGGATAGTGGACACATTTCACCATCTAATTCTCCATGGAACACTCCAATTTTTGTTATTAAAAAGAAATCAGTAAAGTGGAGATTAATTCAGGATTTAAGAGAGGTCAATGCAACCATGCAGCCAATGGGAGCATTACAACCAGGGCTGCTGTCTCCAGTAGCCATACCAAAAGGCACAAATAAAATTATCTTAGACTTGAAAGATTGTTTTTATACAATTCCTTTAGTGCCACAAGATTGTCAAAGATTTACTTTTAGTATTCCTTCAGTTAATTTCAGAGAGCCAATGAGGAGATAACAGTGGAATGTTTTACCCCAGGGCATGTTAAATAGTGCTACTTTATGCCAGAAATTCGCAGCTCAAGCTATACAAAAAGCTAGAAATCAATTTCCACAGGTCTATGTTATTCATTACATGGATGACATTCTGCTGGCTCATAGAGATGAGGATACTTTACTAGAGACATATGGATTGTTACAACAGAGCCTAAGCCATGCAGGGTTAATTATTGCTCCTGAGAAAGTACAGAGGCACCCACCTTTTCAATATCTAGCTCATATGTTATACCCCGAAGAAATTAAGCCTCAGAAGATAGAAATTAGGAAGGATGACTTAAAAACTCTTAATGACTTTCAAAGGTTGTTAGGAACTATGCAATGGCTAAGGCCTTATTTAAGGTTTCCTATAGGAGACCTCGAGCCTCTAAATGAAATATTTAAAGGAAACAGTGATCCAAATTCGAGCAGGCAGCTTTCAGAAGCTGCCAGACAGACTCTCTCACAGATAGAGCAGGCTATACAGGAACAGCAGGTGTGCTATATCGATTACAGCCAAACGAGTCAGGCATGTATTTTACCTACAAGACTGGCTCCTACAACAGTCTTATGGCAGAACGGACCACTGCTGTGGCTGCATCTGCCTGTATCACCAGTAAAAGTATTAAATCCTTATTTTGAAGCAGTAGCATGTCTAGCACAGAAGAGCAGAATGGAATCTAGGAAATATTTTGGCAAAGAACCAGCTGTAACCAATGTTCCTTACACTAAGCAGCAAATTGAATGGTTATTTCAAAATAGTGATTCATGGGCAATTGTATTTGCTCAGTTTCAAAGTCAGATTAATAATCTTTCCCCAGATGACCAGTTACTACAGTTTATGCAACAGCATTCATTCATTTTTCCTAAAATAGTAGCAAAGAATCGCTTAAAGGATGCTTTGTTGATTTTCGCTAATGGCTCATCTAGTGGAAAAGCTGCATATGTAGTCAATGGCGAAGGACATGTGGTTAAGACAGAACCAGCTTCAGCTCAAATAGCTGAGCTGCGGGCAGTAGCTCTGATATTTAAGAATTTTGCTATTAAGGCTTTTAATATGCTGATATTTTATATAATATATAAATATATTATATAATAAATATATAATATATTATATAATATGCTGATTTTTTATATACTGATAGCTGGTATATTTATGAGGCGTTGCAAATCTAGGAAACTTTATCATATATAGAAACTGGCAATGAACAAATTAAGATATTGTTTCAGCAGATTCAGGAAGCCATACAATGTAGAAAGTTTCCATGTTTTGTGGGACATATAAGAGCACATTCAAGTCTTCCTGGTCTATTAGCTGAAGGTAATGCTCTAGCTGACGAACTTACAAAAATAATTGCTATATCTCAGGTTGAACTTGTACAGCAGTCACATGCTTTGCACCATCAAAACAGCTTAAGTTTAAAAAAACAATTTAAGTTGACCAGAGAAGTTGCTCATCAAATTGTTAAGCAGTGTGAAAAATGCCCACAATATCTACCTGAGCCTCATTTGGGGGTAAATCCCCGAAGACTGCTTCCTAACCATATATGGCAGATGGATGTAACTCACATTACTGAGTTTGAAAAATTGAGATATGTGCATGTGACAATTGATACGTATTCAGGATTTATGATGATCACAACACAAACTGGGGAAGCTGCCAAGCATATAATAACTAATTGCTTGAAATGCTTTTCATGCATGGGAACCCCAAAGGTAATAAAGATGGACAATGGGTCTGGATATGTTAACAAAGCTTTTCAAAGATTTTGTACTCAATGGAATATTGTTCATAAGACTGGTATTCCATATAATCCTCAAGGACAAGGAATTATGGAGTGTGCACACAGCTCCTTGAAAACACAACTCCAAAAAATAAAGACAGGGGAGTTGTATCCTCAGACGCCACACATTGCCTTAAATCATGCATTGTTTATGCTGAACTTTCTAAATACAGTTGTCCATGAATGATCAGCTGTGGACAGATTGTGGCATAATGGTACAAAAGCCACATTTGCTAAAGCAAGGTGGAAGGACCCTTGCACTGGAATACGGAAAGGACCCGATCCCATCCTAATATGGGGTCGAGGGCATGTCTGTGTTTTCTCACAGGATGAAAATCAAGCCAGATGGCTTCCAGAGCGACTGATTCGGTGCATTCAGCAGAAGGACAACGGACCTGAGGACAGCTTAGCTGACGACCAAGAAACGGAATAAGAAAAGCCCCAGGAGGAACTGGTAACCCAGCCCACAGAGAGGAGCCTGGTCCTGACCTGCAGTCACCAACTCACATCTCTGCAGGGAGACTTCAGACAAAGAGATCCTGCTGAGATGAGATGACTGCAGTGTCTGCAGCTGGCTGTGGTGTGAAACCTGTTGCTTTAGAATGAAGATACAAACTGAACATTTGAGTGTTCTCGGTTTATGAGACACAGAACTCATTTTGAATAAAATATTAAACCTAAGAACTAAGACCTAAGTTTTCCCCTCAGGGAAAGAAAGACTCAATAAAGAATGACAAAAAACCCTTCTTTTTATTTTTTTAATATTTTTATTTATTTATTTATTATGTATACAGTGTTCTGTCTGCATGTATGCCTACAGGCAAGAAGAGGGCACCAGATCTCATTACAGATGGTTCTGAGCCACCATGTGGTTGCTGGGTATTGAACTCAGGACCTCTGGAAGAGCAGTCAGTGCTCTTAACCTCTGAGCCATCTCTCCAGCCCCCGACAAAAACCCCTCTTCACTTAACAAGGGGGCAGACTAAGGGTTTAACAGCTGCACAGTGACTGAAAATGGGATTTAATAACAGCAAATGGTATTATACTCTTAACGGTAATGACCTGATATTTGCAGCTGCATATAAGGTGATGGAAAAGATCTGGTAATGACCAATGGTGCTAAGTACTTCAGTAATGACTGAGAAGAATATGAAATTATGGAAAAGAAAAATATGAAATTATGAATAATTGGGGAGTTGGTAATAACCAACTAAATATGAAATTACGATAATTGGAGAGCTGTTATTAAACAGCTAATATGAAATTATGAAAATTGGAGAGCTGGTTCTGACTGACTATGAAATTATGATATGAAAAATTTCAAGATCGGTATTGACCGATGATAATGTGGAAAAATCATGATTGTGAATGATTGTGATTGGAAGTTGCTGAAAAAGAGGTTGTGGTGGTGAATGTTGAGAGGTGATGTGTATGCTGAGAATGCTGAGAGGTAAGTGATGTTCTGTACCAGCGGAAGAAACATTTTCAACTCAGGCAATTCTACTCTCCTTTAAAATAGGAGATTATAGACTTTGGGAGCATAATAATTCATAAAGCATTATGATATATCCTGAAAAAAGATATGGCTGATACACAGGGCCTGAAAAGTATATTTCTGTCCACTAATCTCTTTTCTTTACAGAGATCAGCAGTCAACGACGGGTTTGAAGCTTCTTCTCCCCAAATGCCTAAGACAGGGGCTCACATATATGAATGCCTGTTAGAAAGATGTGAAAATTTGAATAAATGAAGAGGACTTTGCCCAAGTCAGGCATGATCCATCTGTCCTGTTGCAGAAGCACAGGAGTTATTAAAATTAATAAGAGAGAGTGGATTGTAGACCCATATTTCTATATGGTGGCTGCCAGGCGCTGAAGCCATAGAGGCCCACCCGAGGTCATGTGACTTAGCAGACAAGCTGTGTCTGCCTAACAAAAGTCAGGAAGTTTCTTGCTCCTTTCTTTGTAATTTGGAGGATACCTTATAGAGATGCTAATTCAAGCCTACCTGACAGCTAGCATACTCAGCAGACAGGTAGATGCCAACGTGACAAAAGGCCATTCACCTGGCTGCCTAGGTGACAGAATGCTGGTGTATTTTCCCACTCAATTTATGTGTTGGTATAAAAGCTGTCTGGATAATAAATGCAGGGAGATCTTCAGGAGGGAGAAGCCTGAGATGCCCTTTGTGTAATAATGGTGTAAGCAGTGTCTGGTTATTCCTTGCGCCTCTGTACCAGTCCAGTGAGAAAAAATAGTTATCTGTGTTGGAGTCACACGGTCTCTAACACTGGGTGAGCACAGACACGCCCTCTCCCCACCCGACATCTCCCCTGTCCTGCCCTGAAGCCTTCCCAATAAAGAGACACCTATATCGAGCTGGATCTGGAAAGGGTCTGTCAGGTAAGCTGCCGGGCCAGTTGTGTGGCTCCCATGAGACGGCCATGGGAAAAAGACACCAGGCTAGCCTACACTAGCAGGTGTCCAAATGAGGCCATCACATGCCAAAGGCAAGGATCCATGCTCGTCTCTGTGCTCCCTGGTTTCTGGTCACCTCGGCCCTTCTGGCTGGGAAGAGGGACTCTGCTTGGAGAAAAGGTCTCTCTAGCATGTGCCTGTGATGAACGATCAAATGATTGCTGTGGGACAGACAGCACACGGGGGGAGGGATGGTGGCTGGGGTGTGGGGCAGAGCCGGGTGGGTTGTGACCAGGGGCGTGCCATCCTTGGTCAGGTGGTCCTGAGGTTTAGGGCAGAAGGCTGAGCACTCCCCCACCAACAGCTACCTACAGTATCAGTTCCTGACTCTGCTTTCCTACCTGGTCTGCCCTCTGTGAGGACTTAGGAGCCTAAGAGACCAACACTTCTCCACCCAAGCTGCTTTTGATCGTGGTGTTTGCTGGCAACAATCCCAAGCCTCACTCAGACTGAAATCAGTACCAGGAGTGGGGTATTGCTGAGACAGAGCCGATCCCGTGCCTTCGGGATTAAAATGAGCTCCTGGGGATGAACAAGAAAGGAATGGTTATGGTTCAATTAACGACCGGCTTGTGTGCCACGTTGGCACAGGGTCAACTGTGCTGCTTGTTTCTGGAGAACTTGACAAAACCCTGCACTCATCTGGGAAGAGAGGCTCTCATTTCAGGAGACGCCTCCACGAGGTGATGATTGATCTTTTTTTTTTTCCTTTTGTGAAATTGATATTCAGTGAGCTCTACATTCTTCTCTGCTCCCCTCCCTGCCTCTCCCTTCCCACCTTCAACACTCCCTCAAGGTCCCCATTCTCCTATTTTACTCAGGAGATCTTGTCTTTTTCTACTTTCTACTTCCCATATAGATTAGACATATGTACATCTCTCTTAGTGTCCACATTGTTATTTAAGGTCTCTGGGATTGTGGATTTTAGGTTGACTTTCTTTGCTTTATGTTTAAAAACCACCTATGAGTGAGTACATGTGATAATTGTCTTTCTGTGTCTGGGTTACCCTACTCAAAATAACGTTTTCTAGCTCCATCCATTTTCCTCCAAAATTCAAGCTGTCGGGTTTTGTTTGTTTGTTTGTTTGTTTGTTTTTTCTGCTGTGTACTCCATTGTGTAAATGTATCACATTTTTCTTATCCATTCTTCGATTGAGGGCCATTTAGGTTGTGTCCAGGTTCTGGCTATGACAAACAAAGCTGCTCTGAACATGGTTGAGCACATGTCTTGTGGCACGATTGAGCATCCTTTGGATATATTCCCAAAAGTGGGTCTTGAGGAAGGTTGTTTCCAAATTTTTGGAGAAATTTCACACTGACATCCAAAAGGGCTGTACTAACTTGCATTCCCACCAGCAATGCATAAGTGTTCACTTTTCCCCACAACCTCTCCAGCATAAGTTGTCATCAGTGTTTTTGATCTTTTCATCTTAGCCATTCTTTCAGGTGTAAGATGGAAACTCAGAGTTGTTTTGATTTGCATTTATTTCTCTGATGACTAAGGATGTTGAACATTTCCTTAAGTGTCTTTCAGCCATTTTAGATTCCTCTGTTGAGAGTTCTCTACTTAGGTCTTTACTCCTTTTTTTTGTATTGGATTATGTGTTGTTTGGTGTCCAATATCTTGTGTCCTTTGTATATTTTGGAGATCAGACCTCTGTCTGATGTGGGATTAGTGAAGATCTTTTCCCATTCTGTAGGCTGTCATTTTGTCTCGTTGACCATGTCCTTTGCTTTCCAGAAGCTTTTCAGTTTAAGGAGGTCCCATTTATTGTTTCTCTCAGTGTCTGTGCTGCTGGGGTTCTATTTAGGAAGTGGTTCCCTGTGCCAATGCGTTCAAGTGTACTTCCTGCTTCTCTTCTATAAGGTTCAGTTTTGCCAGCTTTAGGTTGAGGTCTTTAATCGATTTGGACTTGCGTTTTGTGCATGGTGATAGATACAGGTCTATCTTCATTCTTCTACATGTTGATATCCAGTTATGCCAGCACCACTTGTTAAATATGCTTTCTTTTTTCCATTTGAGTTTTTTTTTTTTGCTTCCTGGTCAAAAGATGATGAGTCTTTATTCGAACATGTAGGGTATTGTCTTGATTCACAAGTGGTGTGGGAGGGCACATGGAGGGAGGAGGTGGGTGGTTGTCTCGCACTGGATAAGAGAGCCAGTAAGCAGCCCGCATGCTAGTCCTCTGCTCCAACTCCTGCCTCTAGTTCTCTCACCACACCCTGCTTACAAACCCCAAAACCCAAACCTCAAACCCTTGTCCCCTATGCCCATGAACTCCCCACCACTCCCCACTTCCACCAGTGTGGCATTAAGGACTCCTAGGAAGAAATAAAACCGTCTCACCTCAAGGTTTCTCTAAGTCACACATTTGATCCTAGTATGATGTGATCCTGGTCCCTACTCAGAAATAAACGTGCAGGAACCACAGCAGATGGTCCCAGGACCTGCTAGCAGAGATCAGGCTGCCTCTGCTCCTATCCATTTCCCACTCCTTCTCATTCCAAGTCCTCCATACCTCACCACCACCACCACCACCACCACCACCACCACCACCGGCGGCGGGAGCAGCAGCAGCCGCCAGGGTAAAAACTCCATCTCCAAGCACCAACATTGGATCTCTCTTGCTCTTGGTCGGCTACCTTGTTTGAGCTGTGACTGCCCACCAGAGTCAACTGAAGAGCCCCACTTGGTTCTGTTCCTGGGTTCTCTAGAAAAAAGAAAAAAGCTGCAGTGGTCACGACCACTCCTGCTCGCCTTTGTTCAGGCTGGTCAAGGACTGACAGGTGACAGGGGGCAGTCCGTTAGGGTTAGGGTTAGGGGTTAGGGGTTAAGGTTAGGGTTAGGGTTAGGGTTAGGGTTAGGGTTAGGGTTAGGGTGTCTCCTCTGTTGAGACAGGCCCTTTCTCTGCCGGTGGGCGGTGGTTTAGTCCAGTGACAGATGAGTAAACGTTGTCCTTCGAGGTACCCACCACAGTCGAGAACAAAGAGGATTAGGACTGGAGGAAGGACACACGGTCCAAGGCTTGGGAGGCTGGAGAAGGTTCGCAACACAGAGTCTGTGGACACCCTGAGCTCGCTGGAGCAGGCTTTGAGCCTTACTGGTCCATCGGGCCCCTATAGCAAAGCTCCCTGGACAGAGGACTTGCCAATGAGCAGCCTGAATGAGCCTAGGTCTCAGAAAGCCGGGGGGTCAGGGCGGGACCTGCGACGAAGAGCCATCTTGGCACAGGAGAACCTTCGATTGAATTGTGCATGTTTGTGCTTCTCTGGCCTGCACGTCGGTTTCCCTGTGTGTGTGTGTGTGTGTGTGTGTGTGTTTCTGGTGCGTATGGTTGAATGTGTAAGGGTGTGAGAGATAGAGAGAGGCAGAGGAGGGGAGAAGAGACAAAAGATGGGATAGATAGATAGATAGATAGATAGATAGATAGATAGATAGATAGAGAGATAGATAGAGAGATAGATAGAGAGACAGAGAGAGAAAGACAGAAACACAGTCATACACACACGAGAGAGAGAGAGAAAGAGAGAGAGAGAGAGAGAGAGAGAGAGAGAAAGAAAGATAGAGCTCTTATCAGGGAGGGAGGAGTGGTCTGAAGTGCCAAAGTCGCCTCCACCTCATGGAAGACACAAAGGCCAGGTAGAAAGGCCTCCTGCTGGCTGAGGTCTCCAGGGAGCTCTGAAGCTCTCTGGGCTCTCCAAGAGTTGCTGTTGGCGAAGGGTTAGGGGAAAGAAGGCACCTGGTCCCCTGCAGGACTGTCCTTTGGCAAAGGAGGCCGAACAGAGTCTGGGGCTAGGGAGATATTTGAGGCAGGTTCACTGTCAATTGTGGGAGAGCCAGGCTGTGCGTGAATAGCACTGTAGAGTGGGAGGCTGAAAGTGTGGGGTGTGAGTGAGGCGGGGTTCGAGTTATAAGAAAGGTGGAGGTACTGGATGCTGGGTTACTGGTATGGAGTTGGTGCTGGACAGGAGATGGTACTGTGTACCCTGTGTATTGGGGACTGGGGAAGTGTGTGCGTGTGCGCAGAAGAACCAAAAGGGACTTAACTCTGCATGGGCCGGGAATCGAACCCGGGCCTCCCGCGTGGCAGGCGAGAATTCTACCACTGAACCACCCATGCCATGGTTTAGGGTGTCCCCGGACTGCCGTCACAGCCTGCGCTCCCGGAGCAGCGAGTTCCTATTTCCCCCTGACACTTAGATCCCGGGCCTGAGCCCCATGGACCAAACAGGCGAGCGGGTGGGCCACGGACAGGAGAGTCCCGGGACCAGACTGAGGCTCCGCAGCTAAGCCGAGCCTCTCCCCTCTCCGGGACGCCTATGTTCCACGCCAACCCTGCCTCTCCCTGCGTGCCAGCTGAGGAGCTAGCGAGCCAGCGAGTTTGCAGGCCGGGGTGTGGTCGGGCACCCGGGTGGCTGTGCGCGCACCAAGGGTCGGCAGGTGTGCGCTGGCGACCTCAAGAAGCGCACAGAAGAAACCTGGACGAGCACAGCCCGAGAGGATGGGAGCGGTGTGCGTCTACCGCAGTAGCTGGAGGTGCAGGAAGGAGCAGGAAGGAGGTGGTGAGCGAGAGGGCCGGGCGAAGAGGTGCGGGTGTCGGGTGTGGGTGGACGAGGTCTTCCGTTGGTACCGGGCTGACCGGCTGCTCAGAACCGGCCCCCTCATGGACTCGAGGCTCTCCCCTTCCCGGAGGTGGCTTTAGCTAGGCGTCCAGCACGCGCCGCTGCCGCTGCCGCTGCCGCTGCCGCTGCCGCTGCCGCTGCCCTCCAGTAACTGTAGGGTGTCGAGAACAGGGCGCTCCTCCAGGCCCGGGCGTGTAATGGAAGGTTGCTTGCGTGAGGGGAGTGTGGGCGGCGTCTGAGCGGCGGCAGAAGTAGGCACGCACAAGTCTGGTGGGGTGTGAGCGGGTGGCAAAAAGTTGTAGTGTCAGGAGTGGGATTCGAACCCACGCCTCCAGGGGAGACTGCGACCTGAACGCAGCGCCTTAGACCGCTCGGCCATCCTGACGGCGGGTGTGTGCTCGGCAGAGCAGGCTCGTTGGGGCGGCCGGGCTCGTGCGTGTCCGGGTGCTCAAGCTGCGGGCTTGGAGAGCATCTTCCGCGTCCCCGTCGAGATGCTGCTAGGCGCCAAAGTCGCTCCCGGTCTCGGACCCGGACCCGGACCCGGACCCGGACCCGGACCCGGTCTGGCTCCCCGCACCACCCCAGCCCACGCGGGGCCGCTCAGGAATGAGACCAGCGTCACCCGCGACGATGGGCGGGACCAGGGGGCTGGGACACGGTGATCGCACAGGGCTGCGGGTCTGCGTCCTGATGGGAAGGGCGTTCTGTCCTCGTCGGGGATACTATGGGGTTCCGTGAGGAGGTTGGCGGTGTTTTGGAGGGAGGCCTTCGGGTCTGTCTAAGAAGGGCATCGGAGGTGGCCTGCAATCCAGGTGAAATCTTTGCCGTAGTCGTCCTCGTTAGTATTTTGGTGAGTATCCCCGCCTGTCACGCGGGAGACCGGGGTTCGATTCCCCGACGGGGAGACATACTATCCTTTTTAGCCAGACGGGCGGTCCTGGGCCCGCTGGCCATCCTAGCTTTGACCCTCGCCGCAATTCCAGCACAGTGGTCCTCTGGCCCAAGAGCCGAGCGAGGGCGTCCACTGCCAGGCAGGCCCACATGCCTCCCGACCGTTGGGTCCCTGGCCTGGCGTCTGGCCCAGGGCTCTAACGCCTGGGAACGCGCCCTTACATTCAAGATGTTGCATAGCGGGTGTGAGAGTCGGCGGCGTGCGACCCTCGATGTCTGAGCCACCGCTGGGCCAGGCGGCTCTGGGTGGTGGTGTGCCCGGCTGCTCCCTGGTTCCTGTGCCCCTCGTTGCGTGAGCTACCCAGGACAGCGGGTTGCTGCATTCAGGAGGCGAGAGCGCCGCGCAGCACAGGCGTGTGCCTGCGAGAAGCGCGAGTGGCATGGGACGGTGAGCAACAACGCGTGCTCGGCGGCAGAGGCCAGGTTGGGGTTGGCGTGGGTTTCGGTGTCAGTTTGTCGGCTTCGGCTTTGAGCGTAGTGTGTGTGTGTGTGTGTGTGGCGTCGAGGTGGTGCGGCGTTGGTGGTATAGTGGTCTTCCAAGCAGTACCCGGGTTCGATTCCTGGCCAACGCACAGTACCTGCCTTTTGCCAAGGTTCAGGGCGGACATTGGTCCTGTCCTATGTCGCCTCTCCCCCTATCCCGAGACTAATTGGCAGACCGAACGACCACACGATGGGAGGAGTCTCTAGAACTTTTGAGAGGGTGACAAGCCAGAGGAGAAAGGCCAGGGCGAGGCGTCCTACCGGGAAGTGGCGCCCGATTGGTGGACATGCGACAGAGGTCACCGGGCACCGGGCAGCTATCAGGGTAGGGAGGGGACGGGCAGAACCAGAAGGCACGGGCAGGCGCCAAACGATCGCATGGGCGCAGAATGCCAGCTGCTGACCCTCAGCTTGGCAGACTAGCTGAGATTCTGGTTGCCCGCAAGAGGTGGGCACCGTCGATGTCTTTCCGTTGCTACCTCATGGTGTAGTGGTTAGGATTCGGCGTCCCCATCGCCGTCCCCCCCCCCCCCCCCCGTTAGATTGTCGGTCACGGAAGCTTGTCTTCTTCTTTTCTGCAACTTTGCCTCCGGACACCATTCCCACATCACCTTTCTTACCTTTTCCCCAAAAGGGTTGCTGCGAGACCCTGATGCTCTTCTCCGCTCATACACCCTCCCTCGCACCCAGCAGCCTACAGCCTCACCGGTGCTCCCTGCCCGCAAACTCACCACCCTTTTCCTACCTTCCCACTCATGCTCACCGCCTTTTCCTGCACACACCAACTCCTCAGAGCCTGTCCAGCCAAGCCCTGCTGCGCCCTGAAAAACCCAGCCTACACACCGCCATTATCACACCGACGACACTCACACACACACACACACACACCACGCAGCGCTCCCGCCCAAGCTTCCTACCCACTCATGGAGCCCACTGAGTGTCTACCTCACTCTATCACCTGCTCTTAGGTCTCCAAGAAACCGTCTAGCTCATCCCACCTGCCACACCTGCATCACACGCTCCCTGGGATCTTTTCCCTGTTCTTCACAACACAGTGCCGACTTCAAACAAATGCAGTGATTCTTTCCAGTTTACAGTGTGTGTGTGTGTGTGTGTGTCTGTCAATATGTCTGTCTATCTATATGTCTGTCTGCCTGCCTGTCTGTCTTTATGTTATTTTTCGTGTTTGTTTGTGAGCCTAAGTATGTATATACGTATATATTTATGAATGGATGGATGGATACAAGCATGCATACATGCGTATCTTGCAAAATTCCAGGGTCTCTAGTGATCGTTTATGGTAGTAGTGTTGCTATGGGATCAGGAGGAGAGCGCGGTGTCCGGCCGTGGGTGGGGTCTGTCAACAAAAACGTCAGTGAGTGTCTTGGAGATGCCGGTCCCATGGAACAAACTACCAAGGGGAGCAGCAGCCTCAGAGTGGGAGACAAACTGCAACTGTTGTGAATGGCAGAGCCAGAGGAGGGTGACTGTCCGCACCTTCTGTAACCCACAAGGTGAACAGGTGATGTCAGGCACTGGGCTTCTGACAGTGTTGGACTCTGGCTTTGTTTTCCTCTGATTGTGATCCTGCCCTGGTTCTCTTTCCTCTCCGTGCAAAAGACTGTTTTACTTGTAAACAAACAAACAGAAACGAAAAAGAAAAACCAAAAATATTCTTTTGAAATATTGAAATTGACAAGAGTCCATGGCCAAGGCAGTTAAGGTTCGAAGGAATTTTGAACGTTGAAACGACCCTGGGTATCTTAAGGAGACTGAACGTTGAAGTTGGGATTGTTACTGACTGACTGTGGCACCTCTAAAGTTCTTTAAGATATTAATCAGAGATGTGTTTCTTACGTTCGTTTATGCTGTGGAATATTTGTTTAATGTTGCAAGGATGTGTTGCATTCTCTTAGATTGGATTTGTTAAACAGCTCTGGGAAACTGTGTTATTCTGCCTGTCTAAAACATCTGATTGGTATAGGAAGGAGGTGAATAGTCAATAACTAGGAAGGAGAGGGTAGGCAAAGCTGCTAGGTACAGAGATTGAAAGAAGAAAGAAGAGAGGAGGGAGAAAAGGAGAAGGAGAGGAGGATGCCAGGGGCCGGCCACCCAGCCACACAGACAGACAGCCACTCAAGAAAAGGACAGAAAGGTAGATAGAATGGAGAAAGGTAAAAGCCCAGAGACAAAGGTAGACGGTTGAATTTAAGTAAAGAAAAGCTGGCTAGAAAGAGGCCAAGCTGATGCCAGCAAGCATTTAATAAGTAAGAATAAGTTTCCACATATTCATTAGAAATCTGGGTGTCGGGTCCCCGAGCGTCGTGACTTAAGAATAAATTACCCAGCTACAGTTCTTTGTGTTTTCTATGACAATGTTGAGATTAAAATTAGGTATTGGGAATGAACCAGAGAGGAACGGTTATGGTTCAGTAAACAACCGATTTGTGTGCCAGGTTGTCACAGGGTCAACTGTGCTGCTTGGTTCTGGTGAACTTAACAAAACCATGGACTCATCTGGGAAGAGAGGCTCTCAATTCAGGGGATGCCTCCATAAGATAATGATGAGTCTTAAGTCGATCATCTAGGGTATTGTTTTGATTCACAAGTGGTGTGGGAGGGCACATGAAGGGAGGAGGTGGGTGGTTGTCTCACACTGGATAAGAGAGCCAGTAAGCAGTCCGCATGCTAGTCCTCTGCTCCAACTCCTGCCTCTAGGTCTCTCACCGCACCCTGCTTACAAGCCCCAAAACCCAAACCTCAAACCCTTGTCCCCTATGCCCATGAACTCCAGCCCCACATTCCCCACCTCTTCCCACTTCCACCAGTGTGGCATTAAGGACTCCTAGGAAGAAATAAAACCGTCTCACCTCAAGGTTTCTCTAAGTCACACATTTGATCCTGATCCCTACTCAGAAAAAAACGTGCAGGAACCACAGCAGATGGTCCCAGGACCTGCTAGCAGAGATCAGGCTGCCTCTGCTCCTATCCATGTCCAACTCCCTCTTATACCAATGCCTCCATACCTCACTACCACCACCAGCAGCAGCAGCACCAGCAGCAGTAGCAGCCACTGTAAAAAACAAAACAAAACAAAATCTCCAAGCATCAACTTTGGATCTCTCTCTCTCTCTCGTGTGTGTGTGTGTGTGTGTGTGTGTGTGTGTGTGTGTGTGAGAGAGAGAGAGAGAGAGAGAGAGAGAGAGAGAGAGAGAGAGAGACAAAGAGAGAGAGACAGAGAGAGAAAGAGAGAGAGAGAGATAGAAAGAGAGATACAGAGAGGCCTCCTACCGGCTGAGGTCTCCTGGGAGCTGTGAAGCTCTCTGGGCTCTCCAACAGTTGCTGTTGGCGAAGGATTAGGGGAAAGAAGGCACCTGGTCCCCTGCAGGACTGTCCCTTGGCCAAGAAGGCAGAACAGGGTCTTGGGCTAGGGAGGTGTTTGAGTTCCCGACCAAGAAAGGTTCACCAAGTAAGTGTCCATTGTGGGAGAGCCAGGCTGTGCTGGACGGCACTGTGGAGTGAGAGGCTGGTGGTGAGGGGTGTGAGTGACGCGGGGGTCGAGAAATAAGAAAGGTGGAGGCGATGGATGGCAGCTGCAACTGCGTGCACATGGGAGGGTGAATATATGAGGTGCTTTGAAGAACTGGAGTAGATGGTTAGGGCGGGTGATGGCTTCTGAGTTGACACTAGGCTGATGGGCAGGAGCTGAATAACTTGGTAACTGGTACGCCCCTGGAGCTGGGCAGGATATGTATAGTGTGCACCCTGGGCATTGCGGACTGGGGCGGTGCATGCATGAAGACCAAAATGAACTGGATTCTGCAGGGGCCAGGAATCGAACCCGGGCCTCCCGCGTGGCAGGCGAGAATTCTACCACTGAACCACCCATGCCATGGTCTAGTATGTCCCTGGACTGCTGTCACAGCCTGGGCTCCCGGACAAACGACCTCTTCTTTCCCCCTGACACCTAGATCCCGGGCCTGGACCCCATGAACCAAGCAGGCGAGCGCGAGGGCCACGGACAGGAGAGTCCCGGGACCAGACTGAGGCTCCGCGGCTGAGCCGCACCTCTCCCCTCTCCGGGATGCCTGGATCCCACGGCAACCCTGCCCCTCCCTGCGTGCCAGCCGAGGAGCTAGCGAGCCAGCGAGCTTTCGGGCCGGGGACTGGGCGAGCACCCAGGTGGCTGTGCGCGCCCGAAGGGTCGGCAGATTTGCGCTGACGACGGGCACCTGTGCACAGAAGAAGCCTGGACGAGCGCAGTCCGAGAGGATGGGCGCCGGGGGGGGGGGGGGCGTCTCCCGCAGGAGGTGGAGCAGCAGGAACGGGCAGGAAAGAGGTGGTGAGCACGATGGCCGGGCCAAGAAGTGTGGGTGTCGGGTCGGGATGGACGAGGTTCTCCCTTGGCACCGGGCTGGCCGGCAGCTCAGGACCGGCCCCCTCATGGACTCGAGCCTCTCTCTTTTCATGAGGTGGCTTTAGCAAGGCCTCCAGCACCTGCCGCAGCCGCCGCCCTCCAGTAAATGTCGGGTGTAGAGAGCAGTGCGCTCCTCCAGGCCCAGGCGTGTGAGGGAAGTTTGCGGGCGTGAGGGGAGTGTCCGCGGCGTCGTTGTGACGGTGGAAGGAGGCACGCACGGGTGTGGTGCAGTGTGAGTGGGTGGCAAAAAGTCCAAGTGACAGGAATGGGATTCGAACCCACGCCTACAGGGAAGACTGTGCCCTGAACGCAGCGCCTTAGACCGCTCGGCCATCCTGATAGCGGGAGGTGGGCGCGCCGCGGGGCGCCCGCGCTCGTGCGTGTCTGGGTGCTCAAGCTGCGGGCGTGCAACGGCGTCCACTGCGTCCACGTCGAGATGTTGCTAGTCGTAAAAGTCGCTCCCTGTCCCGGACCCGGACCCGTACCCGCTGTGGCTCCCCGCACCACCACAGCCCACGCTTGGCCGCCCAGGAACGAGACCATCGTCTCTTGCGGCGATGGGCGGGACCAGGGTGCTGGGACGCGGTGATCTCACAGGGCTGCGGGTCCGCATCCTGATGTGAGGGGCGTTCTGGCCGCGCCGGGGAGACTTTGTGGTTCGGTGCGGAGATCGGCGGTGCTTCGGAGGGAGGGTGACGGGTCTGTCAGCGAAGCGCGTCGAAGATGGCTAGAAGTCCAGGTGACGACGAAGCCGTCGTTGTCCTCGTTAGTATAGTGGTGAGTATCCCCGCCTGTCACGCGGGAGACCGGGGTTCGATTCCCCGACGGGGAGACGTGCTATCATTTTAGCCAGGTGTAATGTGACAGGCGTCTCTGAATGGTGACGAGCCCGCTCGGTGTTGTCCCGGCTGTTTCTTGGATCCTATGGCCGTCGTGAGAGCGCCGCGCAGCACAGGCGTGTGCGTGCGAGAAGCGTGGGTGGCATGGGACGGCGAGAAACAACACGTGCTCGGCGGCTGAGGCGCAGGCCGGTTGCGGTTGGCGTGGGTGTCCCTGTCTTCGTTGGTGTCGGCTTCGGCTTTGACTTTGAGGTTGGGGCAGTCGTGGGGAGGACCTGGTAAGCGACCACGACATCTTCGCTGTCCGCTGGCTGGTGACCGTCCCCGGCGTCGTGTGTGTGTGTGTGTATGTGTTTGTGTCTGTGTCTGTGTCTGTGTGTGGCGTCGTGGCGGTGCGGCGTTGGTGGTATAGTGGTGACACGGGGTCGATTCCTGGCCAACGTACAGTACCCACTTTTGCCAAGGTTCAGTATCGACAGTGGCCCTGTTCAGCGGGGCCTCTCCGCCTGTTCCAAGACTGCGCGGCGTGCCGAACGAACACACAATGGCAGGAGACTCTAGACCTTTTGAGAAGGTGGCGAGTCGGAGGAGAAGGGCCAGGAACAGGTCCTGGGGTCTACCGGGAAGTGGTGCCCGGCTTGCTGGAGAAGCGATATAGGGCTCCGGGCACTTGGCAGGGCACTGAGGGACACAGGCAGGCGTTGATCAATCGTATGGACGCCGAATGCCAGCCGCCGACTGGCTGACATTCTGCCTGCCCACGAGAGATCCGCACCGTCAAAAGCTGTGCATCTCTCCCTGGTGGTCTAGTGGTTAGGATTCGGCGCTCTCACCGCCGCGGCCCGGGTTCGATTCCCGGTCAGGGAAGCATCTTTTCTTCCTCTCAGAGACCCTGTTGCTCCTCTCCACTCATACACCCTCCCTCGCAACCCAACAGCCTACAGCTTCACCGGCGCTCCCTGCCCTCACACGCAACACCATTTTTCCTACCTTCCCATTCACACCCACTGTCTTCTCCCGCACAACACCAATTCCTTAGCGCTTGTCCAGCTAAGCCCTGCTGCGGACCGACAAACCCATCCTAAACACCGCCACTATGACACCGCCGACACACACACACACCCGACACGCAGCGCTCCCGCGCAAGCTTCCGACCCACTCATGGAGCCCACTGAGTGTCCACCTCACTCTATTGCCTGCTCTTAGGTCTCCAAGAAACTATATAGCTTGTCCAACCTGCCAAACCTGCATCACACGCTCCCTGAGTTCTTTTCACGGTTCTTCACAACTGAGCAACGACTTCAAACAAATGCAGTGAATCTTTCAAGTCTACAGTGTATGTGTGTGCCTGTGTGTGTATGTGTGAATATGTCTGTCTATCTGTATGTCTGTCTGTATTTCCTTGTATATATGTGTGTGAGCCTAGGCATGTATATACGTATGAATGTATGTATGCATGCATGTATGCATGAGTATCTTGCAAAACTCCGTAGTCTCTAAGTGATCATTTATGTTGACAGTGTTGCTATGGGATTGGGAGGAGAGTGCTTGTCCGGCTGTGTGTGCGGGTGCTCTGTGGGATGGTGTTAATTCCATGCTGATAACAGACAGCGTGGCAGCCGAAAGCACCTGGTGTGGTTACTAAGCTTCCGCAGTGCCACAAGGCAGGCAGTGCGCCACCTCAGGCCCGATTTCTTCGAAAGCCGCCAGCGCTGCTTGGGAGAGCTGAGGCCAAGGATGGCTGTTTTAAGGCCGCTGTGTCTGCAGCTCCTTGTGTGCATGGGCAAGCGGTGCAGGTGCGGGTGTCAGTTGGGAAATTGGAGCGGAACCCCTAGAGGCCCATCTACATTTTGGGTCCGTTGTCGGGAAGGTCCCCTCGGTCGTGACCCTGTAAGCAAGTCTGTGGCAGGGAGACAGATCCTGGAGTGCTTACCGCTGGGTTCAGCTCCACCTTGATCGGAGGCATAGTGTCAGCCCCTCCTGGGGGAGCACAGACACGCCTTTTTCCAACCAGACTTCACCCCCTGACCCGCCCTTTAGCCTTCCCAAAACAGAGACACCCCTGTCGAGCTGTATCTGGGAAGGGTCTGTCCAGCAATCTGCCAGGCCAGTTGTGTGGCTCCCATGAGATGGCCATGGGAAAAAGACACCAGGCAAGCCTATGCTTGCAGGTGTCCGAATGGGGTCGTCGCATGCCAAAGGCAAGGATCCACGCTCAACTCTGTGCTCCATGGTTTCTAGTCAGCTCGGCCCTTCTGGCTGGGAAGAGGGACTCTGCTTAAAGAAAGGGTCTCTCTAGCATGTGCCTGTGATGAACGATCGAATGATTGCTGTAGGACAGACAGCACACGGGGGGAGGAATGGTGGCTGGGGTGTGGGGTCAGAGCCGGGGTGGTTGTGGCCAGGAGTGTGCCGTCCTTGGGCAGGTGGTCCTGAGGTGTAGGGCAGCAGGCTGAGCAAGCCAGGTGGGAGCACTCCTCCACCGAGAGTTACCTACCTCATTAGTTCCTGCCTCTGCTTTCCTACCCAGGCTGCCCTCTGTGAGGGACTTAGGAGCTTAAAAAACCAACACTTCTCCACCCAAGCTGCTTTTGGTGGTGGTTTGCTGGCAACAATTCCAAGCCTCACTCAGACTGAAATCGGTACCAGGAACGGGGTATTGCTGAGACAGAGCCGATCCCGTGCCTTCGAGATTAAAATGAGATGAACAAGACAGGAATGGTTATGGTTCAATAAACGACAGGCTTGTGTGCCACGTTGGCACAGGGTCAACTGTGCTGCTTGTTTCTGGAGAACTTGACAAAACCCTGCACTCATCTGGGAAGAGAGAATCTCAATTCAGGAGACGTCTCCACGAGGTGATGATTGATCTTTTTTTTTTTCCTTTTTTGAAATTGATATTCAGTGAGCTCTACCTTTTTCTCTGCTCTTTTCCCTGACTCTCCCTTCCTCCTTCAACCCTCCTCCAAGGTCCCCATGCTCCCATTTTACTCAGGGGATCTTGTCTTTTTCTACTTTCTACTTCCCATATAGATTACATCTATGTAAGTCTCTCTTAGTGTCCTCATTGTTGTCTAAGACCTATGGGATTGTGGTTTGTAGGCTGGCTTTCTTTGCTTTATGTTTAAAAACCACCTATGAGTGAGTACATGTGATAGTCTTCCTGTGTCTGGGTTACCTCACTCAAAATAACGTTTTCTAGCTCCATCCATTTTCCTGCAAAATTCATGCTGTCGGGGTTTTTTTCTTGTTTGTTTATTTCTTTGTTTTTCTGCTGTGTAGAACTCCATTGTGTAAAATGTACCACATTTTCCTTACCCATTCTTCGGTCGAGGGGCATTTAAGTTGTGTCCAGGTTCTAGCTATGACAAACAAAGCTGCTATGAACATAGTTGAGCACGTGTTCTTGTGGCACGATTGAGCATCCTTTGGATATATTCCCAAAAGTAGTATTACTGGCTCTTGTTGAAGGTTGTTTCCAAATTTTCTGAGAAAATGCACACTGACGTCGAAAGGGGTTGTACCAGCTTGCATTTCTACCAGCAATGCAGAAGTGTTCCCTTTCCTCACAATCTCTCCAGCATCAGTTGTCATCAGTGTTTTTGATCTTAGCCATTTTTTCAGGTGTAAGATGGATGGAAACTCAGAGTTGTTTTGATTTGCATTTCTCTGATGACTAAGGATATTGAACATTTCCTTAAGTATCTTTCAGCCATTTTAGATTTCTCGGTTGAGTGTTCTCTGTTTATGTCTTTACTCCATTTTTTTTTTTGGATTATGTGTTGTTTTGGTGTCCAATTCCTTGAGTCCTTTGTATATTTTGGAGATCAGACCTCTGTCTGATGTGGGATTGGTGAAGATCTTTTCTGATTCTGTAGGCTGTCATTTTGTCTCGTTGACCGTGTCCTTTGCTTTCCAGAAGCTTTTCAGTTTATGGAGGTCCCATTTATTAATTGTTTCTCTCAGTGTCTGTGTTGCTGGGGTTCTATTTAAGAAGTGGTTTCCTGTGCCAATACGTTCAAGTGTACTTCCTGCTTTCTCTTCTATAAGGTTCAGTGTGACTGGCTTTGTGTTGAGGTGTTTAATAGTTTTGGACTTGAGTTTTGTGCATGGTGATAGATAGGGGTCATTTATCTTCATTCTTCTACATGTTGATATCCAGTTATGCCAGCAACACTTGATAAATATTTTTTCTATTTTCCATTTGAGATTTTTTTTGCTTCCTTGTCAAAAGATGATGGGTCTTTATTCGAACATGTAGGGTATTGTCTTGATTCACAAGTGGTGTGGGAAGGCACATGAAGAGAGGAGGTGGGTGGTTGTCTCACACTGGATAAGAGAGCCAGTAAGTAGCCCGCATGCTACTCCTCTGCTCCAACTCTTGCCTCTAGTTCTCTTACCACACCCTGCTTACAAGCCGCAAAACCCAAACCTCAAACCCTTGTCCCCTAACGCCCATAACTCCAGCCCCACCTTCCCCACCTCTCCCCATTTCCACCAGTGTGGCATTAAGGACTCCTAGGAAGAAATAAAACCGTCTCACCTCAAGGTTTCTCTAAGTCACACATTTGATCCTGGTCCCTACTCAAAAATAAACGTGCAGGAACCACAGCAGATGGTCCCAGGACCTGCTAGCAGAGATCAGGCTGCCTCTGCTCCTATTCGTTTTCAACTCCCCATAATCCCAAAGCCTCAATACCTCAACACCAACACCACCACCACCACCACCACTACCACCACTCCACAATCAACACCAACACCACCAGCAGCAGCAGCAGCAGCAGCAGCAGCTGCAGCAGCCGCCGCCAGGGTAAAAACCCCATCTCCAAGCACCATCATTGGATCTCTCTTGCTTTTGGTTGGCTACCTTGTTTAAGCTGGGACTGCCCACCAGAGTCAACTGAAGAGCCCCACTTGGTTCTGTTCCTGGGTTCTCTTTAGAAGAAAGAAAAAAGCTGCGGTGGTCACGACCACTCCCACTCGCCTTTGTTCAGGCTGGTCAAGGACTGACAGGTGACAGGGGGGCAGTCCGTCTCCAATGTTCAGACAGGCCCTTTCTCTGCCGGTGGGCACTGGTTGAGTCTGGTGACAGATAACTAAATGTTGTTCTTCGTGGTATCCACCGCAGTCGAGCACAAAAAGGATTAGGACCTCAGGAAGGAACACATGGTCCAAGGCTTGGGAGGCTGGAGAAGGTGTGCAACATAGAGTCTGTGGACACCATGAGCTCGCTGGAGCAGGCTTTGAGCCTTGCTAGTTCATCGCGCCCCGATAGTGAAGCTCCCTGGACATGCAATTTCCTCATGAACAGCCTGCAGGAGCCAAGCTCTCAGAAGGCCAGGGGTCAGAGGGGGACTGCAAGGAAGAGCCTCTTTGGCACAGGAGGACCTTCAATTGAGTTGCACATGTTTGTGCCTCTCTTGCCTGCGTGTCGGTTTCCCTGTGTTTGTGTGTGTGTGTGTTTC
This sequence comes from Myodes glareolus, assembly GCF_982192425.1. Lineage (NCBI taxonomy): Eukaryota > Metazoa > Chordata > Mammalia > Rodentia > Cricetidae > Myodes > Myodes glareolus. Next base: position 23,832,659 of record NC_142030.1, read on the forward strand.
TGGTGGGTGTGGTTGTTTGTTTCTCTCTCTCTGTCTCGAGAGAGAGAGAGACAGAGACAAAGACAGAGAGAGACAGAGAGACCTCTTGCTGAGTGCCGTTGCCCCTGAGCTGTGAAGTTCTCTGGGCTCTCCAAGAGTTGCTGTTTGGGAAGGATTAGAGGAAAGAAGGCACCTGATCCCCTGCAGGACTGTACCTTGGCAAAGAAGGCAGAAGCTTGCGAGGTGTTTGAGGTCCCAGCCAAGAGAAGTTCACCAAGTAAGTGTCCACTGTGGGAGAGCCAGTCTGTGCGTGGACGGCATTGTGGAGTGGGAGGCTGGAGGTGTGGGGTGTGAGTGACGCGAGATCGAGTCGTAAGAGGTGGAGGCGCTGGATGGCGGCTGGACCTGTGTGCACATGAGAGGGTAAGTATGTGAGGTGCTTTAAAGAACTGGAGTCATGGGGGAGGCGGAAATGGAAACTTTTATAATTTAATAAAATTTACTAAAAAAAAAAAAAAGAACTGGAGTCATAAGGTAGCTGTAGCAGAGCTGTTAGGGCAGGTCATGGAGTCTTTAGCGCTGGATCATTGGCTTACTAGTAGGCAGTTGGCGCTGGGCAGGAGATGTCCTGAACACCCAGGGCGTTGGGTACTGGGGCAGTGTGTAAGTACATGAGGACCAAAAGGGACTGACTCTGCATGGGCCGGGAATCGAACCCGGGCCTCCCGCGTGGCAGGCGAGAATTCTACCACTGAACCACCCATGCCATGGCCTAGGCTATCCCCGGACTGCTATCACAGCCTGTGCTCCCTGACCAGCGAGCTCTTCTTTTCCCCTGACACCTAGATCCCGGGCCTGGGCCACATGGACCAAGTAGGACAGGTCGTGGAGCGCAAGGACCGTGGAGCGCAAGGACCACGGACAGGAGAGTCCTCTCCGGGACGCCTAGGTCCCACAATCAACCCTGCCTCTCCCTGCGTGCCAGCAGAGGAGCCTGCAGGCCCGCGAGCTTGCGGTCCGGCGGGTGGGCGAGCACCCGTGTGACTGTGCGCACACGAAGGGTCGGCAGGTGTGCGCTGGCGACGGGCATCTGCGCACAGAAGAAGCCTGGACGAGCACAGCCAGAGAGGATGGGCGCGGGGAGCATTTCTCACAGGAGCTGGAGGAGCAGTAACAAGCAGGAAAGAGGTGGTGAGCGCGAGGGTCGGGCCAATAAGTGCGCGTGTCGGGTAGGGGTGGACGATGTCCTCCGTTGGGCTCTACAGCGGGTGTGGGCGCGTGGCGGACCCGACTCTTCTGGGCACCCGCGATCGTGCGTGTCTGCGTGCTCAAGCTGTGGTCGTGGAGTGGCGTCCACCGCGTTGACGTCGAGATGCTGCTAGGCGCCAAAGTCTCCCCGTGTCCCGGTCTCGGTCCCGGTCCCGGATCCGGTGTGGTTCCCAGCACTACCCCAGCCCACGCGGGACCGCCCAGGAACGAGACCAGCATCTCCCGCGACGATGGGCGGGACCAGAGGGCTTTGACGCGGTGGTCGCACAGAGCTGCGGATCCGCGTCCTGGTTGGAGGCGCGTTTTGGCCACGTCGGGGAGACTTTGCAGTTTGGTGTGGAGGTTGGAGGTGTTTCGAGTGGAGGGTGGCTGGTCTGAGAAGCGCGTCGGAGATGGCTGGCCGTCTCGGTGGCGGCCGGGTCTTCGTCGACCTCGTTAGTATAGTGGTGAGTAGTCCCGCCTGTCATGCTGGAGACCGGGGCCCATACTCCGACGGGGAGACATACCATTTTTTTTTTTTTTTTTTTTTTAGCCAGACGGGCAGTCCTGGGCCCGCTGGCCATTCTTGCTTGGCCCCTCGTCCCAATGCCAGGACAGTGGTCCTCTGTCCCAAGAGCCGGGCTCGGGGCGCCCACTGCCAGGCCAGCCCACTGCCACTCTCGGCCTTCGGGTCCTGGCCTGGCGCCTGGCCAAGGGCTCTGGTGCCTGGGAACGCGCTCAACACCACCCATACGAGGATGCAGGGCGGGTGTCAGAGACGGCTGCTTGCGACCCTCGGTGCCTGAGCCAACGCTGTGCCAGCCGGCTCTCCGTGGTGACGTGCCAGCTCGGTGTCGTCCCGGCTGCTCTCTGGTTACTGTGGCCTTGGTTGCATGAGTTCCCTGGCCGGACCCAGGGCAGCGAGTTGCTGCAGTCAGGAGGCGAGAGCGCCGCGCAGCAAAGCCATGTGTGTGCGAGAAGCGCGGGTGGCATGGGACGGCGAGGAACAACGATTGCTCGGCGGCGGAGGCCAGGTTGGGGATGGCGTGGGTGTCGGTGTCTTCGTCGGTGTTGCTTCGGCTTTGACTTTGAGGTTGGGAAGTCGTGGGAAGACCTGGTAGGCGACGGCGACGTCGTCGCTGTCCGCTGGCGGCTGGTGGCATTCCCTGGCGTCGTGTGTGTGTGTGTGTGTGTGTGTGTGTGTGTGTGTGTGTGTGTGTGTGTGTGAGAGAGAGAGAGAGAGAGAGAGAGAGAGAGATGTTAGTGGGGTGGCGTTGGTGGTATAGTGGTGAGCATAGCTGCCTTCCAAGCAGCTGACCCGGGTTCGATTTCTGGCCAACGCACAGTACCCACTTTTTGCCAACATCCTCCCGCGCCTCTCCACCTGTCCCGAGACTGCGCGGGGGACCGAATGATCACACGATGGGAGGAGGCTCTAGACCTTTTGAGAGGGTGGCTAGCCGGAGGAGAAGGGCCAGGGCGAGGCTTCCTACCGGGAAGTGGAGCTCGGCTTGCCCGAGATACAACAGAGCTCACCGGGCACCGGGCAGCTAGCAGGGCAGGGAGGGAACGGCCAGGGCCAGGGGCCACGGGCAGGCGCCGATCAATCGCACGGGCGCCGAATGCCAGCCGCGTGTTGCAGGGAAGCCGTCTGTGGCCAGCAGCTGGTAGTCAGCTTGGCAGACTGGCTGAGATTCTGGCTGCCGGCGAGAGGCGGATACCGTTGGCCGGGTCAGGGAAGCTTCTCTTCTTCCTCCGTGCAACTTTGCTTCCTGACACCTCTCCACCTCTCTCCCTTCTTGACACCTGTCCTGCCCTGCAAGGTCGGGCCTAATACCCACCCCACATCACCTTTCTTACTTTTTGTCCAACAGCGTCGCCGGGAAACCCTGCTGCTCCTCTCCACTCATACACCCTCCCTCGTAACCCAAAGGCCTACAGCCTCACCGGCGCTCCCTGCCCGCACACTCACCACCCTGTTCCTACCTTCCCACTCACGCCCACCGTCTTTTCCTGCACACACCCACTCCTCAGCGCCTGTCCAGTTAAGCCCTGCTGCGGCCCGACACACCCAGCCTACACACCGCCACTATCACACCGACGACACACACACACCACGCAGAGCTCCCGCGCAAGCTTCCGACCCACTCATGGAACCAGCAGAGTCTCCACCTCACTCTGTCGCCTGCTCTTAGGTCTCCAAGAAACCGTCTAGCTCGTCCCACCTGCCACACCTGCATCACACGCTCCCTGGGACCTTTCCCCTGCTCTTCACAACTGAGCGCTGACTTCAAACAAATGCAGTGATTCTTACCAGTCTAGTGTATGTGTGTGTGTGTGGGGGGGGGGGTTGGATGTGTGTGTGTGTGTGTGTATGTGCCTGTAAATATGTTTTTCTATCTATCTGTCTGTTTGTCTGTCTGTATTTCTGTTATTTTCTGTATTTGGGAGCCTAGGCATGTATATACGTATGTATGTGTGTATATATGTATGTATGTATGTATGTATGCATGCGTATCTTGCAATATACCAGGGTCTCTAAGTGATCGTTTATGGTGGCAGTGTTGCTATGGGATCGGGAGGAAGCGAGTCTCCGGCTGTGGGTGGGGGGTGCTCTGGGCGGTGGTGTTTATTTCATGATAATAACAGGTCGCAGCCGAAAGCAGCCTAAGCTTCCACAGCGCCACAGGGCGGACAGTGCGCGACCTCAGGCCTGATTTTCTCGAAAGCCCCCAGAGCAGCTTGGGAGAGCTGAGACCAAGCCTGGTTGTTTTAAGGCCGCTGTTTCTGCGGCTCCTTGTGTGTGCGGGCAAGCGGTGAAAGTGCGGGTATGAATCGGGAAATTGGAGCGGAACCTCTGCCCACCTACATTTTGGGGTCCATTGGCCGGTGGGTCCCCACGATCATGACCCTGCCAGCAAGTTTGGGACAGGGAGACTGATCCTGGAGTGCTGACCGCTGGGTTCAGCTCCGCCTTGATGGGAGGCAAAGTGTCAGCCCACCTTGGAGGAGCACAGACAGGATTTTTCCCTCCCGATGTCACCCCTACGCCGCTCTGAAGCCTTCCCAATAAAAGAAACGGAGAGACACCCGTGTCGAGCTGGATCTGGGAAGGGTCTGTCTGTCTAGCAAGCTGCCGGGCCACTTGTGTGGCTCCCATGAGATGGCCATGGGTAAAAGACACCAGACAAGCCTACACTAGTCTAGCAGGTGTCTGAATGGTGCTGTCGCATGCAAAAGGCAAGGATCCAAGCTCCCCTTTATGCTCCCTGGTTTCTTGTCAGCTCGGCCCTTCTGGCTGGGAAGAGGGACTTGGCTTCTGAAAAGGTCTCTCTAGCATGTGCCTGTGATGAATGGAAGGAATGATTGCTGTGGGACAGACAGCACACAGGGGGAAGGGATGGTCATTGGGGCCGAGCCAGGGTGGATGTGGGGGGGGGCGTGCCATCCTTGGGCAGGTGGTCCTGAGGTGTAGGGCAGCAGGCTGTGCAAGCGAGGAGGGAACATTCCCCCACTATCAGCCACCTACAGCAACAGTTCCTGCCTCTGCTTTCCTACCTGGGCTTCCCTCTTTGAGGGACTTAGGAGCCTAAGAAACCAACACTTTCCCACCCAAGCTTCTTTTGGTCGTGATGTTTGCTGGCAACAATCCCAAGCCTAACTCAAACTGAAATCGGTACCAGGAGTGGGGTATGGCTAGGACAGAGCCGATCCTGTGTCTTCAGGATGCTTGGGGAAGGCCTTTGAATGGTGGGCCTGCCAAGCAGCTGAAGGCTCCAAGCTGCCTGTGCTCCTCTGCAGGATTTTGGGAGAATATGTTGAGATTTGCAATGCAGACACAAGATAAAGGCCTGGCTCATGAAGTTTCAGAGGAAGGGGGTGGGGGCAGTGGGGGGGAGTGAAGTCCCTGAAAGACTCTGTTGTGGCCATTTGGAGTTTGGAATGAAGAATCTGCGGTCCTACTGTGTCTACAGGTGGGGCTGAGGAGTCACCTGTGATTAATGAACAAGAAAGGTGAAACCTGGGCTGACAGGGACAGTCATCGCTGGTGCTCACCTAGAGCTGAGAAGCCAGCGGTGATGAAGACAGCAGCATCACTGAGGTGAAGCGCCCTGGGGGAGCTTCCTGAAGGTCAGCATGCAGGGGCTGTGGTTCAGGGTGCTGAGGCTGAATCTCACGGCAGCCAGTCGTTCTGAAACCATATATGAGGAGTGAGCTACCTAGTGATGTCTCTGAGAATGTGGGAGGTTGGATCCTAGAGAGCATGGGAAGCTGGGAGGTGTGTGTTGAGTGGAGTTCCTAGAAGCTGAGAGGGGACAGGAGTGAAGGCACAGCCTAGGGTGCAGTGAAGTGAGCCACAATTCAGTCAGAAGAGGTGGGTCTTAGGGAAGCAGCCCGAGGTTTGTCACTTCCACAGGGTAGGGGTAGGCTCAGAGTCCCTGAGGAGAGCCCAGCAGAGCTGGGCTGTCAACAAAAACGTCAGTGAGCATCTTGGAGATGCCGGTCCTGTATCGTGGGACAAACTACCAAGGGGAGCAGCAGCCTCAGAGTGGGAGACAAACTGCCACTGCTGTGAATGGCAGAGACGGGGAGGGTGACTGTCTGCACCGTCTGTAACCCACAAGGTGAACAGGTGATGTCAGGCACTGGGCTTCTGACAGTGTTGGACTCTGATTGTGATCCTGCCCTGGTTCTCTTTCCTCTCCGTGCAAAAGACTGTTTTACTTGTAAACAAACAAACAGAAATGAAAAAAAAAACAAAAAAATATTCTTTTGAAATGTTGAAATTGACAAGAGACCATGGCCAAGGCAGTTAAGGTTCGCAGGAATTTTGAACGTTGAAACGACCCTGGGTATCTTAAGGAGACTGAACGTTGAAGTTGGGATTGTTATTGACTGACTGTGACACCTCTAAAGTTCTTTAAGTTATTAGTCGGAGATGTGTTTCTTACGTTCGTTTATGATGTGGAATATTTGTTTAATGATGCAAGGATGTGTTACATTCTCTTAGATTGCATTTGTTTAACAGCTCTGGGAAGCTGTGTTATTCTTCCTGTCTAAAACATCTGATTGGTATAAGAAGGAGCTGAACAGTCAATAGCTAGGCAGGAGAGGGTAGGCAAAGCTGCCAGGTGCAGAGATTGAAAGGAGAAGGAAGAGAGGAGGGAGAAAAGGAGAAGGAGAGGGGGATGCCAGGGGCCGGCCACCCAGCCGCACAGACAGACAGCCACTCAAGAAAAGGACAGAAAGGTAGATAGAATGGAGAAAGGTAAAAGCCCAGAGACAAAGGTAGATGGTTGAATTTAAGTAAAAGCTGGCTAGAAAGAGGCCAAGCTGATGCCAGCAAGCATTTAATAAGTAAGAATAAGTTTCCACATATTCATTAGAAATCTGGGTGTCGGGTCCCCGAGCGTCGTGACTTAAGAATAAATTACCCAGCTACAGTTCTTTATGTTTTCGATGACGATGTTGAGATTAAAATGAGCTATTGGGAATGAACCAGAGAGGAACGGTTATGGTTCAGTAAACAACCGATTTGTGTGCCAGGTTGACACAGGGTCAACTGTGCTGCTTGGTTCTGGTGAACTTGACAAAACCATGGACTCATCTGGGAAGAGAGGCTCTCAATTCAGGGGATGCCTCCATAAGATAATGATGGGTCTTAAGTCGATCATCTAGGGTATTGTTTTGATTCACAAGTGGTGTGGGAGGGCACATGAAGGGAGGAGGTGGGTGGTTGTCTCACACTGGATAAGAGAGCCAGTAAGCAGCCCGCATGCTAGTCCTCTGCTCCAACTCCTGCCTCTAGGTCTCTCACCCCACCCTGCTTACAAGCCCCAAAACCCAAACCTCAAGCCCTTGTCCCCTATGCCCATGAACTCCAGCCCCACGTCCTCACCTCTCCCTACTTCCACCAGTGTGGTATTAAGGACTCCTGGGAAGAAATAAAACCGTCTCACCTCAAGGTTTCTCTAAGTCACACATTTGATCCTGATCCCTACTCAGAAAAAAACGTGCAGGAACCACAGCAGATGGTCCCAGGACCTGCTAGCAGAGATCAGGCTACCTCTGCTTTAATCCATATTCAACTCTTTCTCATACCAACGTCTGGATACCTCACCACCACCACCACCACAACCACCACCACCACCAACACCAGCAGCAGCAGCAGCACCAGCAGCACCAGCACCAGCACCAGCAGCAGCAGCAGCCAAGGTAAAAAATCCCCTCTCCAAGCATCAACTTTGGGTCTCTCTTGCTCTTGTGTGTGTGTGTGTGTGTGTGTGTGTGTGTGTGTGTGTGCGTGTGTATGTATGTAGGTGGGTGGGTGTGAGAGATAGAAAGAGAGATACAGAGAGACCTCCTGCCGGCTGAGGTCTCCTGGGAGCTCTGAAGCTCTCTGGGCTCTCCAACAGTTGCTGTTGGGAAGGATTAGGGGAAAGAAGGCACCTGGTCCCCTGCAGGACTATCCCTTGGCAAATGAGGCAGAAGAGGGCCTTGAGCTAGGGAGGTGTTTAAGGTCCCAGGCAAGAGAGGTTCACCAAGTAAGTGTCCATTGTGGGAGAGCGAGGTTGTGCGTGGATGGCACTGTGGAGTGGGAGGCTGGAGGTGTGGGGTGTGAGTGACGCGGGGATGGAGAAACAAGAAAGGTGGAGGCACTGGTGTCAGGTGCTTTGAAATACTGAAGTAGATTGTTGGGGTGGGTGATGGTGTCTGAGTTGAGGGGAGAGGACTAGACTAGGGGGGGGCAGGCGCTTGTATCACTGGGTTAATGGTACACCGCTGGCGGTGGGCAGGCGATGTAGTGTGCACCCTGGGTATTGGCGACTGGGGCAGTGCGTGCATGAGTACCAAAATGAACTGGACATGCATGGGCCGGGAATCGAACCCGGGCCTCCCGCGTGGCAGGCGAGAATTCTACCACTGAACCACCCATGCAACTGTATAGTATGTCTCCGGACGGCTGTCACAGCCTATGCACCCGGACCAGCTAGCTCTTCTTTCCCCCTGACACCTAGATCCCGGACCTGGGTCCCATAGACCAAGCAGGCAAGCGCGAGGGTCACGGACAGGAGAGTCCCCAGAACCAGACTGAGGGACCAGACTGAGGCTCCTCGGCTGAGCCGCGCCTCTCCCATTCCGGGATGCCTGTATACGACGTCAACCCTGCCTCTCCCTGCGTGCCAGCCGAGGAGGTAGGAAACCAGCGAGCTTGCAGGCCGGCGCGTGGGCGGACACCCGGGTGGCTGTGCGCGCACCTTGGGTCGGCAGGTGTGCTAACAAAGATCAGGCTACCTCTGCTTTTATTCATATCCAGCTCTCCCTCATACCAACGCCTGGATACCTCACCACCACCACCACCACCACCACAACCACCACTACCACCACCAACACCACCAGCATCAGCAGCATCAGCAGCAGCAGCCAAGGTAAAAAAAACCCCTCTCCAAGCATCAGCTTTGGGTCTCTCTTGCTCTTGTGTGTGTGTGTGTGCCTCTGTGTGTGTGTGGGGGTGGGTGGGTGGGTGTGAGAGATAGAGAGAGAGATACAGAATGACCTGCCGGCTGAGGTCTCTTGAGCTCTGAAGCTCTCTGGGCTCTCCAACAGTTGCTGTTGGCGATGGATTAGGGGAAAGAAGGCACCTGGTCCCCTGCAGGAAAGTCCCTTGGCAAAGGAGGCAGAACAGGATCTTGGGCTAGGGAGGTGTTTGAGGTCCCAGGCAAGAGAGGTTCACCAACTAAGTGTCCATTGTGGGAGAGCGAGGCTGTGCGTGGATGGCACTGTGGAGTGGGAGGCTGGAGGTGTGGGGTGTGAGTGACGCGGGGATGGAGAAACAAGAAAGGTGGAGGCACTGGTGTCAGGTGCTTTGAAATACTGAAGTAGATTGTTGGGGCGGGTGATGGTGTCTGAGTTGAGGGGAGAGGACTAGACGGGGGGGGGGGGGGGGGGGGGCAGGCGCTTGTATCACTGGGTTAATGGTACACCGCTGGCGGTGGGCAGGCGATGTAGTGTGCACCCTGGGTATTGGCGACTGGGGTAGTGCATGCATGAGGACCAAAATGAACTGGACTCTGCATGGGCCGGGAATCGAACCCGGGCCTCCCGCGTGGCAGGCGAGAATTCTACCACTGAACCACCCATGCCACTGTATAGTTTGTCCCCGGACGGCTGTCACAGCCTATGCACCCGGACCAGCTAGCTCTTCGTTCCCCCTGACACCTAGATCCCGAACCTGGGTCCCATAGACCAAGCAGGCAAGCGCGAGGGTCACGGACAGGAGAGTCCCCGGAACCAGACTGAGGGACCAGACTGAGGCTCCTCGGCTGAGCCGCGCCTCTCCCCTCTCCGGGATGCCTGTATCCGACGTCAACCCTGCCTCTCCCTGCGTGCCAGCCGAGGAGGTAGGAAGCCAGCGAGCTTGCAGGCCGGCGCGTGGGCCGACACCCGGGTGGCTGTGCGCGCACCTTGGGTCGGCAGGTGTGCTAACAAAGATCAGGCTACCTCTGCTTTTATTCATATCCAGCTCTCCCTCATACCAACGCCTGGATACCTCACCACCACCACCACCACCACCACAACCACCACTACCACCACCAACACCACCAGCATCAGCAGCATCAGCAGCAGCAGCCAAGGTAAAAAAAACCCCTCTCCAAGCATCAGCTTTGGGTCTCTCTTGCTCTTGTGTGTGTGTGTGTGCCTCTGTGTGTGTGTGGGGGTGGGTGGGTGGGTGTGAGAGATAGAGAGAGAGATACAGAATGACCTGCCGGCTGAGGTCTCTTGAGCTCTGAAGCTCTCTGGGCTCTCCAACAGTTGCTGTTGGCGATGGATTAGGGGAAAGAAGGCACCTGGTCCCCTGCAGGAAAGTCCCTTGGCAAAGGAGGCAGAACAGGATCTTGGGCTAGGGAGGTGTTTGAGGTCCCAGGCAAGAGAGGTTCACCAACTAAGTGTCCATTGTGGGAGAGCGAGGCTGTGCGTGGATGGCACTGTGGAGTGGGAGGCTGGAGGTGTGGGGTGTGAGTGACGCGGGGATGGAGAAACAAGAAAGGTGGAGGCACTGGTGTCAGGTGCTTTGAAATACTGAAGTAGATTGTTGGGGCGGGTGATGGTGTCTGAGTTGAGGGGAGAGGACTAGACGGGGGGGGGGGGGCAGGCGCTTGTATCACTGGGTTAATGGTACACCGCTGGCGGTGGGCAGGCGATGTAGTGTGCACCCTGGGTATTGGCGACTGGGGTAGTGCATGCATGAGGACCAAAATGAACTGGACTCTGCATGGGCCGGGAATCGAACCCGGGCCTCCCGCGTGGCAGGCGAGAATTCTACCACTGAACCACCCATGCCACTGTATAGTTTGTCCCCGGACGGCTGTCACAGCCTATGCACCCGGACCAGCTAGCTCTTCGTTCCCCCTGACACCTAGATCCCGAACCTGGGTCCCATAGACCAAGCAGGCAAGCGCGAGGGTCACGGACAGGAGAGTCCCCGGAACCAGACTGAGGGACCAGACTGAGGCTCCTCGGCTGAGCCGCGCCTCTCCCCTCTCCGGGATGCCTGTATCCGACGTCAACCCTGCCTCTCCCTGCGTGCCAGCCGAGGAGGTAGGAAGCCAGCGAGCTTGCAGGCCGGCGCGTGGGCCGACACCCGGGTGGCTGTGCGCGCACCTTGTGTCGGCAGGTGTGCGTTGGCGACGGGCACCTGTGCACAGAAGATGTCTGGACTAGCACAGTCCGAGAGGATGAGCGCGGGGGTGGGGGGTGGGGCGTCTCCCGCAGGAACTAGAGGAGCAGGAACGAGCAGGAAAGCGGTGATGAGCGAGAGGGCCGGACCAAAAAGTGCGGGTGTCGAGAAGGGCTGGACGTGGTCCTCTGTTTTTAACTGGCTGGCCAGCCGCTCTGGATCGGGCCCGCACGGACTCGAGCCTCTTCCCTCCCCGGAGGTGGCTTTAGCAAGGCGTCCAGCATGCGCCCCCGCCGCTGCCCTCCAGTAACTGTCGGGTGTCGAGAGCAGGGCGATCCTTCAGGTCCGGGCGTGTGAGAGAAGGTTGCGGGCGAGAGAGGAGTGTGGACGGCGTCGGAGCGGCGTCGGAAAGAGGCGCGCACGGTGTGGTGGGGTGGGTGCGGATGGCAAAAAAGTGAGGTTGTCAGGAGTGGGATTCTTACCCACGCCTCCAGGGGAGACTGCGACCTGAACGCAGCGCCTTAGAGCGTTCGGTCGTCCTTATGGCGGGTGTGGGCGCGGCGGACCTGGTTTGTTGGGGCTCTCGGGCTCGTGGGTGTCTGGGTGCTTAATTACGGGTGTGGACAGGGTCCACCGCATCGACGTCGATATGATGTTAGGCGCCAAAGTCGCTCCCTGTCCCGGTCCCGGACCCGGACCCGGTGTGGCTCCCCGCACCACCCCAACCCACTCAAGGCAGCCCAGGATCGGGACCAGGGTCTCCTGCAGCGATGGGCGGGACCAGGGGGCTTTGACGCCTTGGTCTCACAGGGCTGCGGGTCCGTGTCCTGGTTGGAGGGGCGGTGTGGCCGCGTCTGGGAGACTTTGGGGTTCGGTGCGGAGGTCGGCTCAGTTTCGGAGTGAGGGCGGAGGGTCTGTCTAGGAAAGGGGTGAGAGATGGCCAGCCATCTCGATGATGATGACGACGACGTCGTCATCCTCGTTAGTATAGTGGTGAGTATCCCCGCCTGTCACGCGGGAGACCGGGGTTCGATTCCCCGACGGGGAGACATGGTATCTTTTTAAGCCAGACGGGAGGTCCTGGGCCCGCTGGCCATCCTTGCTTGGCTCCTCGCCCCAATGCCAGGACAGTTGTCCTCTGGCACAAGGGCGGGGGCGGTCCAGAGCCCGCTGGCCATCCTTGCTTGGCTCTTCGCCCCAATGCCAGGACAGTTGTCCTCTGGCCCAAGAGTGGCCTCGGGGTGCCCACTGATAGGCCAGCCCACAGGCCTCCAGGCCGTCGGGTCCCTGGCCTGTCGTCTGTCCCAGTGCTCCGACGCTTATAAACAACCTTCCCCCCGCCCCCTACGAGGATGCGGGGCGGGTGTGAGAGCCGGCGGTTGCCGCCCACGCTGCCTCAGCCACCAGTAGGCCAGGCGACTCTGAGTGGTGACATGTCCACTAGGTGTCGTCCCGGCTGCTCCCTGATTCCTGTGGCCCTCGTTGCGTGTGCTTGCCTGGCCGAACCCATGGTAGCAGGTTGCAGCAGCCAGGAGGCTAGAGCGTCGCGCAGCACAGGCGTGTGCGCGCAAGAAGCACGGGTGACATGGGATGACGAGGAACAACGCGAGATCGGCGTCAGAGGCAAGATTGGGGCTGGCGTGGGTGTCAGTGTCTGTGTATTCGTTGGTGTCAGCTTCGGCTTTGATTTTGAGGTTGGGGCCGTCGTGGGGCGTACCTGGTAGTACCGGAGAAGAAGGCCAAGCGCCATGGCGAGACATCTTACCGAAAAGTGACTCCTGGCTTGCCCGAGAAGCGACAGAGGTCACCGGTCGTCGGGCAGCGGGCAGGGCAGGGAGCGGACGGGCAGGGCCAGGGGCACTGGTGGCCGAAGATCGATCGCAGGGGCGCCGAATACCAACCGTGTATTATCGGGCAGGCGTCGGGGGCGAGCGGCAGGCAGTCAGCAGGGCAGACTGGCAGAGATCCTGGCTGTTCAGCAGCATTGAGGCCCTCGGGGAGAGGTAGGCACCATCGGTGGCTGGTCGTTGCTCCCAGGTGGTCAAGTGGTTAGGATTCCTCGCTCTCACCTCCATAGACCGGATTCAATTCCTGGTAAGGGAAGTTTCTCTTCTTCCTCTCTTCAATTTTACCTCATGAACCTCGCCTCCTTCTTGACACCTGTCCTACCCTGCAAGAGGGTCCCCACTATGACCACATCACCTTTCTTATTTTTTGCCCAACAGCTTCGCTGCGAGAGAGACCCTGCTGCTCCTCTCCACTCATACACCCTCCCTCAGCAACCCAAAGGCCTACAGCCTCACCTGCGCTCCCTGCCCGCACACTCACCACCATTTTCCTACCATTCCACTCATGCCCACCATCTTTTCCTGCACACACCAACTCCTCAGCGCCTGTCCAGCTAAGCTCTGCTGCGGCCCGACACACTCAGCCTACACACCGCCACTATCACACCGACGACACACACACACACACCCATCACGCAGCGCTCCCGCGCAATCTTCCTACCCACTCATGGAGCCCACTGAGTCTCCACCTCACTCTGTCGCCTGAAGCTGACAGCTGGAAAAGGTACCAAGCCATATGGCTAACATAGATCAGAATAATGGGTTAATATAAGTTACAAGGACTAATAAGAAGCCTGACCTAATGGGCCAATCAGCTTTATAACTTATAGAGATCTCTGTGTGATTGATTTTCTCTTTGGGGCATGCTGGCTGTGGTGTACCCGGCGGGACAGATACCCCAACAAGCCGGCCCCTCATGTTACAGTCGCCTGCTCTTAGGTATCCAAGAAACCATCTAGCTCATCCCACCTGCCATGCCTGCATCACACGCTCCCAGGACCTTTCCCCTGCTCTTCACAACTGAACGCCGATTTCAAAAAATTCAGTGATTCTTTAAAGTCTATTCTGTGTGTGTGTGTGTGTGTGTGTGTGTGTGTGTGTGTGAATATGCCTGTCTGTCTATCTTTCTGTCTGTTTGTATTTCTGTTATTTTCTGTTTCTTTGTGAGCCTAGGCATGTATATACGTATGTATGTATGTATGTATGTATGCATGCGTATATTGCAAAATCGTTATGGTGGCAGTATTGCTATGGGATGGGAGAGCACGTGTCCGGCCGTGGGTGGGGGTGCTCTGTGGGATGGTGTTGATTCCGTGCTGATAACAGACAGGGTAGCAGCCGAAAGCACCTGGTGTGGTTACTAAGCTTCTGCAGAGCCGCAAGGCGGACCGTGCGGGACCTCCGGCCCGATTTCCTCGAAAGCACGCAGAGCAGCTTGGGAGAGCTGAGGCCAAGCCTGGCTGTTTTAAGGCCGCTGTTTCTATGGCTCCTTGTGTGTACGGGCAAGCGGTGCAGGTACGGGTGTGAATCGAGATATTGAAGCGGAACCTCTAGTGGCCCACCTATGTTTTGGGTCCGTTGCCCGATGGGTCCCCTCGGTCTTGACCCTGTCAGCAAGTGCGGGGCACGGAGACAGATCCTGGAGTGCTTACCGCTGGGTTCGGCTCCGCCTTGATGGGAGGCATAGTATCAGCCCACCCTGGGTAACACAAACACGCCCTTTTCCCACCCGACAATATTCCTGCCTCGCCTTGAAGCCTTCTCAATACATAGACACCCCTGTCGAGCTGGATCTGGGAGGGGTCTGTCCAGCCAGCTGCCGGGCCAGTTGTGTGGCTCTCATGAGACGGCCATGAGGAAAAGACACCAGGCAAGCCTACGCTAGCAGGTGTCTGAATGGGGTCATCGCATGCCAAAGGCAAGGATCCACTCTCGCCTCTGTGCTCCCTGGTTTCTTGTCAGCTCGGCCCTCTTGGCTGGGAAGAGGGACTAGGCTTGTGAAAAGGTCTCTCTAGCATGTGCCTGTGATGAACGATCAAATGATTGCTGTGGGACAGACGGCACACAGGGGAAGGGATGGTGGCTGGGGTGTGGGGCAGAGCCGGGTGGGTTGTGGCCAGGAGCGTGCCATCCTTGGGCAGGTGGTTCTGAGATGTAGGGCAGCAGGCTGAGCACTCCCCCACCGACAGCTACCTACAGCATCAGTTCCTGCCTCTGCTTTTCTACCCAGGCTTCCCTCTGTGAGGGACTTAGGAGCTTAAGAAACCAATATTTCTCCGCCTGAACTGCTTTTGGTCGTGGTGTTTGCTGGCAACAATTCCAAGACTCACTCAGACTGAAATCAGTACCAGGAGTGGGGTATTGGTGAGAAAGAGCCGATCCCGTGCCTTCGGGGTTGAAATGAGCTCCTGGAGATGAACAAGAAAGGAATGGTTATGGTTCAGTAAACGACCGGCTTGTGTGCCACGTTGGCACAGGGTCAACTGTGCTGCTTGTTTCTGGAGAACTTGACAAAACCCTGTACTCATCTGGGAAGAGAGACTCTCAATTCAAGAGACCCCTCCACGAGATGATGATTACTCTTTTTTTTTTTTGAGATTGATATTCACTGAGCTCTACATTTTTCTCTGCTCTCCTCCAGGCCTCTCCCTTCCTCCTTCAACCCTCCACCAAGGTCCCCATGCTCCCATTTTACTCAGGAGATCTTGTCTTTTTCTACTTTCTACTTCCCATATAGATTAGATCTATGTAAGTCTCTCTTAGTGTCCTCATTGTTGTCTAAGACCTATGGGATTGTGATTTTAGGCTGGCTTTCTTTGCTTTATTTTTAAAAACCACTTATGAGTGAGTACATGTGATAATTGTCTTTCTGTGTCTGGGTTACCTCACTCAAAATAACGTTTTCTAGCTCCATCCATTTTCCTCCAAAATTCAAGCTGTCGGGTTTTATTTGTTTGTTTTTCTGCTGTGATGTATTCCATTGTGTAAATGTACCACATTTTCCTTACCCATTCTTCGGTCGAGGGGCATTTAGGTTGTGTCCTGGTTCTGGCTATGACAAACAAAGCTGCTATGAACATGGTTGAGCACATGTCCTTGTGGCACGATTGAGATTCCTTTGGATATATACCCCAAAGTAGTAAAACTGGAACTTGTGGAAAGTTGTTTTCTTATTTTCTGAAAAATCACCACACTGACATCCAAAAAGGTTGTACCAGTTTGCATTCCCACTATCAATGCAGAAATAATCCCTTTTACTCACAACGTCTCCAGCATAAGTTGTCTTCAGTGTTTTTTGGTCTTAGCCATTCTTTCAAGTGTAAGATGGAAACTCAGAGGTGTTTTGATTTGCATTTCTCTGATGACTAAGGATGTTGAACATTTCCTTAAGTGTCTTTCAGCCATTTTAGATTCCTCTGTTGAGAGTTTTCTGTTTAGGTCTTTACTCCATTTTTTTTATTGGATTATGTGTTGTTTTGGTATCCAATTTCTTGAGTTCTTTGTATATTTTGGAGATCAGACCTCTGTCTGATGTGGGATTGGTGAAGATCTTTCCTGATTCTGTAGGCTGTCATTTTGTGTCGTTGACCATGTCCTTTGCTTTCCAGAAGCTTTTCTGTTTCAGAAGGTCCCATTTATTAATTTTTCTCTCAGTGTCTGTGTTGCTGGGGTTCTATTTAGTAAGTGGTTCCCTGTGCCAATTCGTTCACGTGTACTTCCCACTTTCTCTTCTATAAGGTTCAGTGTGTCTGGCTTTATGTTGAGGTCTTTGATCCATTTGGACTTGTGTTTTGTGCTTGGGTCTAGATACGGGTCTATCTTCATTCTTCTACATGTTGATATCCAGTTATGCCATATTTATACTTGATAAATATGCTTTCTTTTGCCCATTGAGATTTTTTGCTTTCTTATCAAAAGATGATGGATCTTTATTCGACCATCTAGGATATTGTCTTGATTCACAAGTGGTGTGGGAAGGCACATGAAGAGAGGAGGTGGGTGGTTGTCTCGCACTGGATAAGAGAGCCAGTAAGCAGCCCGCATGCTAGTCCTCTGCTCCAACTCCTGCCTCTGGGTCTCTCACCCCACCCTGCTTACAAGCCCCAAAACCCAAACCTCAAACTTAAGTGAACTCCAGCCCCACCTCCCCATCTCTCCCCACTTCCAGCAGTGTGGCATTAAGGACTCCTAGGAAGAAATAAAACCGTCTCACCTCAAGGTTTCTCTAAGTCACACATTTGATCCGAATATGATGTGATCCTGGTCCCTACTCAGAAATAAATGTGCAGGAACCACAGCAGATGATCCCCAGACCTGGTAACAGAGATCAGGCCGCCTCTGCTCCTACCCATGTCCAACTCACCCTCATCCCAACGCCTCCACACCTCTCCACCACCACCAGCAGCAGCAGCAGTAGCAGCAGCCGGGGTAAAAAAAAACCCATCTCCAAGCACCAATATTTGGTCTCTATTGCTCTTGTTCGGCCACCTTGTTTGACCTGCGTCTGCCGACAAGAGTCAACTGAAAATCCCCTCTTGGTTCTGTTCCTGGGTTCTCTTTAGAAAAAAGAAAGAAGCTGCGATGATCATGACCACTCCAGCTCGCCTTTGTTCAGGCTGGTCAAGGACTGACAGGTGGCAGAGAACTGTCTGTCTCCTGTGATGAGACAGGCCATTTCTCTACCGGTGGGCGGTGGGCGCTGGTTGAGTCCGGTGACAGATGAGTGAACGTTGTCCTTCCTGGTACCCACCGCAGGCAAGCACAAAAAGGATTAGGCCCGCAGGAAGGGAGACACAGTCCGAGGGTTGGGAGGCTGGGGAAGGAGTGCAACACAGAGTCTGTGGACACCCTGCGCTCGCTGGAGCAGGCTTTGAGCCTTGCTGGTCCATCGTGCCACGATAGTAAAGCTCCCTGGAGAGGACTTGCCAATGAGCAGCCTGAAGGAGCCTAGGTCTTCGAAGGCCAGGGGTCAGGGCGGGACCTGCGAGGATGAGCCATTTCCTGTGTTTACGTGTGTGTTTCTGGTGGGTGTGGTGTGTGTGTGTGTGTGTGTGTGTGTGTGTGTGTGTGTGTGTGTGTGAGAGAGAGAGAGAGAGAGAGAGAGAGAGAGAGAGAGAGAGAGAGAGAGAAACCTTTGCCGGCAGCCATCACCCCGAAGTTCTGAAGCTCTTTGGGCTCTGCAAGAGTTGCTATTGGCGATGGATTAGAGGAAAGAAGGCACCTGGTCCCCCGCAGGACTGTCCCTTGGCAAAGGAGGCAGAAGAGGGTCTGGGGCTAGGGAGGTGTTTGATGTCCCGGGCAAGAAAGGTTCACCAAGTAAGTGTCCATTGTAAGAGAGCCAGGCTGTGTGTGGATGATATTGTGGAGTTGGAGGCTGGTGGTGTGGGGTGTGAGTGGGGGCAGGGTGTAGAGTTATAAGAAAGGTGGAGGCTATGGATGGCGGGTTACACCTGGGCAGGAGATGTTCTGTGCGCCCTGTGTTTTGGGGAATGTGGCAGTATGTGAAAGAGAACCAAAATGTATGAGCCGGGAATAGAACCAGGGCCTCCCACGTGGCAGGCGAGAATTCTACCACTGAACCACCCATGCCATGGTCCAGGATGTCCCCGGACGGTTGTCACAGCCTGCACTCCCAGACCAGCTAGCCTCCTTCCTCCTGACACCTAGATCCCTGGCCTGGGCCCCATGGACCAAGCAGGCGAGCGCGAGGGTCAAGGACAGGAGAGTCTCGGGACCAGACTGAGGGACCAGACTGTCCCCTCTCCGGGACGCCTCGGTCCCACGCCAACCCTGACTCTCCCTGTGTGCAAGCCGAGGAGCTAGAGAGCCAGCGAGCTTGCAGGCCGGGGTGTAGTCGGGCACCCGGGTGGCTGTGCGCGCACCAAGTGTCGGCAGGTGTGCGGGGCGACGGGCATCTGCGCACAGAAGAAGCCTGGACGAGCACAGCCAGAGAGGACGTGCGTGGGGGGCGTCTCCCGCAGGAGCTGGAGGAGCAGGAACTAGCCGGAACGAGCCGGAAAGAGGTGGTGAGCGCGAGGGTCGGGCCAACAAATGCAGGTGTCGGGTCGGAGTGGACGAGGTCTTCCGTTGGTACCAGACTGTCGGGTTGCTCAGGACCGGCCCCCTCTCGGGCTCCAGCCTCTCCGCTTCCCGGAGGTGCCTTTAGCAAGGCGTCCAGCTGGCGCCGCAGCCTCTGCCCTCCATTAACTGTCGGGTGTCCAGAGCAGGGCGCTCCTCCAGGCCCAGGCCTCTGAGGGAAGGTTGCAGGGGTGAGGGGAGAGTTGGCGGCGTCGGAGCGACCGTGGAAGGAGGCACGCAGGGGTCTGGTGGGGTGGTAGTGGAATGCAAAAATGTCTAAATATCAGGAGTGGGATTCAAAGCCACGCCTCCAAGGGAGACTGCGACGTGAACGCAGTGCCTTAGACCGCGTGGCCATCCTAATGACGGACGTGAGCGCGGCGGACCTGGCGAGTTGGGGCGCACAGGATCGTGGGTGTTTGGGTGCTCAAGCAGTGGGCGTGGAGAGCGTTCACTGAGTCGACGTCGAGATGCTGCTAGGCACCAAAGTCTCTCCCCGTCCCGATCCCGGACCCGGACCCGGCCTGGCTCCCTGCACCACGGCAGACCACGAGGGGCCGCCCAGGAACGGGACTTGCGTCACCCTGGCGATGGGCGGGACTAGGGGACTAGTACACGGTGGTCACACAGGGCCGTGGGTCGGCGTCCTGGTTGGAGGGGCAGTCTGGCCGCATCGGGGAGACTTTGGAGTTCGGTGAGGAAGTCGGCGCTGTTTCGGAGGGAGTGCGGCGGGTCTGTCTGGGAAGCGGGTCGGAGATGGCTGGCCATCTCGGTGACGACGACGTCGTCGTCGTCCTCGTTAGTATAGTGGTAAGTATCCCCGGGGTTCGATTCCCCGACGGGGAGACATACCATTCTTTTTAGCCAGACGGGCGGTCCTGGGCCCGCTGGGCATCCTTGCTTGGACCCTCGCCCCAATGCCAGGACACTGGTCCTCTGGCCCAAGAGCCAGGCTCGGGCCGCCCATTTCCAGGCCGGCCCACAAGCCTCCCGGCCGACGGGTCCCTGGCCTGGCGCCTGACCCAGGGCTCTGACGCCTCGGAACACGAGAATGCGGGCGGGTGTGAGACTCGGCAATATGCGACCCTCGATGTCTGAGCCACCGCTGGTCCAGGCGTCTCTGGGTGGTGACGTGTCCACTCGGTGTCGTCCCGGCTGCTCCCTGCTACCCTGGTCAGCGGTTTGCTGCAGTCAGGAAGCTACAGCGCCGCGCAGCAGAGGCGTGTGCGTGCGAGAAGTACGGGCGGCGTGGGACGGATCGCGTGCTCGACGGCAGAGGCCCGATTGGGGTTGGCGAGGGTTTCGGTGTCGGTGCTGGTGTCTTCATCGGTGTCGCTTGGGCTTTGACTTTGAGGTTGGGGCAGTCGTGGGAAGACCTGGTAGGCGACGGCGACTTTGTTGCTGTCCGCTGCCTGGTGGCATGACAGGTGTGTGCCATGTTAGGGGTGCGGCGTTGGTGGTATAGTGGTGAGCATAGCTGCCTTCCAAGCAGTTGACCCGGGTTCGATTCCCGGCCAACGCACAGTACCCACTTTTTGCCAACATCCTCCCTTCGCTGTCCGCTGGCTGGTGGCAGTTCCCGGCGTCCCGCGTGTGTGTGTGTGCCGTCGTGGCAGAGCGGAGTTGGTGGTATAGTGGTGAGCGTACTTGCCTTCCAAGCAGTAGGTCCGGGTTCGATTTCCGGCCAACGCACAGTACACTCCTTTTGCCAAGGTTCAAGGCCGACAGTGGCCCTCTCCTCCGGCGCCTCTCTTCCTGTCCCGAGACTGCGCGGCCGGCCGAACGACCACACGATGGGAGGAGGCTCTAGACCTTTTGAGAGGGTGGCGAGCCGGAGGAGAAGGGCCAGGGCGAGGCGTCCTGCCGGGAAGTGGTGCCCGGCTTGATGGAGAAGCGACCGGGAAGCGGGAAGCTAACAGGGCTGGGAGGGGACGGGCAGGGCCAGGGGGCACGGGGGCACGGGCAGTCGCCGATCAATAACATGAACCCCGAATGCCAGCCGCGTATTGCCGGGTGGGCGGCTTGGGCCAGCAGCTGGTAGCCGGCTTCGCCGACTGGCTGAGATTCTGGCTGCCCCCGAGAGGCCAGCACCGTCGGTGTGTGGCCCTCGCTCCCTGGTGGTCTATTGGTTAGGATTCGGCGCTCTCACCGCCGCGGCCCGGGTTCTATTCCCGGCCACGGGAGCTTCTCTTCTTTGTCTCCTCTACTCTTCTCCCCCTTCTTTACACCTGTCGTGCCTTGCAAGGGCGGGGCCACTACGTACCCCCACAGCACCTTTTTTTTACCTTTTGCCCAACAGCGTCGCCGCGAGACCCTGCTGCTGCTCTCCACTCATACACCCCCCCTCGCAACCCAAAGGCCTACATCCTCACCTGCGCTCTCTGCCCGCACACTCACCACCCTTTTCCTATCTTCCCACTCAAGCCCACCGTCTTTTCCAGCTAAACCCTGCTGCGGCCCGACACACCCAGCCTACACACCGCCACTATCACACCGACGAAACACACACACCGACACGCAGCGCTCCCGCGCAAGCTTCCGACCCACTCATGGAGCCCACAGAGTCTCTACCTCACTCTGTCACCTGCTCTTAGGTCTCCAAGAAACCGTCTAGCTCGTCCCACCTGCCACACCTGCATCACTTTTCCTCTGCTCTTCACAACTGAGCGCCGACTTCAGACAAATGCAGTGATTCTTTCCAGTCTACAACGGGTGTGTGTGTTTCTGTCAATATGTTTTTCTATCTGTCTGTCTGTATTTCTGTCCTTCTCTATGTATGTTTGTGAGCCTAGGCATGCATATACGTATGTATGTATTTAAGCATGCGTATCTGGCAAAACTCCAGGGCCTCTAAGTGATCGTTTATGATTGCAGTGTTGCTATGGGAATCAGGAGGAGAGCTCGTGTCCGGTCATGGGTGAGGGTGGTCTGTGGGGTGGTGTTGACTCTCTGCTGATAACAGACAGAATGGCAGCCGAAAGCAACTGGTGTGGTTACTAAGCTTCCGCATCGCCGCAGGGCAGGGCAGACAGTGCGCGGACCCGGGCTCGATTTCCTCGAAAGCCCCCAGAGCGACTTGGGAGAGCTGAGGCCAAGCCTGGCTGTTTTAAGGCCGCTGTTTCTGCGGCTCCTTGTGTGCGCGGGCAAGCGGTGCAGGTGCGGCTG
This sequence comes from Myodes glareolus, assembly GCF_982192425.1. Lineage (NCBI taxonomy): Eukaryota > Metazoa > Chordata > Mammalia > Rodentia > Cricetidae > Myodes > Myodes glareolus. The sequence continues at coordinate 23,854,655 of NC_142030.1, forward strand.
TGAATCGGGATATTGGAGCGAAACCTCTGCCCACCTACATTTTGGGTCCGTTGCTGGATGGGTCTCCTCGGATGTGACCCTGTCAGCAACTCCGGGGCACGGAAACAGATCCAGGAGTGCTTACCGCTGGGTTCAGCTCCGCCTCGATGGGAGGCATAGTGTCAGCCCACCCTGGGGGAGCACAGACACGCCTTTTTCCCACCCGACGACACCCCTGTCCTGCCCTGAAGCCTTCCCAACACAGGACACCGAGAGACCCCCCTGTCGAGCTGGATCAGGGAAGGCTCTGTCCAGTAAGCTGCCGGACCACTTGTGTGGCTCCCATGACACGGCCATAGGAAAAAGACACCAGGCAAGCCTATGCTAGCAGGTGGGGGAATGGGGTCGTCGCATGCGAAAGACAAGGATCCATGCTCGCCTCTGTGCTCCCTGGTTTCTCAGCCAGCTCCGCCCTTCTGGCTGGGAAGAGGGATTCTGCTTGTGAAAAGGTCTCTCTAGCATGTGCCTGTGATGAACGATCAAATGATTGCTTTGGGACATACAGCACACGGCGGGCGGTGGGGTGGGAGTTGGGGGGGAGTGTGGTGGTGTGGTGGTGGTGTGGGGGTGAGGGGAGGTGAGCCAGGGTGGTTGTGGCCTGGGGCGTGCCATCCTTGGCCAGGTGGTCCTGAGGTGTAGGGCACTAGGCTGAGCAAGCCAGGAGGGAGCACTCCCCCACCGAAATCGATATCAAGAGTGGGGTATTGCTGGAACAGAGTCAATTCCATGCCTTTGGGAGGATTGTGCAAGGCCTTTGAACGGTGGGCTGCCAAGCAGCTGAAGGCTCCAAGCTGCCTGTGCTCCTCTGGGGTAGCTTGGAAGTGAATGTTCAAAGTAGTGTATACAAGAGTTCTAAATGCCTGGCTCATGAATTTTCAGAGGGCAGGGGAGAAGTTCCTGAAAGACTCCATTGGGGCCATTTGGAGTTTGGAATGAAGAACCTGTGGTCCTGCTGTGTCTGCAGTTGGGGCTGAGGAGTCACCTGTGATTAATGAACAAGAGGCTGGAGCCAGCAAGGTGAATCCTTGGCTGACAGGGACAGTCATCGCCGGTGCTCACCTGGAGCTGAGAAGCCAGCAGTGATGAAGACAGCAGCATCACTGAGGTGAAGCGCCCTGGGGGTGCTTCCTGTAGGTCAGCATGCAGAGGCCCTGTTTCAGGGGTGCTGAGGCTGATGACTCACAGCAGCCAGTCGTTCTGAAACCGTGTAGGAGGAGAGTCAGCTACATAGTGATGTCTTTGAGAATGTGGGAGGTTGAATCCCACAGAGCATGGTAAGCTGGGAGTTGCGTGGTGGGTGGAGTCCCTGAGATGTTGATTGGAAACAGGAATGAAGGTGCAGCCTTGAGGACAGTGCAATGAGCCCCACTGCAACTGGAAGGGGTGGGTCTTGGTGGAGCAGCGGAGGCTTGTCACTTCCACAAGGTAGGGGTAGGCTCAGAGTCACTGAACATCTAGGCTGTAAATGGCAAATGGTGAGTAGTGTCTTGGAGATGCCGGTCAAGTACTGGGGGAAAAACTACCAAGGGGAGCAGCAACCTCAGCGTGGGAGACAGACTGCCACTCCTGTGAATGGCAGAGCCAGGGGACGGTGACTGTCCGCACCTTCTGTAACGCACAAGGTGAACAGGTGATGTCAGGCACTGGGCTTCTGACAGTGTTGGACTCTGGTTTTGGTTTCCTCCGATTGTGATCCTGCCCTGATTCTCTTTCCTCTCCATACAAAAGAGTGTTTAACTTGTAAACAAACAAACAAGCAGAAACAAAAAACTATTCTTTTGAAATATCGACATTGACAGCATTGACAGAAGCCCATAGCTTCTGGATGTTTTTCTGTAGGTGTGAGAGAAAGCTAAAGAGATAAAGAGAGTGAGAGACAGAGGGAGAATTAGAAAGTCAGAGGATGATTTAGGGGGATAGAGGCAAAGGAGGAGGAGCGGGGGGGGGGGAGAGAGAGAAAGAGAGAGAGAGAGAGAGAGAGAGAGAGAGAGAGAGAGAGAGAGAGAGAGCGCATCAGGGAGGGAGTGGTTTGAAGTGTCAAAGTCACTGTGGATGGCCAAAGGCGAGGGTGGGCTCTGAGCAACAAGCTGAGACAGGGTACCCACCTCCACCTCATGAAAGACACCCTGCTGGCTGATGTCAGGCACTAGGAAGCACTCAGGGCTCTCTAAGAGTTGTTGTTTGCAAAGGATTAGGGAAAAGAAGGCACCCTCGTCCACTGCAGGACCGTCCCTTGGCAAAGGAGGCAGAACAGGGTCCGTGGCTAGGGAGGTGTTTGAGGCAGCCTGGAAGTCCCTGAAAGACTCTATTGGATCCAGTTGGGTTTTTGAATGAAGAATCTGTTGTCCTGCTCAGATGTGCATGAGGAATTATTTGTGATTATTGAAGGTGAGTTCAGCTTTCTTCTGTGTTGTGTGTGTGTGTGTGTGTGTGTGTGTGTGTGTGTGTGGTGTGTGCGCAAGCGTGTGTGTGTAAAAGAAAGAGAGAGAGAGAGATAGTAGCGCTTACCAGGGTACTTACCAGGTGTAGCCGGGGAAAGGTTGCAAAGTCACTGGAAAATGTCAAAATTTTAGTAGACCCTGACTGGAGGAAGACACTGAATCATTTCACATGTCCTTGATAGATATTGGGTCTTGGGTGAATGGGCCAGGCAGGGGAACACGAATTGACCAAGGTTCAGACTGAGTCTCTGTGAGTGAGCCCCTTCTCTCTCGTTGTAGTATTCCCCACATCAACCTCCACCCTGTCCTGCTGACCCCCTGCCTGACAGATTGCCACTGTCTTATAGCCTCTGCTCTCCATAGGTAGCTGCTCCTTTGCTAAAGTATGTAGAGAGGGGGCAGGGGAAGAGTCTGTTCAAGGGCAGGCACCAGGCCCTTTTGAGCTGGCCAGGGATTATGGGCAGTGGATTTAATCTCAGGCTGCATCCAGACTGTGCTCCTGTAGAGCCCGGGTCTGCCCCTGCTCCTAGGGTTACTTGAGGACAGTTTCTGGTTTCAGCCAGCTAAAACATTCTGTTTGGTTTTGACTCCCTCTGCCTCCTCTGGTGATTAGCTGCAGGGCAGGGCATTGTTTACTCCATTTTGGGTGTGGCAATTTCCCACCTGCCTAGGGGGAATTCCTTGTGCAGCAGCCGGGTATTTAAGGCTTTCCCTAGAGTGGAATAAACGGCTTTCGGCTGATCTCCGCCTGCCTGATCTCCTTTCGAATGACCCAGATCTCTTGTGTGTTCTTTCAGTCTCCAGGACCTTGCCCAGCTCGCATTCGGTACAGTGGTGGCGCGAACTGTACCGAGGGGGTAACACAGAATCGGGTGTTACAAGCCCCCTTGGGCTCCTCCTGCTGGCAGGAAAGGAGTGACTGCGGGTTGGGGGGGTTGGCGCAAGGGGCTGGGGCTGTGTGTTGACTAGGAATCAAGCAGGTGTGCCTAGGGAAAGGCCACCAGCAGAGAAGATACCTCAAAGACCACCACCCAGCAAGATGGGCGCGGTGGGTGTTCCTGCCGGGCTTGGAGGAAATGGAACGGACCAGAGGTACTGACTGGGCCTGAGGGTTACTCGACGGGACACCACACTAACCTCACTAACAGGTTGGCCATCTGCTGGTGTTCAACGTTTTTGTGCAACGGCCTGGCTGCCCCTGTGCCTCCAATGCTCAGGACCGGCACTGTTACTCTGTTTTCACACAGGTTTCTCACAAACAGGAAACAACACCTTTACCAAATGCTACACAACAGAATTTTGCGTGTGTTTACAAGACGGTTTTTCTCCAGACACTGTCTGATAGGGTGAATTGTGTGGGTGAGGGGATTGGAGACACTAGAGTGGTTTTGGAAGGAAGTGTGAAATGTATCTCAGGTTTCAGTGTCTGTGGTTTTAAAAAGAAGGCCTGTCAGGAGTGGGATTCGAACCCACGCCTCCAGAGGAGACTGCGACCTTAACGCAGCGCCTTAGACCGCTCGGCCATCCTGACAGTACATGCATCGCTTTTTTTTTCTTTTTTTACACTGCTGTCCTTCCTGATATGGAATTCTACTCCTGGGTCTACCTGAGTGAATGTAGCAATTTAAGTACTCAGGTGTCTATTAACTGGCTTTCCTTAAATATGTTTTAAATATCTGCTCAAGTATCCCATTTCATCTTATTTAAAGGTTTATGTTTGTTGTTATGAGTCAGTGACTGTCCCTGGATGCCAGACTAAGCACCAAAAAAGAAATAAAAATAGATAGTAATATACACCTCTAAATACTGTCTAAAAAACCTTAAAATATATTTTATTGTTTATTTTCATATATTTGGTTGCTTTTTTTTCCCCAGGCATGTGCATCAAATGGAGTCTAGAGAGAGCATCAAATCCCTAAGAAGTTGAGTTACAGTGGATTGTGAGCTCCCAGGAATCGAACCAGGGTTCATTAGAAAAGGAGCTAATGCTCTCAACCACTGAGTCATAGCAATTAATTAATTTTAGACTGTCTTATATAGTACAAGCTCACTTCAGTAGCTACAGAAGATTTTAAACTCTGACCCTCCTCCTGCATTTACTTTCCATGGATTGGGACTGCAGGGAGGTGCCACCACACCGGGCATGCACAAAGTTTTGTAAAACATTCTTCTCTATATACATACTTACTATTTTTGTATTTAAGTACTCCTTGCATAAGTAAATGTTTTTATTTATGTAAGTAATATTTTATATACATAAGTAATTTTCTGTTCACATGTTTACATAAAATATTTACTTATGTACATTTTGTTTACATAAGTAAATAAAATAAGTAAATATCATACCTAGCTACTAATTTAACACGATGTTTGTAGCCTAAAAGAGTTTAAATGTTGAAACAACATAAAATGAACAAAATCAATAATAGAGGCAAGGTACCATGACAATGAAATATAAAAATCTTCCTTCATTGCTGGGAGTGCTTTACAAGTAGTCATGATTGTCCTTGAGACAGACTTTTCTTTCTCAAATTGAGTGTCATTGTTTTTCTGGAATTAGATGTGTTTCTGACTCATGCAAAACCAATGTAGTTGCTTGTTTGTTTTGTTTTGTTTTTATCCAAAAAAGGTATTTTTATGATACTGAAAAATACAGCAGCAAAAACCTGGCGGAAGCCATGCTGTAATCTCCTGGAACGGCCCACAGATGTTTTGTGAATGGAGTTCCTTATGGCATGGCTCTTTGGAGAATCCTGCCCACCCACAAGGACCTGTGCAGGTGATGCTGCAGACCCCTGTGTCGATCCTAGGGAACTCATGAGCTTCAGGCCTTTCTAACTTTCGTAACGCCTGCTCTTATGGTCATTCTTAGCTTTCCTTTGTTAGTTCTGATTGTGGCTGAGTTTACAGGGAACTAAAGCTGATAATTTTTCTAAAGTTTCTACAAGGAAGTTAAATAATTTCTTTGCTGTCTAGCACAAAAATTAGTTAATCAAGTAACCCCTGGCAGCCTTTGCAGCCATCTTGAGTAAGCAGGGAGAACTCTCTCTAGATAATGACTCTTGCTTACTTGAGTGTCCTTAAAGAGAGAGGGATATGGATAGGGAGAGAGGCGGGGGAGGGGGGAGCTACATCCCAAGAACTTAGGAGATGGTTTCTTAAAAGATGACATTAAGAATTTATAGAAAAAATAAGGAAAAGATAAAGGGTATTGAAAGGTCAGAGATCACTCTGGTGCCATGGTATGAAAGACAGGTCAGACATTTTTCTGGTGCTCAAATATGAGCAAAGGAATCTAAATCTCCCAGTCCCCTTGGAAGTCAAAGTACAAGTAGAAACTGCCAGGCAGAATAGAAACTTGGTCCCAACAGTTAAAATTAACGAGGTATTAATCATTACTATCCTGAGAATGTATTAAAGAATAGGATTACAAGTGCTTCTCACATAAAAGTGATATGCAGACAGTAAGAAATTGACCTACAGCAGAAAAATATTACTCTAGGTATGAGATCACGTTCTCTGTTATCTACTAAAATATAAAAGCATCATAATGTTAAGGACTAAACATAGAGTTTGAATGTATTTCATTTTGTAGCCACATGTTTGGAAGCAGCCTGGGCAGAGTACAAATAGGAAGTGCCCAGCTACACATAATCACTTGGTGAGCAATATAAAATTCATGCTTATACAGGAAAATGTCAGTTAATGACGACAAGAAAGTGGGGAAAAAGAAAAGAAACTAAAATGTGTAAATGTTCATGTCTTGGAAAATGATTAAAGGGAAATGAATTGAAACTGCCCGTGTTTGAATGCATTACAGATAAACATTAGTAAATGCAATATACATGCATTATATAACTAATAAATAAAGCTCGAGCTCTTCAGGGTAACGTGTTTGAAACAACCAGTGATAAGACTCTCCATTTTCTCCAAATTTACACCTCAGTCCTCATGCCCCGAAAGGTGGAGCTGGACTTGGGGAAAAGAAAAAGAAAGGAAAGAAAAAAGAAACAAAACAACGACAACAAAAACCCTCAGAACAAATAAAAAATTCAAAAACATGCAAGAAATAGAGGCTATTGTAAATGGTTGAGAAATAGTAGGTAAAAAGTATTTTACTTCCTATCATTTAATTGAAATCTCCAAAAAAATGGAAAAATAACAAATCTAGAATTATAATGCTGCTGTGTTCATAATCACCACCGGCATCACAACACGCTTTGAGCACGATCAGTGACTATCCATGCACAGAAAAGTTTTCACCCAGGTAGTGAAAAAAGTCTCCCTCCGATTCACCCAACCTAAAAGCCTCGCGACACCCCAAGAACGCCAAACCTATGAGGACCCATGCCTGCAGCCTTTTGAGACCATCATGTCCCTGGCCATCTGGTCGGGTCAATGGCTTCAGAAAAACGCTGGTCCCATTCCCGAGCGTCTCTGAGTGTGCTGGGGTCTTGTCGGGAGCAGTGCCTGGCTGTGGTCTCACGCAGGACAGTGCATGGGCAATTCTCGCCTGCCACGCGGGAGGCCCGGGTTCGATTCCCGGCCCATGCAGAGTCCAGTCCATTTTGGTCCTAATGCACGCACTGCCCCAATCCCCAATGCCCAGGGTGCACCAGCTGGGCTCCAGTAACCCAGTGACCCAGCGCCTGCCCACCAGCCTAGTCCTGTCTCCTCAACTCAGACGCCATAATCATCACTCTGCTCCAGCTATGCTACCTTAGGACTCCCAGATCTTAGAGCACCTGACATACTGACCCTCCCATGTTCGCATTTCCCAGCGCTTCTACCTTTCGAAATGTAACTTGACCCTGCGTCACCTCCTCCCCCCACAAGCACACCTCCAGCCTCCCACTCCACAGTGCCGTCCACGCGAAAACCTCCCTAGCCCCGGAACCTGTTCTGCCTCCTTTGCCAAGGTACAGTCCTACAGGGGACCAGGTGCCTTCTTTCCCCTAACCCTTCGCCAACAGCAACTCTTGGAGAGCCCAGAGAGCTTCAGAGCTCCCGGGCGACGGCGGCCGGCAGGTGGCCCCTCACTCTCTGTATCTCTCACACCCACACACAAATAACCACACCCACAAGAAACACACACACACACACACACACACACACACACACACACACACACACAGGGAAACCGCCGCGCAGGCCAGAGAGGCACAAACATGCGCAGCTCCGTCGAAGGTCCTCCTGTGCCAAGATGGCTCTTCCTCGCAGGTCCCGCCCTGACCCCCGACCTTCTGAGACCCAGGCTCCTGCTGGCTGCTCATTGGCAAGTCGTCTGTCAAGGGAGCTTCCCTATCCGGGCCCGATTGACCAGCAAGGCTCAAAGCCTGCTCCAGCGAGCTCAGGGTGTCCACAGACTCTGTGTTGCCCACCTTCTCCAGCCTCCCAAGCGTTGGACCGTGTGTCACTTTCTGCGGTTCTCTCTGTGCTCAACCGCGGTGGGTACCACGAAGGACAACGTTCACTCATCTGTCACCGGACTCAACCACTGCCCACCGGCAGAGAAAGGGCCTGTCTCACCACAGGAGACGGATGGCCCTCTGCCACCTGTCAGTCCTTGACCAGCCTGAACAAAGGCGAGCGGGAGTGGTCGTGACCACCGCAGCTTCTTTTCTTTTTTCTAAAGAGAACCCAGGAACAGAACCAAGAGGTTCTTCAGTTGACTCTGGTGGGCAGTCCCAGCTCAAACAAGGTAGCCGACCAAGAGCAAGAGAGATCCAATGATGGTGCTTGGAGATCGGGTTTTTACCTTGGCCGCTGCCGCTGCCGCTCCCGGTGGTGGTGGTGGTGGTGGTGAGGTATGGAGGCCTTGCGATGAGGGGGAGTTGGACATGGATAGGAGCAGAGGCAGCCTGATCTCCGCGACCAGGTCCTGGGACCATCTGCTGTGGTTCCTGCACGTTTATTTCTGAGTAGGGACCAGGATCACATCATATTCGGATCAAATGTGTGACTTAGAGAAACCTTGAGGTGAGACGGTTTTATTTCTTCCTAGGAGTCCTTAATGCCACACTGGTGGAAGTGGGGAGAGGTGGGACGTGGGGCTGGAGTTCATGGGCATAGGGGACAAGGGTTTGAGGTTTGGGTTTTGGGGCTTGTAAGCAGGGTGCGGTGAGAGAACTAGAGGCAGGAGTTGGAGCAGAGGACTAGCATGCGGGCTGCTTACTGGCTCTCTTATCCATACTGACAGACACACATACACACCGGCGCATACACACACACACACACACACACACACACACACTGTAGACTGGAAAGAATCACTGCATTTGTTTGAAGTCGGCGCTCAGTTGTGAAGAGCAGGGGAAAGGTCCAAGGGATCGTGTGATGCAGGTGTGGCAGGTGGGGCGAGCTAGATGGTTTCTTGGAGACCTAAGAGCAGGCGATAGAGTGAGGTGGAGACTCAGTGGGCTCCATGAGTTTGACGGAAGCTTGCGCGGGAGCGCTGCGTGGTGTGTGTGTGTGTGTGTGTGTGTCGTCGGTGTGATAGTGGCGGTGTGTAGGCTGGGTGTGTCGGGCCGCAGCAGGGCTTAACTGGACGGGCGCTGAGGAGTGGGTGTGTGCAGGAAAAGACGGTGGGCGTGAGTGGGAAGGTGGTGAGTGTGGTGAGTGTGCGGTGAGTGTGGTGAGTGTGAGGGTGGTGAGTGTGCGGGCAGGGAGTGTCAGTGAGGCTGTAGGCCTTTGGGTTGCGAGGGAGGGTGTATGAGTGGAGAGGAGCAGCAGGGTTTCGCGGCGACGCTGTTGGGCAAAAGGTAAGAAAGGTGATGTGGGGTGGGTATTTGTCCCGCCCTTGCATGGCAGGACAGGTGTCAGGAAGAGGGAGAGGTGGAGAGGTGTCGGGAGGCAAATTTGTAGAAAGGAAGAAAAGAAGCTTCCCTGACCGGGAATCGAACCCGGGCCGCGGCGGTGAGAGCGCCGAATCCTAACCACTAGACCACCAGGGAGCGACGGCCGTACACCGACGGTACTGGCCTCTCCCGGGCAGCCAGAATCTCAGCCAGTCTGCCAAGCTGACTGCCAGTCGCTGGCCCCAGCCGCCTGTCCGGCAATACGCGGCTGGCATTCTGCGCCCATGCGATCCATCGGCGCCTGCCCGTACCCCTCCGCTAAGTCGCTTCTCCAGCAAGCCGGGCGCCACTTCCCGGTAGACGCCTGGCCCTGTTCCTGGCATTCTCCTCCAGCTCGCCACCCTCTCAAAAGGTCTAGAGCCTCCTGCCATTGTGTGTGCTCGACAGGGCCACCGATGGCACTGTACCTTGGCAAAAAAGCAGGCACTGTGCGTTGGCCGGGAATCGAACCCGGGCCAACTGCTTGGAAGGCAGCTATGCTCACCACTATACCACCAACGCCACACTATCACGGCGACACATACACACACACACACACACACACACACACACACAGACACACAGACACACACACACACACACACACACACACACACACACACACGACGACGCCGAGGACGGCCACCAGCCAGCGGCCGGCGAAGATGTCGCGGTTGCCTACCTGGTCCTCCCCACGACGGCCCCAATTTCAAAGTCAAAGGCGAAGCCGACACCGACGAAGACAGCGACACCAACACCCACGTCAACCGCCACCGGGCCTCCGGCGCCGAGCACGCGTTGTTCTACACCGTCCTATGCCACCCGCGCTTCTCGCACGCACACGCCTGTGCTGCGCGGCACTCTCAAGACGGCCACAGGAACCAGAGAGCGAGCGGTCGAGATGACACCGAGCGGGCACGTCACCACCCAGAGCCGCCTGGCCCAGCGGTGGCTCAGGCACCGAGGATCGCACGCCGCCGGCTCTCACACCGGCCCCGCATCCTCGTAGGGGTGTGGGGGGGGGGGGCGGGGGGAAGCGTTCCCAGGCGTCGGAGCCCTGGGCCAGGCGCCAGTCCAGGGACCCGACGGCCGGGAGGCGTGTGGGACGGCCTGGCAGTGGGCGACCCGAGCACGGCTCTTGGGCCAGAGGACCACTTTCCTGGCATTGGGGCGAGGGTCCAAGCAAGGATGGCCAGCGGGCCCAGGGCCGCCCGTCTGGCTAAAAAAAGATGGCATGTCTCCCCGTCGGGGAATCGAACCCCGGTCTCCCGCGTGACAGGCGGGGATACTCACCACTATACTAACGAGGACGACGACGGCGTCCCTGTCACCAAGACGACCGGACATCTCCGACGCGCTTCGCAGACAGACCTGCCACCCTCCCTCCGAAGCACCGCCGACTCTCCCCGACGCGGTCAGAATCCCCCTCCCACCAGAACACGGACCCGCAGCCCTGTGCGACCACCGCGTCCCAGCCCTCTGGTCCCGCCCTTGGCCTCGGGAGACGCTGATTCCGGTCTGGGTGGTCCCGCGTGGGCTGGTGTGGTACGGGGAGCCAGACCGGGTCGGGACCGGAACAGGGAGCGACTTTGGCGCCTAGCAGCATCTCGACGTGGACGCGATGGACGCCGCTCCACGCCCGCAGTTTGAGCACCCAGACACGCACGAGCCCGGGTGCCCAGACGCGACGGGTCCGCCACGCGCCCACACCCGCTGTCAGGATGGCCGAGCGGTCTAAGGCGCTGCGTTCAGGTCGCAGTCTCCCCTGGAGGCGTGGGTTCGAATCCCACTCCTGACACTTCAGCTTTTTGCCACCCGCTCCCACCCCACAACACCCCTGCGTGACTACTTCCACCGCCGCTCCGACGCTGCCGACTCTCGCCTCACGCCCGCAACCTTCCTTCACACGCCTGGGCCCGGAGGAGCGCCCTACTCTCGAAACCCGACAGTTACCAGAGGGCGGCGGCTGCGGCGCGTGCTGGACGCCTTGCTAAAGCCACCTCATGAAAGGGGAGAGGTTCGAGTCCGTGAGGGGGCCGGACCTGAGCACCCCGCCATCCCGATGCCAACGGAGGACCTCGTCCACCCAGACCCGACACCCGCACTTCTTGGCCCGGCCCTCGCGCTCACCACCTCTTTCCTGCTCGTTTCTGCTCCTCCAGCTCCCGTGGGAGACGCCCCCCGCGCCCATCCTCTCTGGCTGTGCTCGTCCAGGCTTCTTCTGTGCGCAGCTGCCGGTAGCCAGCGCATACCTGCCGACCCTTGGTGCACGCACAGCCAACCTGGTGCCCGCCCACCCGCAAGCTCACTGGCTCGCTAGCTCCTCGGCTGGCACGCAGGGAGAGGCAGGGTTGGCGTGGGACCTAGGCGTTCGGAGAGGGGAGAGGGGAGAGGGGAGAGGGGAGAGGGGAGAGGGGAGAGGGGAGAGGGGAGAGGGGAGAGGGGAGAGGGGAGAGGGGAGCTAGTTGGTCCCGGAGCACACGCTGGGACAGCAGTCCAGGGACAGCTTAGACCGTGGCATGGGTGGTTCAGTGGTAGAATTCTCGCCTGCCACGCGGGAGGCCCGGGTTCGATTCCCGGCCCATGCAGAGTCCAGTCCCTTTTGGTTCTCATGCTCGCATGCACAGGCACACACTGCCCCATTCCCCATTGCCCAGTGGGCACCGTACATCTCCTGCCCAGTGCCAACTGCCTACCAGTAACCCACCATCCAGTTGTTCCTCCATCTTTCTTTCTTATAACTCAACCCCCGTCTCACTCACAGCCCACACCTCCAGCCTCCTACTCCACAATGCCATCCACGCACAGCCTCGCTCTCCCACAATGGACACTTGGTGAACCTCTCTTGCCCGGGACCACAAACACCTCCCTAGCCCCAGACCCTGTTCTGCCTCCTTTGCCAAGGGACAGTCCTGCAGGGTGCCTTCTTTCCCCTAATCCTTCGCCAAGAGCAACTCTTGGAGAGTCAAGAGAGCTCTTCCTCTTCCCAGCCAGAAGGATCTTGCTGACAAGAAACCAGGGAGCACAGAGGCGAACGTGGATCCTTGCCTTTGGCATGCGACGACCCCGTTCGGGCACCTGCTAGCGTAGGCTTGCCTGGTGTCTTTTTTCCCCACGGCCGTCTCATGGGAGTCACACAACTGGCCCGGCAGCTTGCTGGACAGAGCCTTCCCTGATCCAGCTCGACACGGGTGTCTCTGTATTGGGAAGGCTTCAGGGCAGGACAGGTGTGACGACGGGTGGGAAAAAGGCGTGTCAGTGCTCCCCCAGGGTGGGCTGACACTAAGCCTTCCATCGAGGCGGAGCATAACCCAGTGGTCAGCACTCCAGGACCCGTCTCCGTGCCCCGGACTTGCTGACAGGGTCACGACCGAGGTGACCCATCCGGCAACGGACCCAAAACGTAGGTGGGCCTCTATAGGTTCTGCTCCAATTTCCCGACTCACACCGGCACCTGCACCGCTTGCCCGCGCACACAGGGAGCCACAGAAACAGCGGCCTTAAAACAGCCAGGCTTGGCCTCAGCTCTCCCAAGCCGCTCTGGGGACTTTGGAGGGAATCGGGCCTGAGGTCGCGCACTGTCTGCCCTGTGAAGTTGCGGAAGCTTAGTAACCACACCAGGTGCTTTAGGCTTCCACCCCGTCTGTTATCAGCACGGAATCAACACCACCCCACAGAGCACCCCGCCCACGGCTGGACATACGTTCTTCCCGATCCCACAGCAACACTGCCAGCATAAGGGATCGCTTAGAGACCACGGAGTTTTGCAAGATACGCATGCATGCACACATACATACATGCATGCATACGTATATACAGGCCTAGGCTCACAAACTAACACAGAGAAGGACAGAAATACAGACAGACAGACAGACAGATAGCTAGATAGACAGACATATTCACACACACACATACACACACACACACACACACACACACACACACACACTGTAGACTGGAAAGAATCACTGCATTTGTTTGAAGTCAGCGCTCAGTTGTGAAGAACAGGGAAAAGGTCCCAGGGAGAGTGTGATGCAGGCAGGGCAGGTGGGACGAGGTAGACGGTTTCTTGGAGACCTAAGAGCAGGCGACAGAGTGAGGTGGAGACTCAGTGGGCTTCATGAGTGGGTCGGAAGCTTGTGTGGGAGCGCTGCGTGGCGGGTGTGTGTGTGTTGCCCAAAATGTCAAAAGGGGGCTCATTGGACTAATGACTGTCACTCTAAGACCGACTGTCAAAAAAAAAATCTCATCCCACATGTCGAAAAACAGGAGGAGGGGCCTGCCACGGGTCCCCCAAAACACAAATGTACGGGGCCATGAACGAACCATCTGTTCCCATCAGATTCATTCCTCAAAAAAACACCTCACTGTCTACCACCTTGTTCGAGGCACCTCAAAAAAATACAAGGCTAGACCTCTGTACCTACGCCCGGAAAAAACTGACCCCACAAATGGATAAGCAGGCCTTGGGGACTGGAGTATTCAGACCTATTCCAGAGGGTTCAATAGGGATAGTTTTGGACAAAAATAGTTCTACACTTAAAGAAATGAAAATTCTACAAAAAATTATAAACTATGATTATACTAAAAAAATAAAATTATTATTAAAGCTGATATGGGAGTCCTTGTCATCCCTCAAGGAGCGAAAATAGCTCAACTAGTGCTTTTACCCATGTTTCACTCTACTAATCCATTCTTTAAACAAGAACGAGGGGACAAGGGGTTTGGCTCCACAGGATTCCCTGGAGCTTTTTGGGTCTCTAGTTTAGAGAACCGCCTCACGCTTACATTAACAACCAATGAAAAAAGATTCCAAGGCCTTCCAGATACAGGGGCTGATTCTTCTATGATTACTAAAAATCACTGGCCTGCAGCCTGGCCTCTACGGCCAGCCTCCACGACATTACAGGGGGTAGGAATGGCCAGTTCTCCAGAGTGCATTACTCAATATTTAGATTGGGAGGATAAAAAAAACCATAAGGACGTTTTTAAACCATTTTTCCTAAAACACCTTCCTCTTAATTTATGGGAAAGAGATATTTTCTTTAAAAAAAAATATAATGGTGGTGAAAGACCTGGATAAATCCAGATCCCCATAGCAGGAAAATAGAGCCAAAAATCTAGCAGGAAGAGAAGAATCAGAAATCTAGGATTAGCCAGTTTCAGGATTTCAGGAACTAGCTGAAGATAACGGTAGATTGTAATCTTGAGAAACAGGGAGATTCCCCCTAGTAATTATCACCCCCTAGTAATTATCATTCTTATTTTTAGAAAAGGAACTAGCTGATTATGACCTTGAAAATGATCTTGAGAGGCAGGGAGTTGCCCCCTTTAATCATCACTGGAATTTTCAGAATTTTCTGTGACACCCTCCCTTCCCCCTTTTTGGATTACTGGGCTGTGTGGTTTCTTCCTATAAAAACTTCTTCTCCCGGTCACTTGAGGTTGAACTCTTCCCCTGCTTGGGTTATGAGTCTCGGCCCCAGTGCACTGGTTCCAGTCTTGTTGCCTTGTCGTTAAACCTCGTGTGATTGCAGCAAGGGCGGTCTCTCGTGAGTTACTGGGGGGGGGGTGCGTTACCCCGAGGCTTGAATGAGAGGCTTCCAATATCGGGGGTCTTTCAGTGGCATGCCCCCCGAGCGGTCTGTGAGCCAGGCAGAGGCTGCCACCAGAGCGGTAGAGGTTCCCTGCGGTGAGTGGCAGAGCTGGCCTGTCCTGGACAGGCTGTTACCAACCATGCGGCCGGGAGAGTCAGGCCAGGTGGTGGATAAAAGACTTACAGGACACAGTAAATAGACATAAGGCTAAACATAAAGGTAAACATTTATTACTTAAAGAAGAGGGAGAGAAAGAAAGGCAGAAATAGAAAAAAGAGAGAAAGGGGGAAAACACATGTGCACACGCCAAGAGAGGGAGCAGAAAAAGACTTAAGATGGCGAAGGAGAGGTGGCTGGGAGTGGGCGTGGCTTGCTCCTTAAAGGGACCAGACCAAAAGAATAACATTCCCGGATCCTTTTTATAATAAAAAGCAGGAGATTAGACATTACAGTTTGAAGGAATTGGGGTGGCAAATTCTCAAGACTGCTTCCGGCTGATTTGTGGGTGTCGTCTTTGAGGGGGGATCCGAGAGAAGGCTGGGTGCTGGTCACATCCTGGCATAGTTGGTCTCTGCTCCCGACAGGTGTCTGTGGCATGGAGATGTCTGGTGTCCCTTGTACCTGGTTAGGGTATTAGCAGAACAGAGGACAAAGTTAAATTAAGAAAAAATTTTTAGGACCAGGGAATTGAGGGAGATGTATCTGACCTGTTTAAGGTGGGTTCTTTAATTTGGCTCCCTGGAACTTACAAGAACTCCTTGGGTTTGTAAAAACAGAAGTTTTGGACGTATGTATTGTATAATGACTGTGACAAATTTTTGTACAATGAAAGGTATTTTTTATTTGGTGGGGCAGCCTGGAAAAATCTCTATTTACAAGCTATGAAAACAGTTCTGACCACTAAACCTATACAGCACAGGCTATCAAACCAAGGCTTTGTCCCTGGTTCGGGTTTGGACAAAAATCTGCAAAGAGATATGCAGATTTTAGTGGACAAAAAAATAATACAACAATTACTTAAACAACATGCAGGGTTAAACATTTTTTTCTTAGGAGCCATTACAAAACAGCCAAAAAGCATTCCCATAAAATGGATATTACCCATGCTCTTTCTTTTGGGCACATGCAATATGTTCACGTAACCAACTGCAGCCCCAAGTTATATATCCCTGCTCCCATTTGAGGTTCTTATCTGCAAAGAAAGCATAATAAATTCCCTCCACTCCTGGAGTTGGGAAAGGAATTTTGAGTGCATGGTGACCATTCCTTGATCCCTGCTGAGGTCAGGTTACAGTCCCTTCACAGCCCCCTCCTCATTTGGTGCCATGGTATAAAAGCTAGCCCCGGCCAAAAAATAAAAAAATAAAAAAAAATTAAAAAAAAACCTGTTCCACCTCAACCTTGTGCTCTGTGCATTTATTCAACCTGGACACCCTCCACCAAGATTCTTGGTTCCAGTCCGTGCTGGCACGGTATTTGGAGGCCCCCCCCCCCCCGAGATCGGAAAGTGAGGTACAGTGGACCGGGTCGTCCTGTAGCCGGCCAGGACGAATTGGGGATTAAGAGATAATTAAGAAATGGGGAATATCCTGGGTAAATCAGAGTTAAAGTTTCAGTTAAAGAGATTGTTGAAAGAGCAGGGAACAGCTGTAAAAACTAAGGCTTTAGAAGATTTTCTTAAAACTATAGAAACGTGGAGTCCCTGGTTCGTCACCAGTGGAGCCCTCAATATTTCTGAATGGGAACAGATTCGCGGGAATTTTCAAAAAATTTTGAGAAAGGAAGGGCCTGAAGTCCTGCCAATCGCCACGTTCTCCCTTTGGAGACTGATCAGGGATTCTTTGCTTACAGAGAAAGTCCGGGTTAAGCAGGCTTTGGAAGCAACAAAAGAGGTGTTATCTGAGATTCAAGACAGTGAGACTAAGGCTTCTCTTTGTTCTGATATTGCCTCCGGCATGGAGGTGGAACCACTCTCTCAGCCTGCTAAGGTAGAGGAGAGGAAGACTAAAAAGCAAAAACCTCCAGACAGGGGGAGGGAAATGAGTCCCAGGACGGAGTTTCCTCTCAGAACTTAGGGGCTCGTCCCAAGCAAAATTCTTCGGCACAAACATGCCTCTATCCCTCTTTGTCTGATTTTGAAGAGACCTTGGGGGAACCAACAGGCTCTGAAGAAGAAACTTTAGAGCGAGAAATCGCAGCACTGCAGCGGGAATTACGGGAATTACGCAGGACCCGTTTAAAAGAAAAGACAAAGGGGACCTCTGGAGAGCAGGACAAGACCCCTCCCTATCCTCTTTCTGATGCAATCAGGACCTCTCTGGCCCCTCCCCTTTGGTCAGGCTGGGGGGGGGGGGAGGCTCCCCGCGGAGGCATTAAGTGTTACTCAGTGATTGCCCCTGTTATGGAAATTCCAGATCCCAACAATCCAGGGCAGGTTTTTTGTCATCATGAACCTCTGGCCTTTAAGGACTTAAAACAATTAAAGGAAACTGCCAGCCTTTACAGCACCCAAGCGCCATTTACATTATCTCTTATGAAGTCTTTTCTGGCTCTTAATCTCACCCAAGTGATTGGCAGCAGCTCTGCCGTGTTGCGCTCAGTGGGGGAGACTTTCTTATATGGAGAGGAGAGTTTCAGGATAGATGTACCCAGACTGCCGCTCAGAATGCGCTGCATGGGCAACTCCAAAGAAACGTTGACATGCTGGCAGGGACAGGTGCTTTGGGGACCATCCAGCAACAAATTCAATACGATCTGGCAGTATATGCCCTGGTGGCAACTGCAGCCATCGGGGCCTGGAGGGCCCTCCCTCTAACTGACGGAGGAGATCACCTGCCTAAAATCCTTCAGGGACCTTCCGAACCATTTCAGATTTTGTAGATCAACTCAGACAAGTAGCAGAGCGACTTTTTGGATCAGCAGGAAATTCTATGCCAATGGTGAAACAAATAGCCTATGAGAATGCCAACAGGTTCTGTAAGGAAGCCCTCTGTCCCCACCAGAAGAAGAGTCTTAATGACTATATCCGGATATGTCGAGACATCTATAGGAATTTTATTCAGGGGCAGGTCTTGGCCGCTGCACTAAGGCCACAAAGAGGTGGGGAACAATAATGGTGCCACCAAGGGACCAAGGACTTGCTTTGGTTGTGACCAAATTGGACATTTTCGCAAAGAGTGCCCCAAAATTTAAATAGCAATCTTCGCCACCCAGGACTATGCCCCAGCTGCAAGCGAGGATACCATTGGGCCAATGATTGTCACTCTAAGACAGATGTGGAGGGACAGCCTCTTCCTCCTCCTATCAATCAGGGAAACAGGAAGAGGGCATAGCCTCAGGGCCCCAAAGCCAGTGCGTATGGGGCTATGACCTCCCTTCCAGAGAGTGGCAGGATTCGTTTTGTCCCCCAGAACAACACCTTCACATCTCAGATCTCATCCAGGGAACCCCCGGGAGTGCAGGACTGGACCTCAGTCCTGCCAGTTGAACAGTTTTGACACCTGAAATGGGAATACAGGCCCTGTCTACAGGGGTGAGGGGACCCCCACCTCCAGGTACTATGGGCCTACCGTTGGGACACGCTAATGCACTCCTTAGGGGCATCCGTATACATCCTGGACTGGTGAATCCTGACTCGGAAGGGGAAATTAGGATTATGGCCTCTGTGGAGAGGAGAGTGGCAGTAGTGCTAGCTGGGGACCGAATCACCCAATTAATCCTCATACCAGTGGTCCCGTATGACACTTTGGTGTTAAAGGAGAAACGGGAAAGGCAATGCTTAGGGGAACCTGGGGCATCTGCGTTTTGGGTAGTCACCTTGAATAAACGCCCTCAACTCACCTTAAAGGTGGAGGATAGACCCTTTATAGGAATTTTGGATACGGGGTGGATGTCTCTGTTCTGGCTGAAAAACATTGGCCTAAAGCATGGCCTAAGCAGGTGGGGACCGCCACCCTTCAAGGAATTGGCCAGGCGATCCCCCAAAAGAGTACAAAAATTCTAAAATGGCAGGATCCAGAGGGACAGACAGGCTATTTCCAACCATATGTCCTCCCAGGACTCCCAGTTAATTTGTGGGGTTGGGACATTTTGGAAGACATGGGGGTCATTCTCACCATGCAGGGCTCCTCATCAGCCCAGAAAGCCACCAGAATAATGCAAAAGATGGGATGGACTCAGGGCAAAGGCCTAGGAAAGTCAAAACAAAACGCTTAACGTGCACAGTAGCGAACCTCCCAACTGATACCCGTGCCCCCAAGGATAGAAGAGGCTTGGGGCATTTTTAATGAGGGTCACTGTTGCGCCGCCAATGCCCATACCAATTAAATGACTTGATAACACTCCAGTGTGGATAGAACAGTGGCCTTTGTCTAGAGAGAAGCTTCAGGCGGCCCATGAGTTAGTTGAAGAACAATTGGAGGCTGGACATCTCATCCCCTCTACCTCTCCGTGGAATACTCCCATTTTTGTTATAAAAAAGTCCTCTGGCAAGTGGCAACTGTTACAGGACCTGCGTGCTATTAATGCCACTATGCAACCTATGGGACCCCTTCAACAGGGCTTGCCCTCCCCGGTGGCAATTCCACAAAAATGGCACTTGGTCGTTATAGACCTTAAGGATTGTTTTTTCTCTATACCCCTGCATATTCAGGATAGCCCTTGCTTTGCTTTTAGCCTTCCCTCCATTAATTTTCAAGAGCCTTCCCTGTGCTATCAGTGGGTCATCCTCCCCCAGGGCATGGCTGCCAGTCCTTCAATTTGTCAGATGTATGTTGCAGCTTGTTTGGATCCACTTAGACGTAAGTTTTCCCCCTTCCATATTGCCCATTATATGGATGTTATACTTCTGGCAGCACCAACAAAAGAAGAAAGTTTACTAATGTTTGCAGAGTTACAGGCCCTTCTGGAGGGACATGGGTTCATTTTGACCCCAGAGAAGGTGCAGATGCAGCCCCCCTATTCTTATCTGGGCTTTCAAATCCAATCAGTCGGGCTTCAGCCTCAGAGGCTGCAGCTGGATTGCTCCCATTTGCGGACCCTCCATGACTGGCAGAAATTACTGGGAGACATTCAGTGGATCCGTTCCTCCCTTTCCATTCCTACAGGAGTTCTTAAGCCCCTTTATGACATGCTGCCTGGGGACCCTTCCCCTGCCTCCCCCAGGATCATGATTCCAGCATCAAAAGAAGCCCTATATGCCTTGCTTAATGCTCTTGAGCGAGCACATCTCCGCTACCTCGATTATGCCCGCCCTTTTTATTTCATGGTCTTTTCTTCACAATTTTCACCTACTGGCATTTTTTGGCAAGGGGGACCCATTTATTGGCTACATTTACCCACTTCTCCTAAGAAGGTAGTGACCCCATATTATGAAATGGTGCTACAGCTTCTATGGAAGGCATATGATTTTAGTTTACAAGTTTTTGGCAGGATCCCAAATAAATTTCTAATCCCTTATCAAAAAGAGGAAATAACAAGTCTACAGAGGGTTCAAGATGGATGGACCTTGTTCATCGCAACCACTGGAGCCATTTTGGATAACCATTATCCTGATTCCCGTTTAATTTCATTTTTTAAGAATCATCCTGTTATCTTTCCAAGAATTATTAAAACTTCCCCCCTTAAGGGAGTGTGCTCAGTGTTCACTGACGGTTCTTCCAAGAGCTATTCAGTGGTGGTCTCTGATTCAATTAAAGAAAAGCAGCCCTTAGGTCCAATTTCTGCCCAAGCTGCAGAACTTACGGCCTGCCTTATGGCCTTTTCTCTTTTCAAGGATCAACCCTTCAATTTGTATACTGATAGTATATATGTGGCAAGGATTGTTGGGCCATTGGAAACCTCGCCATACATATTACCTACCTCTCAGGTTTTTCACCTTTTGGTTCAGCTGCAAAGTTTAATATGCCAAAGAGTGTTTTCTGCCTCTGTTGGCCACATTCAGGCCCATACTGATCTGCCAGGGCCCTTGGCAGAGGGAAATAAGCTTGCTGATTCCCTCACGCGCCCAATGGCATTGTTCATTTCTGAGGAACAACGAGCCCATCATCTTCATGAAAAGTATCATTTAAATGCTTCTTCTCTAAAGTTTCACTCTGGCTGTGCTCTAGCCACGGTTACTCAAATCACGTCCCAATGTCCAGCTTGTGCTCCATTTCATAATGCCCCCAACGAAGGTGTTAATCCTTGAGGCCTCCATCCTAACCAACTTTGGCAGATGGGTGTTACCCATTTGTCTCAAGCTGGTAGACTTAAATTTTTACATGTCTCTGTAGACACTTATTCCAAGGTAATTTATGCCTCCCTACATTCAGGGGTAAAGATTGAGGACGTTATTGCCCATTGTCTACAGACTTTTGCCTATATGGGCATCCCAGACTTTCTAAAAACAGACAACGGACTGGCTTATACCAGCCAACGGTTTGCAAAATTTTGCCAAGAACAACAAATTACACACACTTTTGGAATTCCACATAATCCCACAGGACAGGCCATAGTGGAGCGCACGCATGCTACCCTTAAACAGTTTCTTTTTTTTATAAAATAAAGAAGGGGGAGTACTTGTATTTGTACTCCCCAAATACCCAATTATCTACAATTTTATACATTTAAAATTTTTTAACAGTAGATAAACAAGGTCTATCAGCAATGGAAAGACATTGGCAAAAACCTTCCCAATCTCTGGGTTGGGTTAAATGGAAGGATAGTATCACGGGACAATGACAATCACCCACACCCATGTTGGCAAGGGTGAGGGGAGTCATTTGTGTCTTCCCTCCAGGAACCAAAAAACCCATCTGGGTGGCAGAGCAGAATGTTTGGCCAGTGGAGCCAGGCCCTACTGGCCCTGATAATATGGATTCAAGTGAAGAACATCGAGGGAGGCCTGAGATGGGCACTGGTGAGGAATCCACCCATACTGATGCCAGTAAGTAAAATAAGCTTTGTTTTTCCATCCTTTTATTGCACCAATTATACCTTGGGGGTTCCTGCAGCAAATACAGCATTAGAAAGATCTTCATTGGGTAATTTATCGTTTGATATATCCCATGCCTTCTGCTTCTGGAGGATTAACAATATTTCAGCGATGCCTAGTGTCTCTCTTTCTGGACCATGCGTGGTCCTTAGTAATTATTCTCTGGGAGACTTTTCTTCTAATTCTTCTGGGCATCCCTGTTTTGGATTGAGAGATATCTTTTACCCAATAAATTTTAAAAGAACTGTTTCTAGACTTCCAACCCCTCCAAGACCAGCTCCCTTATGTTGGAAGATACTACAATCCTTCAGATTGTACTTACCATTGCCTTGTGGAAATTGTGCTCCTAAGGAACCATGGAAATTGGAGGGAGATAAATATTTATGGTGGTTTGGTCACTGACCTACCTTTAAAAACTCCTTGAGAGGGGCCTTTGATTATTCCTATAGAAATACAAATATGGCAGGAGTTTTACCTACGTTCGCGGGCATGTTTCTCTGCGGTCCTTGAGCATGTACAGATATTAGGCCTTTAGTCCTTCCAAGGGGCTTGGCCTTCAATGCTACAGCCAGATGGAACACATCAGACATCTTTGAAACATCCCTCCAGATTAATTATGCAGCAGGAATGAATTTCTCTATTGTCAGCCTAGCTTGTGTTCTGCCTCCCTTTATGTTTGTCTTCTTTAATGGGTCGGTCGGGGAGGATGGTGTCCTTAATTGTTCTTCCAGCTCCTGCTTTTTGAGCAACTGCTGGTCCCCGACAGATGAGTCCGTGCTGATGGTGAGAATTCCTGCCCTGGTTCCCCTGGTGGTAGAAGACCCACATGATGAACGAGAGCTTATCTTGTATCGAGAAAGAAGAGATTTTGGGATCACCGCCGCAGTCATGGTAGCTATTGCAGCCACAGCCGCCACCATTGCGGGAATCACCGTGTCCCAGAGTGCAGCTACTGCAGAGACTGTTAACACTCTTGCTGCCCGTGTTACCCAGGCCTTAGAAACACAAAATACCATTAACTTACATATTCATTTGGGGATGTTAAATTTAAATCAGCAAACAGCCTTATTACAGGAACAGATTAATGTGTTGGGGATGGTGTAACAAGCCTCTTGTTCTCATTTTTATCATTCTGCCTGTGTGACCCTTATGGAAGTGAAAAATATGTCCTTCGAGGTGCAACACCTTAATGCTTACCTTAGGGGGTCCTTGGAATGATTACTTTGTAAACTTTACCCACTCTTTGGTACATCAAATTATTGCAATTAATGAAACTCGTGTTAAACCTGTATCTGCTGAGGGATGGTGGAATACCATGCCCCAGATTGGGGGTTGGGCACAGCGATGGGGAGGTGCCTTGTCCCTGGGGATCTTGGGACTAGTAGGGATGGCAGTAGGCCTGCTCCTCTTAAAACGACTCCTAAACACCTTCACCATGACTGAGCTTGTCCACCGTCAGGTGTTACTTAGTCTGGCCCATGACTCTCCTGGAAGTCATGAGATATGGCTGCAGATGCTGAAAAAATGAGGGTCTCCAAGGACGGGCAACCTGTGATGAGACCCCCAACCTAAGACAGGGCATTGGGGGCCCTATGACAGGTAAGGGAAGGTACTTCCCTCGCAGGACCTAAGACAGGATCCCTCATTATAAAATAAAGTAGGGGGAATTGTGGGAACTGCAGCCCCGAGTTATATATCCCTGTCCCCATTTGAGGTTCTTATCTGCAAAGGAAACATAATAAATTCCCTCTGCTCCTGGAGTTGGAAAAGGAATTTTGAGTGCATTGTGACCATTCCTTGATCCCTGCTGAGGTCAGGTTACAGTCCCTTCACAGCCCCCTCCTCATTTGGTGCCATGGTATAAAAGCTAGCCCCAGCAGAACCAAAAAAAAAAAAAAAAAAAAAAAAAAAAAGCTGTTCCACCTCAACATCATGCTCTGTGCATTCATTCAACCTGGACACCCTCCACTGAGATTCTTGGTTCCAGCTCGCACTGGCGCGGTAACCATGGATACATATTCTCATCTTATTTTTGCCTCAACTCATACAAAAAAAATTATGGGATGTTAAAAGTCACTGTCTCCAGGCTTTTGCCTATACGGGAGTTCCAAAAAGTATAAAAATTGATAATAGGCCAGCCAACAGCAGCACTGGCTTTACTAAATTTAGTTCTGAATTCTCTATTTCTCATAAAACAAAAATACCTTATAATCCTCGAGGACAAGCTGTAATAAAGTGAGTACAAAGCCTATTTCCATAAAACAAAAAAGAGGGAATATGATTCCACCCCCAGAGACCATTTCTCTTTTATTTTATACATTTTAAATTTTTTGACTATTGATGCTCAATCTCATACCGCTGCTGACTGGCACTGGTGGCCAGAATCTTCCAAAATGCCTAATGTCAAATGGAAGAATCTAGCAGATGGCACCCGGTATGGTCCAGATCCTGTACTGGTGTGGGGAAGAGGAGGTGTTTGTGTTTTCCTGTAGGATGCAGACAATCCAATTTGGATACCTGAGCATCTGATGCATGCTGTGGATTTTCCTGTCCAGAAACCTAAAGACAGGACAGAGTCAAGAGATCAAATAGACTCTGGCTTGTCAACTGAAGAGTTGCTGGGATCCTTAGGAGCTGACTATGGTGGTCCGAATGCCAAGAATTGTTCCTTTACCTATCGACCCATCCCATGATATTGGCAGCCATTGCTGTGGCTGCCAAAGCGACTAGAGCTGCTGGATTTTCCATTAGTCAGTCAGTTGCTTCTGCTAGCACAGTGGATACCCTCTCAGGACAGGTTACAAATGCCTTGGCCATTCAAATTGAACTAAATTTACAAATGAATTGGTTATGCTTTATAACCTCTGCTAGGTTACAATAAAGGCTTATTTCTGTTATTCACGGACCCTAAAATGCAAAAATTATAAATTGGCTATTGATATTTTTCTAGTTAACTATACCAGGGTTCCTTCCACCAGTGCTGAGACCTTACTTAAAGGGCTCCAATTTGGACAGACTTATTAAGAATTGAGCAGGCACAGTCTCCTTAAAAAAATACTTATATATGCTGGAGCATCATCTTCATGGTTTCATGGTGCCAGAGCCAAAGGCAAGCTCAGGTCAATGTTGCCCCATGGCAAGTCCTCTTAGCTATTGCCCCCAAAAATCTTTCAACATAAATCTGGCTAAACTTGGTGATAGATGACTAATGAGCCAAAAAAGAAAAATGTTTTTAGGGGGATGCCCCAACCTAAGAAAAAAAATTTGTTTTAACCTGGATGCTTTCCCAAGACAGATAAGGGATATTGCCTGACGTCCAATGCCACCAAAGACAGACCTAGTCATATAATTTATATAAAAGGGGGACCTGTAGGGCCCAGGTCTGCCCCTGCTCCTGGGGCGCATATTGAGGACAGTTTTTGGTCAGCCATCTAAAACATTCTGTTTGTTCCTGTGCTCCCTCTGTCCCGTCTGGTGATTACATGTAGGGCCTTGTTTCATCTTTGGTATGGTAATTTCGCACCTGCCTGGGGGGGGGGAATCCTTGTGCAGCAGCTAGGTATATAAGGATTTCCTCAAAGTTGAATAAATGGCTTTCTGCTGATCTCCTTCCCAATGACCCAGGTCTCTTGGGTGTTCTTTCAATCTCCAGGCCCTTGCCCGATTTGCAAACGGTACAGTGGCGCGCAAACTGTACCAACGGGATAACACAGAATCAGATGTTACAGTAAACCAACAACATACAGCCTCACCTGCGCTCCCTACCCATACACTCACCAACTTTTCCTAGCTTCCCACTCATGCCCACCATCTTATCCTGCACACACCAACTCCTCAGCTTCTGTCCAGCTAAGCCCTGCTGTGGCCCGACACACCCAGCCTGCATACTGCTACTATCACACAGACAACACACAAACACCTGCCATGCACCGCTCCCACACAAGCTATTTTCCTGCTATGGGGATCTGGATTTATCCAGGTCTTTCACCACCATTATATTTTTTTTTAAAGAAAATATCTCTTTCCCATAAATTAAGAGGAAGGTGTTTTAGGAAAAATGGTTTAAAAACGTCCTTATGGTTTTTTTTATCCTCCCAATCTAAATATTGAGTAATGCACTCTGGAGAACTGGCCATTCCTACCCCCTGTAATGTCGTGGAGGCTGGCCGTAGAGGCCAGGCTGCAGGCCAGTGATTTTTAGTAATCATAGAAGAATCAGCCCCTGTATCTGGAAGGCCTTGGAATCTTTTTTCATTGGTTGTTAATGTAAGCGTGAGGCGGTTCTCTAAACTAGAGACCCAAAAAGCTCCAGGGAATCCTGTGGAGCCAAACCCCTTGTCCCCTCGTTCTTGTTTAAAGAATGGATTAGTAGAGTGAAACATGGGTAAAAGCACTAGTTGAGCTATTTTCGCTCCTTGAGGGATGACAAGGACTCCCATATCAGCTTTAATAATAATTTTATTTTTTTAGTATAATCATAGTTTATAATTTTTTGTAGAATTTTCATTTCTTTAAGTGTAGAACTATTTTTGTCCAAAACTATCCCTATTGAACCCTCTGGAATAGGTCTGAATACTCCAGTCCCCAAGGCCTGCTTATCCATTTGTGGGGTCAGTTTTTTCCGGGCGTAGGTACAGAGGTCTAGCCTTGTATTTTTTTGAGGTGCCTCGAACAAGGTGGTAGACAGTGAGGTGTTTTTTTGAGGAATGAATCTGATGGGAACAGATGGTTCGTTCATGGCCCCGTACATTTGTGTTTTGGGGGACCCGTGGCAGGCCCCTCCTCCTGTTTTTCGACATGTGGGATGAGATTTTTTTTTTGACAGTCGGTCTTAGAGTGACAGTCATTAGTCCAATGAGCCCCCTTTTGACATTTTGGGCAACACACACACACCCGCCACGCAGCGCTCCCACACAAGCTTCCGACCCACTCATGAAGCCCACTGAGTCTCCACCTCACTCTGTCGCCTGCTCTTAGGTCTCCAAGAAACCGTCTACCTCGTCCCACCTGCCCTGCCTGCATCACACTCTCCCTGGGACCTTTTCCCTGTTCTTCACAACTGAGCGCTGACTTCAAACAAATGCAGTGATTCTTTCCAGTCTACAGTGTGTGTGTGTGTGTGTGTGTGTGTGTGTGTGTGTGTGTGTGTGTGTATGTGTGTGTGTGAATATGTCTGTCTATCTAGCTATCTGTCTGTCTGTCTGTCTGTATTTCTGTCCTTCTCTGTGTTAGTTTGTGAGCCTAGGCCTGTATATACGTATGCATGCATGTATGTATGTGTGCATGCATGCGTATCTTGCAAAACTCCGTGGTCTCTAAGCGATCCCTTATGCTGGCAGTGTTGCTGTGGGATCGGGAAGAACGTATGTCCAGCCGTGGGCGGGGTGCTCTGTGGGGTGGTGTTGATTCCGTGCTGATAACAGACGGGGTGGAAGCCTAAAGCACCTGGTGTGGTTACTAAGCTTCCGCAACTTCACAGGGCAGACAGTGCGCGACCTCAGGCCCGATTCCCTCCAAAGTCCCCAGAGCGGCTTGGGAGAGCTGAGGCCAAGCCTGGCTGTTTTAAGGCCGCTGTTTCTGTGGCTCCCTGTGTGCGCGGGCAAGCGGTGCAGGTGCCGGTGTGAGTCGGGAAATTGGAGCAGAACCTATAGAGGCCCACCTACGTTTTGGGTCCGTTGCCGGATGGGTCACCTCGGTCGTGACCCTGTCAGCAAGTCCGGGGCACGGAGACGGGTCCTGGAGTGCTGACCACTGGGTTATGCTCCGCCTCGATGGAAGGCTTAGTGTCAGCCCACCCTGGGGGAGCACTGACACGCCTTTTTCCCACCCGTCGTCACACCTGTCCTGCCCTGAAGCCTTCCCAATACAGAGACACCCGTGTCGAGCTGGATCAGGGAAGGCTCTGTCCAGCAAGCTGCCGGGCCAGTTGTGTGACTCCCATGAGACGGCCGTGGGGAAAAAAGACACCAGGCAAGCCTACGCTAGCAGGTGCCCGAACGGGGTCGTCGCATGCCAAAGGCAAGGATCCACGTTCGCCTCTGTGCTCCCTGGTTTCTTGTCAGCAAGATCCTTCTGGCTGGGAAGAGGAAGAGCTCTCTTGACTCTCCAAGAGTTGCTCTTGGCGAAGGATTAGGGGAAAGAAGGCACCCTGCAGGACTGTCCCTTGGCAAAGGAGGCAGAACAGGGTCTGGGGCTAGGGAGGTGTTTGTGGTCCCGGGCAAGAGAGGTTCACCAAGTGTCCATTGTGGGAGAGCGAGGCTGTGCGTGGATGGCATTGTGGAGTAGGAGGCTGGAGGTGTGGGCTGTGAGTGAGACGGGGGTTGAGTTATAAGAAAGAAAGATGGAGGAACAACTGGATGGTGGGTTACTGGTAGGCAGTTGGCACTGGGCAGGAGATGTACGGTGCCCACTGGGCAATGGGGAATGGGGCAGTGTGTGCCTGTGCATGCGAGCATGAGAACCAAAAGGGACTGGACTCTGCATGGGCCGGGAATCGAACCCGGGCCTCCCGCGTGGCAGGCGAGAATTCTACCACTGAACCACCCATGCCACGGTCTAAGCTGTCCCTGGACTGCTGTCCCAGCGTGTGCTCC
Source organism: Myodes glareolus (assembly GCF_982192425.1). Classification (NCBI taxonomy): domain Eukaryota; kingdom Metazoa; phylum Chordata; class Mammalia; order Rodentia; family Cricetidae; genus Myodes; species Myodes glareolus. Next base: position 23,883,134 of record NC_142030.1, read on the forward strand.
GGGACCAACTAGCTCCCCTCTCCCCTCTCCCCTCTCCCCTCTCCCCTCTCCCCTCTCCCCTCTCCCCTCTCCCCTCTCCCCTCTCCGAACGCCTAGGTCCCACGCCAACCCTGCCTCTCCCTGCGTGCCAGCCGAGGAGCTAGCGAGCCAGTGAGCTTGCGGGTGGGCGGGCACCAGGTTGGCTGTGCGTGCACCAAGGGTCGGCAGGTATGCGCTGGCTACCGGCAGCTGCGCACAGAAGAAGCCTGGACGAGCACAGCCAGAGAGGATGGGCGCGGGGGGCGTCTCCCACGGGAGCTGGAGGAGCAGAAACGAGCAGGAAAGAGGTGGTGAGCGCGAGGGCCGGGCCAAGAAGTGCGGGTGTCGGGTCTGGGTGGACGAGGTCCTCCGTTGGCATCGGGATGGCGGGGTGCTCAGGTCCGGCCCCCTCACGGACTCGAACCTCTCCCCTTTCATGAGGTGGCTTTAGCAAGGCGTCCAGCACGCGCCGCAGCCGCCGCCCTCTGGTAACTGTCGGGTTTCGAGAGTAGGGCGCTCCTCCGGGCCCAGGCGTGTGAAGGAAGGTTGCGGGCGTGAGGCGAGAGTCGGCAGCGTCGGAGCGGCGGTGGAAGTAGTCACGCAGGGGTGTTGTGGGGTGGGAGCGGGTGGCAAAAAGCTGAAGTGTCAGGAGTGGGATTCGAACCCACGCCTCCAGGGGAGACTGCGACCTGAACGCAGCGCCTTAGACCGCTCGGCCATCCTGACAGCGGGTGTGGGCGCGTGGCGGACCCGTCGCGTCTGGGCACCCGGGCTCGTGCGTGTCTGGGTGCTCAAACTGCGGGCGTGGAGCGGCGTCCATCGCGTCCACGTCGAGATGCTGCTAGGCGCCAAAGTCGCTCCCTGTTCCGGTCCCGACCCGGTCTGGCTCCCCGTACCACACCAGCCCACGCGGGACCACCCAGACCGGAATCAGCGTCTCCCGAGGCCAAGGGCGGGACCAGAGGGCTGGGACGCGGTGGTCGCACAGGGCTGCGGGTCCGTGTTCTGGTGGGAGGGGGATTCTGACCGCGTCGGGGAGAGTCGGCGGTGCTTCGGAGGGAGGGTGGCAGGTCTGTCTGCGAAGCGCGTCGGAGATGTCCGGTCGTCTTGGTGACAGGGACGCCGTCGTCGTCCTCGTTAGTATAGTGGTGAGTATCCCCGCCTGTCACGCGGGAGACCGGGGTTCGATTCCCCGACGGGGAGACATGCCATCTTTTTTTAGCCAGACGGGCGGCCCTGGGCCCGCTGGCCATCCTTGCTTGGACCCTCGCCCCAATGCCAGGAAAGTGGTCCTCTGGCCCAAGAGCCGTGCTCGGGTCGCCCACTGCCAGGCCGTCCCACACGCCTCCCGGCCGTCGGGTCCCTGGACTGGCGCCTGGCCCAGGGCTCCGACGCCTGGGAACGCTTCCCCCCCGCCCCCCCCCCACACCCCTACGAGGATGCGGGGCCGGTGTGAGAGCCGGCGGCGTGCGATCCTCGGTGCCTGAGCCACCGCTGGGCCAGGCGGCTCTGGGTGGTGACGTGCCCGCTCGGTGTCATCTCGACCGCTCGCTCTCTGGTTCCTGTGGCCGTCTTGAGAGTGCCGCGCAGCACAGGCGTGTGCGTGCGAGAAGCGCGGGTGGCATAGGACGGTGTAGAACAACGCGTGCTCGGCGCCGGAGGCCCGGTGGCGGTTGACGTGGGTGTTGGTGTCGCTGTCTTCGTCGGTGTCGGCTTCGCCTTTGACTTTGAAATTGGGGCCGTCGTGGGGAGGACCAGGTAGGCAACCGCGACATCTTCGCCGGCCGCTGGCTGGTGGCCGTCCTCGGCGTCGTCGTGTGTGTGTGTGTGTGTGTGTGTGTGTGTGTGTGTGTGTGTCTGTGTGTCTGTGTGTCTGTGTGTGTGTGTGTGTGTGTGTGTGTGTGTGTGTGTGTGTGTGTGTGTGTGTGTGTGTGTGTGTATGTGTCGCCGTGATAGTGTGGCGTTGGTGGTATAGTGGTGAGCATAGCTGCCTTCCAAGCAGTTGACCCGGGTTCGATTCCCGGCCAACGCACAGTGCCTGCTTTTTTGCCAAGGTACAGTGCCATCGGTGGCCCTGTCGAGCACACACAATGGCAGGAGGCTCTAGACCTTTTGAGAGGGTGGCGAGCTGGAGGAGAATGCCAGGAACAGGGCCAGGCGTCTACCGGGAAGTGGCGCCCGGCTTGCTGGAGAAGCGACTTAGCGGAGGGGTACGGGCAGGCGCCGATGGATCGCATGGGCGCAGAATGCCAGCCGCGTATTGCCGGACAGGCGGCTGGGGCCAGCGACTGGCAGTCAGCTTGGCAGACTGGCTGAGATTCTGGCTGCCCGGGAGAGGCCAGTACCGTCGGTGTACGGCCGTCGCTCCCTGGTGGTCTAGTGGTTAGGATTCGGCGCTCTCACCGCCGCGGCCCGGGTTCGATTCCCGGTCAGGGAAGCTTCTTTTCTTCCTTTCTACAAATTTGCCTCCCGACACCTCTCCACCTCTCCCTCTTCCTGACACCTGTCCTGCCATGCAAGGGCGGGACAAATACCCACCCCACATCACCTTTCTTACCTTTTGCCCAACAGCGTCGCCGCGAAACCCTGCTGCTCCTCTCCACTCATACACCCTCCCTCGCAACCCAAAGGCCTACAGCCTCACTGACACTCCCTGCCCGCACACTCACCACCCTCACACTCACCACACTCACCGCACACTCACCACACTCACCACCTTCCCACTCACGCCCACCGTCTTTTCCTGCACACACCCACTCCTCAGCGCCCGTCCAGTTAAGCCCTGCTGCGGCCCGACACACCCAGCCTACACACCGCCACTATCACACCGACGACACACACACACACACACACACACACCACGCAGCGCTCCCGCGCAAGCTTCCGTCAAACTCATGGAGCCCACTGAGTCTCCACCTCACTCTATCGCCTGCTCTTAGGTCTCCAAGAAACCATCTAGCTCGCCCCACCTGCCACACCTGCATCACACGATCCCTTGGACCTTTCCCCTGCTCTTCACAACTGAGCGCCGACTTCAAACAAATGCAGTGATTCTTTCCAGTCTACAGTGTGTGTGTGTGTGTGTGTGTGTGTGTGTGTATGCGCCGGTGTGTATGTGTGTCTGTCAGTATGGATAAGAGAGCCAGTAAGCAGCCCGCATGCTAGTCCTCTGCTCCAACTCCTGCCTCTAGTTCTCTCACCGCACCCTGCTTACAAGCCCCAAAACCCAAACCTCAAACCCTTGTCCCCTATGCCCATGAACTCCAGCCCCACGTCCCACCTCTCCCCACTTCCACCAGTGTGGCATTAAGGACTCCTAGGAAGAAATAAAACCGTCTCACCTCAAGGTTTCTCTAAGTCACACATTTGATCCGAATATGATGTGATCCTGGTCCCTACTCAGAAATAAACGTGCAGGAACCACAGCAGATGGTCCCAGGACCTGGTCGCGGAGATCAGGCTGCCTCTGCTCCTATCCATGTCCAACTCCCCCTCATCGCAAGGCCTCCATACCTCACCACCACCACCACCACCACCGGGAGCGGCAGCGGCAGCGGCCAAGGTAAAAACCCGATCTCCAAGCACCATCATTGGATCTCTCTTGCTCTTGGTCGGCTACCTTGTTTGAGCTGGGACTGCCCACCAGAGTCAACTGAAGAACCTCTTGGTTCTGTTCCTGGGTTCTCTTTAGAAAAAAGAAAAGAAGCTGCGGTGGTCACGACCACTCCCGCTCGCCTTTGTTCAGGCTGGTCAAGGACTGACAGGTGGCAGAGGGCCATCCGTCTCCTGTGGTGAGACAGGCCCTTTCTCTGCCGGTGGGCAGTGGTTGAGTCCGGTGACAGATGAGTGAACGTTGTCCTTCGTGGTACCCACCGCGGTTGAGCACAGAGAGAACCGCAGAAAGTGACACACGGTCCAACGCTTGGGAGGCTGGAGAAGGTGGGCAACACAGAGTCTGTGGACACCCTGAGCTCGCTGGAGCAGGCTTTGAGCCTTGCTGGTCAATCGGGCCCGGATAGGGAAGCTCCCTTGACAGACGACTTGCCAATGAGCAGCCAGCAGGAGCCTGGGTCTCAGAAGGTCGGGGGTCAGGGCGGGACCTGCGAGGAAGAGCCATCTTGGCACAGGAGGACCTTCGACGGAGCTGCGCATGTTTGTGCCTCTCTGGCCTGCGCGGCGGTTTCCCTGTGTGTGTGTGTGTGTGTGTGTGTGTGTGTGTGTGTGTGTGTGTGTGTGTGTGTGTTTCTTGTGGGTGTGGTTATTTGTGTGTGGGTGTGAGAGATACAGAGAGTGAGGGGCCACCTGCCGGCCGCCGTCGCCCGGGAGCTCTGAAGCTCTCTGGGCTCTCCAAGAGTTGCTGTTGGCGAAGGGTTAGGGGAAAGAAGGCACCTGGTCCCCTGTAGGACTGTACCTTGGCAAAGGAGGCAGAACAGGTTCCGGGGCTAGGGAGGTTTTCGCGTGGACGGCACTGTGGAGTGGGAGGCTGGAGGTGTGCTTGTGGGGGGAGGAGGTGACGCAGGGTCAAGTTACATTTCGAAAGGTAGAAGCGCTGGGAAATGCGAACATGGGAGGGTCAGTATGTCAGGTGCTCTAAGATCTGGGAGTCCTAAGGTAGCATAGCTGGAGCAGAGTGATGATTATGGCGTCTGAGTTGAGGAGACAGGACTAGGCTGGTGGGCAGGCGCTGGGTCACTGGGTTACTGGAGCCCAGCTGGTGCACCCTGGGCATTGGGGATTGGGGCAGTGCGTGCATTAGGACCAAAATGGACTGGACTCTGCATGGGCCGGGAATCGAACCCGGGCCTCCCGCGTGGCAGGCGAGAATTGCCCATGCACTGTCCTGCGTGAGACCACAGCCAGGCACTGCTCCCGACAAGACCCCAGCACACTCAGAGACGCTCGGGAATGGGACCAGCGTTTTTCTGAAGCCATTGACCCGACCAGATGGCCAGGGACATGATGGTCTCAAAAGGCTGCAGGCATGGGTCCTCATAGGTTTGGCGTTCTTGGGGTGTCGCGAGGCTTTTAGGTTGGGTGAATCGGAGGGAGACTTTTTTCACTACCTGGGTGAAAACTTTTCTGTGCATGGATAGTCACTGATCGTGCTCAAAGCGTGTTGTGATGCCGGTGGTGATTATGAACACAGCAGCATTATAATTCTAGATTTGTTATTTTTCCATTTTTTTGGAGATTTCAATTAAATGATAGGAAGTAAAATACTTTTTACCTACTATTTCTCAACCATTTACAATAGCCTCTATTTCTTGCATGTTTTTGAATTTTTTATTTGTTCTGAGGGTTTTTGTTGTCGTTGTTTTGTTTCTTTTTTCTTTCCTTTCTTTTTCTTTTCCCCAAGTCCAGCTCCACCTTTCGGGGCATGAGGACTGAGGTGTAAATTTGGAGAAAATGGAGAGTCTTATCACTGGTTGTTTCAAACACGTTACCCTGAAGAGCTCGAGCTTTATTTATTAGTTATATAATGCATGTATATTGCATTTACTAATGTTTATCTGTAATGCATTCAAACACGGGCAGTTTCAATTCATTTCCCTTTAATCATTTTCCAAGGCATGAACATTTACACATTTTAGTTTCTTTTCTTTTTCCCCACTTTCTTGTCGTCATTAACTGACATTTTCCTGTATAAGCATGAATTTTATATTGCTCACCAAGTGATTATGTGTAGCTGGGCACTTCCTATTTGTACTCTGCCCAGGCTGCTTCCAAACATGTGGCTACAAAATGAAATACATTCAAACTCTATGTTTAGTCCTTAACATTATGATGCTTTTATATTTTAGTAGATAACAGAGAACGTGATCTCATACCTAGAGTAATATTTTTCTGCTGTAGGTCAATTTCTTACTGTCTGCATATCACTTTTATGTGAGAAGCACTTGTAATCCTATTCTTTAATACATTCTCAGGATAGTAATGATTAATACCTCGTTAATTTTAACTGTTGGGACCAAGTTTCTATTCTGCCTGGCAGTTTCTACTTGTACTTTGACTTCCAAGGGGACTGGGAGATTTAGATTCCTTTGCTCATATTTGAGCACCAGAAAAATGTCTGACCTGTCTTTCATACCATGGCACCAGAGTGATCTCTGACCTTTCAATACCCTTTATCTTTTCCTTATTTTTTCTATAAATTCTTAATGTCATCTTTTAAGAAACCATCTCCTAAGTTCTTGGGATGTAGCTCCCCCCTCCCCCGCCTCTCTCCCTATCCATATCCCTCTCTCTTTAAGGACACTCAAGTAAGCAAGAGTCATTATCTAGAGAGAGTTCTCCCTGCTTACTCAAGATGGCTGCAAAGGCTGCCAGGGGTTACTTGATTAACTAATTTTTGTGCTAGACAGCAAAGAAATTATTTAACTTCCTTGTAGAAACTTTAGAAAAATTATCAGCTTTAGTTCCCTGTAAACTCAGCCACAATCAGAACTAACAAAGGAAAGCTAAGAATGACCATAAGAGCAGGCGTTACGAAAGTTAGAAAGGCCTGAAGCTCATGAGTTCCCTAGGATCGACACAGGGGTCTGCAGCATCACCTGCACAGGTCCTTGTGGGTGGGCAGGATTCTCCAAAGAGCCATGCCATAAGGAACTCCATTCACAAAACATCTGTGGGCCGTTCCAGGAGATTACAGCATGGCTTCCGCCAGGTTTTTGCTGCTGTATTTTTCAGTATCATAAAAATACCTTTTTTGGATAAAAACAAAACAAAACAAACAAGCAACTACATTGGTTTTGCATGAGTCAGAAACACATCTAATTCCAGAAAAACAATGACACTCAATTTGAGAAAGAAAAGTCTGTCTCAAGGACAATCATGACTACTTGTAAAGCACTCCCAGCAATGAAGGAAGATTTTTATATTTCATTGTCATGGTACCTTGCCTCTATTATTGATTTTGTTCATTTTATGTTGTTTCAACATTTAAACTCTTTTAGGCTACAAACATCGTGTTAAATTAGTAGCTAGGTATGATATTTACTTATTTTATTTACTTATGTAAACAAAATGTACATAAGTAAATATTTTATGTAAACATGTGAACAGAAAATTACTTATGTATATAAAATATTACTTACATAAATAAAAACATTTACTTATGCAAGGAGTACTTAAATACAAAAATAGTAAGTATGTATATAGAGAAGAATGTTTTACAAAACTTTGTGCATGCCCGGTGTGGTGGCACCTCCCTGCAGTCCCAATCCATGGAAAGTAAATGCAGGAGGAGGGTCAGAGTTTAAAATCTTCTGTAGCTACTGAAGTGAGCTTGTACTATATAAGACAGTCTAAAATTAATTAATTGCTATGACTCAGTGGTTGAGAGCATTAGCTCCTTTTCTAATGAACCCTGGTTCGATTCCTGGGAGCTCACAATCCACTGTAACTCAACTTCTTAGGGATTTGATGCTCTCTCTAGACTCCATTTGATGCACATGCCTGGGGAAAAAAAAGCAACCAAATATATGAAAATAAACAATAAAATATATTTTAAGGTTTTTTAGACAGTATTTAGAGGTGTATATTACTATCTATTTTTATTTCTTTTTTGGTGCTTAGTCTGGCATCCAGGGACAGTCACTGACTCATAACAACAAACATAAACCTTTAAATAAGATGAAATGGGATACTTGAGCAGATATTTAAAACATATTTAAGGAAAGCCAGTTAATAGACACCTGAGTACTTAAATTGCTACATTCACTCAGGTAGACCCAGGAGTAGAATTCCATATCAGGAAGGACAGCAGTGTAAAAAAAGAAAAAAAAAGCGATGCATGTACTGTCAGGATGGCCGAGCGGTCTAAGGCGCTGCGTTAAGGTCGCAGTCTCCTCTGGAGGCGTGGGTTCGAATCCCACTCCTGACAGGCCTTCTTTTTAAAACCACAGACACTGAAACCTGAGATACATTTCACACTTCCTTCCAAAACCACTCTAGTGTCTCCAATCCCCTCACCCACACAATTCACCCTATCAGACAGTGTCTGGAGAAAAACCGTCTTGTAAACACACGCAAAATTCTGTTGTGTAGCATTTGGTAAAGGTGTTGTTTCCTGTTTGTGAGAAACCTGTGTGAAAACAGAGTAACAGTGCCGGTCCTGAGCATTGGAGGCACAGGGGCAGCCAGGCCGTTGCACAAAAACGTTGAACACCAGCAGATGGCCAACCTGTTAGTGAGGTTAGTGTGGTGTCCCGTCGAGTAACCCTCAGGCCCAGTCAGTACCTCTGGTCCGTTCCATTTCCTCCAAGCCCGGCAGGAACACCCACCGCGCCCATCTTGCTGGGTGGTGGTCTTTGAGGTATCTTCTCTGCTGGTGGCCTTTCCCTAGGCACACCTGCTTGATTCCTAGTCAACACACAGCCCCAGCCCCTTGCGCCAACCCCCCCAACCCGCAGTCACTCCTTTCCTGCCAGCAGGAGGAGCCCAAGGGGGCTTGTAACACCCGATTCTGTGTTACCCCCTCGGTACAGTTCGCGCCACCACTGTACCGAATGCGAGCTGGGCAAGGTCCTGGAGACTGAAAGAACACACAAGAGATCTGGGTCATTCGAAAGGAGATCAGGCAGGCGGAGATCAGCCGAAAGCCGTTTATTCCACTCTAGGGAAAGCCTTAAATACCCGGCTGCTGCACAAGGAATTCCCCCTAGGCAGGTGGGAAATTGCCACACCCAAAATGGAGTAAACAATGCCCTGCCCTGCAGCTAATCACCAGAGGAGGCAGAGGGAGTCAAAACCAAACAGAATGTTTTAGCTGGCTGAAACCAGAAACTGTCCTCAAGTAACCCTAGGAGCAGGGGCAGACCCGGGCTCTACAGGAGCACAGTCTGGATGCAGCCTGAGATTAAATCCACTGCCCATAATCCCTGGCCAGCTCAAAAGGGCCTGGTGCCTGCCCTTGAACAGACTCTTCCCCTGCCCCCTCTCTACATACTTTAGCAAAGGAGCAGCTACCTATGGAGAGCAGAGGCTATAAGACAGTGGCAATCTGTCAGGCAGGGGGTCAGCAGGACAGGGTGGAGGTTGATGTGGGGAATACTACAACGAGAGAGAAGGGGCTCACTCACAGAGACTCAGTCTGAACCTTGGTCAATTCGTGTTCCCCTGCCTGGCCCATTCACCCAAGACCCAATATCTATCAAGGACATGTGAAATGATTCAGTGTCTTCCTCCAGTCAGGGTCTACTAAAATTTTGACATTTTCCAGTGACTTTGCAACCTTTCCCCGGCTACACCTGGTAAGTACCCTGGTAAGCGCTACTATCTCTCTCTCTCTCTTTCTTTTACACACACACGCTTGCGCACACACCACACACACACACACACACACACACACACACACACACACACACAACACAGAAGAAAGCTGAACTCACCTTCAATAATCACAAATAATTCCTCATGCACATCTGAGCAGGACAACAGATTCTTCATTCAAAAACCCAACTGGATCCAATAGAGTCTTTCAGGGACTTCCAGGCTGCCTCAAACACCTCCCTAGCCACGGACCCTGTTCTGCCTCCTTTGCCAAGGGACGGTCCTGCAGTGGACGAGGGTGCCTTCTTTTCCCTAATCCTTTGCAAACAACAACTCTTAGAGAGCCCTGAGAGCTTCCTAGTGCCTGACATCAGCCAGCAGGGTGTCTTTCATGAGGTGGAGGTGGGTACCCTGTCTCAGCTTGTTGCTCAGAGCCCACCCTCGCCTTTGGCCATCCACAGTGACTTTGACACTTCAAACCACTCCCTCCCTGATGCTCTCTCTCTCTCTCTCTCTCTCTCTCTCTCTCTCTCTCTCTCTCTTTCTCTCTCTCCTCCCCCCCCGCTCCTCCTCCTTTGCCTCTATCCCCCTAAATCATCCTCTGACTTTCTAATTCTCCCTCTGTCTCTCACTCTCTTTATCTCTTTAGCTTTCTCTCACACCTACAGAAAAACATCCAGAAGCTATGGGCTTCTGTCAATGCTGTCAATGTCGATATTTCAAAAGAATAGTTTTTTGTTTCTGCTTGTTTGTTTGTTTACAAGTTAAACACTCTTTTGTATGGAGAGGAAAGAGAATCAGGGCAGGATCACAATCGGAGGAAACCAAAACCAGAGTCCAACACTGTCAGAAGCCCAGTGCCTGACATCACCTGTTCACCTTGTGCGTTACAGAAGGTGCGGACAGTCACCGTCCCCTGGCTCTGCCATTCACAGGAGTGGCAGTCTGTCTCCCACGCTGAGGTTGCTGCTCCCCTTGGTAGTTTTTCCCCCAGTACTTGACCGGCATCTCCAAGACACTACTCACCATTTGCCATTTACAGCCTAGATGTTCAGTGACTCTGAGCCTACCCCTACCTTGTGGAAGTGACAAGCCTCCGCTGCTCCACCAAGACCCACCCCTTCCAGTTGCAGTGGGGCTCATTGCACTGTCCTCAAGGCTGCACCTTCATTCCTGTTTCCAATCAACATCTCAGGGACTCCACCCACCACGCAACTCCCAGCTTACCATGCTCTGTGGGATTCAACCTCCCACATTCTCAAAGACATCACTATGTAGCTGACTCTCCTCCTACACGGTTTCAGAACGACTGGCTGCTGTGAGTCATCAGCCTCAGCACCCCTGAAACAGGGCCTCTGCATGCTGACCTACAGGAAGCACCCCCAGGGCGCTTCACCTCAGTGATGCTGCTGTCTTCATCACTGCTGGCTTCTCAGCTCCAGGTGAGCACCGGCGATGACTGTCCCTGTCAGCCAAGGATTCACCTTGCTGGCTCCAGCCTCTTGTTCATTAATCACAGGTGACTCCTCAGCCCCAACTGCAGACACAGCAGGACCACAGGTTCTTCATTCCAAACTCCAAATGGCCCCAATGGAGTCTTTCAGGAACTTCTCCCCTGCCCTCTGAAAATTCATGAGCCAGGCATTTAGAACTCTTGTATACACTACTTTGAACATTCACTTCCAAGCTACCCCAGAGGAGCACAGGCAGCTTGGAGCCTTCAGCTGCTTGGCAGCCCACCGTTCAAAGGCCTTGCACAATCCTCCCAAAGGCATGGAATTGACTCTGTTCCAGCAATACCCCACTCTTGATATCGATTTCGGTGGGGGAGTGCTCCCTCCTGGCTTGCTCAGCCTAGTGCCCTACACCTCAGGACCACCTGGCCAAGGATGGCACGCCCCAGGCCACAACCACCCTGGCTCACCTCCCCTCACCCCCACACCACCACCACACCACCACACTCCCCCCCAACTCCCACCCCACCGCCCGCCGTGTGCTGTATGTCCCAAAGCAATCATTTGATCGTTCATCACAGGCACATGCTAGAGAGACCTTTTCACAAGCAGAATCCCTCTTCCCAGCCAGAAGGGCGGAGCTGGCTGAGAAACCAGGGAGCACAGAGGCGAGCATGGATCCTTGTCTTTCGCATGCGACGACCCCATTCCCCCACCTGCTAGCATAGGCTTGCCTGGTGTCTTTTTCCTATGGCCGTGTCATGGGAGCCACACAAGTGGTCCGGCAGCTTACTGGACAGAGCCTTCCCTGATCCAGCTCGACAGGGGGGTCTCTCGGTGTCCTGTGTTGGGAAGGCTTCAGGGCAGGACAGGGGTGTCGTCGGGTGGGAAAAAGGCGTGTCTGTGCTCCCCCAGGGTGGGCTGACACTATGCCTCCCATCGAGGCGGAGCTGAACCCAGCGGTAAGCACTCCTGGATCTGTTTCCGTGCCCCGGAGTTGCTGACAGGGTCACATCCGAGGAGACCCATCCAGCAACGGACCCAAAATGTAGGTGGGCAGAGGTTTCGCTCCAATATCCCGATTCACAGCCGCACCTGCACCGCTTGCCCGCGCACACAAGGAGCCGCAGAAACAGCGGCCTTAAAACAGCCAGGCTTGGCCTCAGCTCTCCCAAGTCGCTCTGGGGGCTTTCGAGGAAATCGAGCCCGGGTCCGCGCACTGTCTGCCCTGCCCTGCGGCGATGCGGAAGCTTAGTAACCACACCAGTTGCTTTCGGCTGCCATTCTGTCTGTTATCAGCAGAGAGTCAACACCACCCCACAGACCACCCTCACCCATGACCGGACACGAGCTCTCCTCCTGATTCCCATAGCAACACTGCAATCATAAACGATCACTTAGAGGCCCTGGAGTTTTGCCAGATACGCATGCTTAAATACATACATACGTATATGCATGCCTAGGCTCACAAACATACATAGAGAAGGACAGAAATACAGACAGACAGATAGAAAAACATATTGACAGAAACACACACACCCGTTGTAGACTGGAAAGAATCACTGCATTTGTCTGAAGTCGGCGCTCAGTTGTGAAGAGCAGAGGAAAAGTGATGCAGGTGTGGCAGGTGGGACGAGCTAGACGGTTTCTTGGAGACCTAAGAGCAGGTGACAGAGTGAGGTAGAGACTCTGTGGGCTCCATGAGTGGGTCGGAAGCTTGCGCGGGAGCGCTGCGTGTCGGTGTGTGTGTTTCGTCGGTGTGATAGTGGCGGTGTGTAGGCTGGGTGTGTCGGGCCGCAGCAGGGTTTAGCTGGAAAAGACGGTGGGCTTGAGTGGGAAGATAGGAAAAGGGTGGTGAGTGTGCGGGCAGAGAGCGCAGGTGAGGATGTAGGCCTTTGGGTTGCGAGGGGGGGTGTATGAGTGGAGAGCAGCAGCAGGGTCTCGCGGCGACGCTGTTGGGCAAAAGGTAAAAAAAAAGGTGCTGTGGGGGTACGTAGTGGCCCCGCCCTTGCAAGGCACGACAGGTGTAAAGAAGGGGGAGAAGAGTAGAGGAGACAAAGAAGAGAAGCTCCCGTGGCCGGGAATAGAACCCGGGCCGCGGCGGTGAGAGCGCCGAATCCTAACCAATAGACCACCAGGGAGCGAGGGCCACACACCGACGGTGCTGGCCTCTCGGGGGCAGCCAGAATCTCAGCCAGTCGGCGAAGCCGGCTACCAGCTGCTGGCCCAAGCCGCCCACCCGGCAATACGCGGCTGGCATTCGGGGTTCATGTTATTGATCGGCGACTGCCCGTGCCCCCGTGCCCCCTGGCCCTGCCCGTCCCCTCCCAGCCCTGTTAGCTTCCCGCTTCCCGGTCGCTTCTCCATCAAGCCGGGCACCACTTCCCGGCAGGACGCCTCGCCCTGGCCCTTCTCCTCCGGCTCGCCACCCTCTCAAAAGGTCTAGAGCCTCCTCCCATCGTGTGGTCGTTCGGCCGGCCGCGCAGTCTCGGGACAGGAAGAGAGGCGCCGGAGGAGAGGGCCACTGTCGGCCTTGAACCTTGGCAAAAGGAGTGTACTGTGCGTTGGCCGGAAATCGAACCCGGACCTACTGCTTGGAAGGCAAGTACGCTCACCACTATACCACCAACTCCGCTCTGCCACGACGGCACACACACACACGCGGGACGCCGGGAACTGCCACCAGCCAGCGGACAGCGAAGGGAGGATGTTGGCAAAAAGTGGGTACTGTGCGTTGGCCGGGAATCGAACCCGGGTCAACTGCTTGGAAGGCAGCTATGCTCACCACTATACCACCAACGCCGCACCCCTAACATGGCACACACCTGTCATGCCACCAGGCAGCGGACAGCAACAAAGTCGCCGTCGCCTACCAGGTCTTCCCACGACTGCCCCAACCTCAAAGTCAAAGCCCAAGCGACACCGATGAAGACACCAGCACCGACACCGAAACCCTCGCCAACCCCAATCGGGCCTCTGCCGTCGAGCACGCGATCCGTCCCACGCCGCCCGTACTTCTCGCACGCACACGCCTCTGCTGCGCGGCGCTGTAGCTTCCTGACTGCAGCAAACCGCTGACCAGGGTAGCAGGGAGCAGCCGGGACGACACCGAGTGGACACGTCACCACCCAGAGACGCCTGGACCAGCGGTGGCTCAGACATCGAGGGTCGCATATTGCCGAGTCTCACACCCGCCCGCATTCTCGTGTTCCGAGGCGTCAGAGCCCTGGGCCAGGCGCCAGGCCAGGGACCCGTCGGCCGGGAGGCTTGTGGGCCGGCCTGGAAATGGGCGGCCCGAGCCTGGCTCTTGGGCCAGAGGACCAGTGTCCTGGCATTGGGGCGAGGGTCCAAGCAAGGATGCCCAGCGGGCCCAGGACCGCCCGTCTGGCTAAAAAGAATGGTATGTCTCCCCGTCGGGGAATCGAACCCCGGGGATACTTACCACTATACTAACGAGGACGACGACGACGTCGTCGTCACCGAGATGGCCAGCCATCTCCGACCCGCTTCCCAGACAGACCCGCCGCACTCCCTCCGAAACAGCGCCGACCTCCTCACCGAACTCCAAAGTCTCCCCGATGCGGCCAGACTGCCCCTCCAACCAGGACGCCGACCCACGGCCCTGTGTGACCACCGTGTACTAGTCCCCTAGTCCCGCCCATCGCCAGGGTGACGCAAGTCCCGTTCCTGGGCGGCCCCTCGTGGTCTGCCGTGGTGCAGGGAGCCAGGCCGGGTCCGGGTCCGGGATCGGGACGGGGAGAGACTTTGGTGCCTAGCAGCATCTCGACGTCGACTCAGTGAACGCTCTCCACGCCCACTGCTTGAGCACCCAAACACCCACGATCCTGTGCGCCCCAACTCGCCAGGTCCGCCGCGCTCACGTCCGTCATTAGGATGGCCACGCGGTCTAAGGCACTGCGTTCACGTCGCAGTCTCCCATGGAGGCGTGGCTTTGAATCCCACTCCTGATATTTAGACATTTTTGCATTCCACTACCACCCCACCAGACCCCTGCGTGCCTCCTTCCACGGTCGCTCCGACGCCGCCAACTCTCCCCTCACCCCTGCAACCTTCCCTCAGAGGCCTGGGCCTGGAGGAGCGCCCTGCTCTGGACACCCGACAGTTAATGGAGGGCAGAGGCTGCGGCGCCAGCTGGACGCCTTGCTAAAGGCACCTCCGGGAAGCGGAGAGGCTGGAGCCCGAGAGGGGGCCGGTCCTGAGCAACCCGACAGTCTGGTACCAACGGAAGACCTCGTCCACCCCGACCCGACACCTGCATTTGTTGGCCCGACCCTCGCGCTCACCACCTCTTTCCGGCTCCTTCCGGCTCCTTCCGGCTCGTTCCTGCTCCTCCAGCTCCTGCGGGAGACGCCCCCCACGCACATCCTCTCTGGCTGTGCTCGTCCAGGCTTCTTCTGTGCACAGGTGCCCGTCGCCCCGCACACCTGCCGAATCTTGGCACCTCCCGGGTGCCCGACCACACCCCGGCCTGCAAGCTCGCTGGCTCTCTAGCTCCTCGGCTTGCACACAGGGAGAGTTAGGGTGGGCGTGGGACCGAGGCTTCCCGGAGAGGGGACAGTCTGGTCCCTCAGTCTGGTCCCGGTACTCTCCTGTCCTTGACCCTCGCGCTTGCCTGCTTGGTCCATGGGGCCCAGGCCCGGGATCTAGGTGTCCGGGGGAAGGAGGCTAGCTGGTCCGGGAGTGCAGGCTGTGACAACCGTCCAGGGACACCATGTACCATGGCATGGGTGGTTCAGTGGTAGAATTCTCGCCTGCCACGCGGGAGGCCCGGGTTCGATTCCCGGCCCATGCAGGGTCCACTTCATTTTGGTCCTCATACACGCACTGCCCCAGTCGCCAATACCCAGGGTGCACACTACTTTGCCTGCCCACCACCAGCGGTGTACCATAACCCAGTGATACAGTGCCTGCCCACCCCCCAGCCTAGTCCTCTCCCCTCAACTCAGACACCATCACCCTCCACAACAATCTACTCCAGTATTTCAAAGCACCTGACACCAGTGCCTCCACCTTTCTTGTTTCTCCACCCCCGCGTCACTCACACCCCACACCTCCAGCCTCCCACTCCACAGTGCCATCCACGCACAGCCTGGCTCTCCCACAATGGACACTTACTTGGTGAACCTCTCTTGCCTGGGACCTCAAACACCTCCCTAGCCCAAGGCCCTCTTCTGCCTCATTTGCCAAGGGACAGTCCTGCAGGGGACCAGGTGCCTTCTTTCCCCTAATCCTTCGCCAACAGCAACTCTTGGAGAGCCCAGAGAGCTTCAGAGCTCCCAGGAGACCTCAGCCGGCAGGAGGTCTCTCTGTATCTCTCTTTCTATCTCTCACACTCACCCACCTACACACACACACACACACACACACACACATAAATGCACACACACACAAGAGCAAGAGAGACTCAAAGTTGATGCTTGGAGAGGGGTTTTTTTTACCTTGGCTGCTGCTGCTGCTGCTGGTGGTGTTGGTGTTGGTGGTGGTGGTTGTGGTCGTGGTGGTGGTGAGGTATCCAGACGTTGGTATGAGGGAGAGTTGGATATGGATTAAAGCAGAGGTAGCCTGACCATCTGCTGTGGTTCCTGCACATTTATTTCTGAGTTGGGACCAGGATCACATCATATTCGGGTCAAATGTGTGACTTAGAGAAACCTTGAGGTGAGACAGTTTTATTTCTTCCCAGGAGTCCTTAATGCCACACTGGTGGAAGTAGGGAGAGGTGGGGACGTGGGGCTCGAGTTCATGGGCATAGGGGACAAGGGTTTGAGGTTTGGGTTTTGGGGCTTGTAAGCAGGGTGGGGTGAGAGACCTAGAGGCAGGAGTTGGAGCAGAGGACTAGCATGCGGGCTGCTTACTGGCTCTCTTATCCAGTGTGAGACAACCACCCACCTCCTCCCTTCATGTGCCTTCCCACACCACTTGTGAATCAAGACAATACCCTAGATGATCGACTTAAGACCCATCATTATCTTATGGAGGCATCCCCTGAATTGAGAGCCTCTCTTCCCAGATGAGTCCATGGTTTTGTCAAGTTCACCAGAACCAAGCAGCACAGTTAACCCTGTGTCAACCTGGCACACAAATCGGTTGTTTCCTGAACCATAACCGTTCCTCTCTGGTTCATTCCCAATAGCTAATTTTAATCTCAATATCGTCATAGAAAACATAAAGAACTGTAGCTGGGTAATTTATTCTTTTTTTTAAAATATTTATTTAGTATACAATATTCTTTCTGTGTGTATGCCCACAGGCCAGAAGAGGGCACCAGACCCCATTACAGATGGTTGTGAACCACCATGTGGTTGCTGGGAATTGAACTCAGGACCTTTGGAAGAGTAGGCAATGCTCTTAACCTCTGAGCCATCTCTCCAGCCCCCTGGGTAATTTATTCTTAAGTCAGGACGCTAGGGGACCTGACACCCAGATTTCTAATGAATATGTGGAAACTTATTCTTACTTATTAAATGCTTGCTGGCATCAGCTTGGCCTCTTTCTAGCCAGCTTTTACTTAAATTCAACCATCTACCTTTGTCTCTGGGCTTTTACCTTTCTACATTCTATCTACCTTTCTGTCCTTTTCTTGAGTGGCTGTCTGTCTGTGTGGCTGGGTGGCCGGCACCTGGCATCCTCCTTTCCTTCTCCTTTTCTCCCTCCTCTCTTCCTTCTCCTTTCAATCTCTGCACCTGGTAGCTTTGCCTACCCTCTCCTGCCTAGCTATTGACTGTTCAGCTCCTTCTTATACCAATCAGATGTTTTAGACAGGAAGAATAACACAGCTTCCCAGAGCTGTTAAACAAATGCAACCTAAGAGAATGTAACACATCCTTGCATCATTAAACAAATATTCCACAGCATCAACGAATGTAAAAAACACATCTCTGACTAATAACTTAAAGAACGTTAGAGGTGCAACAGTCAGTCAGTAACAATCCCAACTTCAACGTTCAGTCTCCTTAAGATACCCAGGGTCGTTTCAACATTCAAAATTCCTGCGAACCTGTACTGCCTTGGCCATGGTCTATCGGCGAATCAATCCCACACCAGTTATGTTTTAAGGGGTTATTTATTTTGGGGGGTAAAACTTACATACACCATAAACCGTCAGGAAGGGAGCCTAGTCGCAGGAGCCGGGAGCAGGAGCCAGGAGCAAGCACCGGAACCAAGAGCCGGAACCAAGAGGGCCTGATCCGGATATGCTTCTCTTTTAAAAAGAGAAATATACCACACCCCAGTGGGCTGGTATTTCAGCAGCTATTGGCTGATGGAGCGGAAGTCGCTCCCCGCTGCACTGTGGGCTCGTATTTCAGCGACTATTGGTTGAGGCAGCGGAAGTTACTCCCACAACAATGGTCTCTTGTCAATTTCAACATTTCAAAAGAATATTTTTTGGTTTTTCTTTTTCGTGTCTGTTTGTTTGTTTACAAGTAAAACACTCTTTTGCACAGAGAGGAAAGAGAACCAGGGCAGGATCACAATCAGAGGAAAACAAAACCAGAGTCCAACACTGTCAGGAGCCCAGTGCCTGACTTCACCTCTTCATCTTGTGGGTTACAGACGGTGCAGACAGTCACCCTCCCCTGGCTCTGCCATTCACAGCAGTGGCAGTTTGTCTCCCACTCTGAGGCTGCTGCTCCCCTTGGTAGTTTGTCCCATGGTACAGGACCGGCATCTCCAAGACGCTCACTGACAGCCCAGCTCTGCTGGGCTCTCCTCAGGGACTCTGAGCCTACCCCTACCCTGTGGAAGTGACAAACCTCTGCTTCCCTAAGACCCACCCCTTCTGGCTGAATTGTAGCTCACTTCACTGCACCCTAGGCTGTGCCTTCACTCCTGTCCCCTCTCAGCTTCTAGGAACTCCACCCAACACACACCTCCCAGCTTCCCATGCTCTCTAGGATCCAACCTCCCACATTCTCAGAGACATCACTATGTAGCTGACTCCTCATATATGGTTTCAGAACGACTGGCTGCCGTGAGATTCAGCCTCAGCACCCCGAACCACAGCCCCTGCATGCTGACCTTCAGGAAGCTCCCCCAGGGCGCTTCACCTCAGTGATGCTGCTGTCTTCATCACCGCTGGCTTCTCAGCTCTAGGTGAGCACCAGCGATGACTGTCCCTGTCAGCCCAGGTTTCACCTTTCTTGTTCATTAATCACAGGTGACTCCTTAGCCTCACCTGTAGACACAGCAGGACCGCAGATTCTTCATTCCAAACTCCAAATGGCCACAACAGAGTCTTTCAGGGACTTCACTCCCCCCCACACCCCCTTCCTCTGAAACTTCATGAGCCAGGCCTTTATCTAGTGTCTGCATTGCAAATCTCAACATTCTCTCCCAAAATCCTGCAGAGGAGCACAGGCAGCTTGGAGCCTTCAGCTGCTTGGCAGGCCCACCATTCAAAGGCCTTCCCCAAGCATCCTGAAGACACAGGATCGGCTCTGTCCTAGCCATACCCCACTCCTGATACCGATTTCAGTTTGAGTTAGGCTTGGGATTGTTGCCAGCAAACATCACGACCAAAAGAAGCTTGGGTGGGAAAGTGTTGGTTTCTTAGGCTCCTAAGTCCCTCAAAGAGGGAAGCCCAGGTAGGAAAGCAGAGGCAGGAACTGATGCTGTAGGTGGCTGATAGTGGGGGAGTGCTGCCTCCTGGCTTGCATAGCCTGCTGCCCTACACCTCAGGACCACCTGCCCAAGGATGGCACGCCCCCCCCCCCCACATCCACCCTGGCTCGGCCCCAGCGACCATCCCTCTCTCCTGTGTGCTGTCTGTCCCACAGCAATCATTTGATCGTTCATCACAGGCACATGCTAGAGAGACCTTTTCAGAAGCCAAGTCCCTCTTCCCAGCCAGAAGGGCCGAGCTGACAAGAAACCAGGGAGCACAAAGGGGAGCTTGGATCCTTGCCTTTTGCACCCGCGCTTCTCACACGCACACGACTGTGCTGCGCGGCGCTCTCGCCTCTTGACTGCAGCAACCCGCTGCCCTGGGTCCGGCCAGGGAACTCATGCAACCAAGGCCACAGTAACCAGAGAGCAGCCGGGACGACACCGAGCTGGCACGTCACCACGGAGAGCCGGCTGGCACAGCGGTGGCTCAGGCACCGAGGATCGCACGCAGCTGTCTCTGACACCCGCCCTGCATCCTCGTATGGGTGGTGTTGAGCGCGTTCCCAGGCATCAGAGCCCTTGGCCAGGCGCCAGGCCAGGGACCCGAAGGCCGAGAGTGACAGTGGGCCGGCCTGGAAGTGGGCCACCCGCTCCCACCTCACCAGACCCGAGCGTGGCTTCTTCCACCTCCGCTCGGACGCCGCCCACACTCCCCTCGCGCCCTCAAACTTCCCTCACACGCCTGGGCCTGGAGGAGCGCCCTGCTCTCGACACAAAACAGTTACTGGAGAGCAGCGGCTGCGCCGCGTGCTGGACGCCTTGCTAAAGCCACCTAAGAGGAGGGGAGAGGCTCGAGTCCGTGAGGGGCCGGTCCCGACCACATTCCAGCCGAGTCCAACGGAGGACCTCGTCCACCCCTACCCGACACGCGCACTTATTGGCCCGACCCTCGCGCTCACCACCTCTTTCCTGCTTGTTACTGCTCCTCCAGCTCCTGTGGGAAACGCTCCCCGCGCCCATCCTCTTCTGGCTGTGCTCGTCCAGGCTTCTTCTGTGCGCAGATGCCCGTCGCCAGCGCACACCTGCCGACCCTTCGTGCGCGCACAGTTACGCGGGTGCTCGCCCACCCGCTGGACCGCAAGCTCGCTGGCCTGCTAGCTCCTCGGCTGGCACGCAGGGAGAGGCAGGGTTGATGTGGAACCTAGGCGTCCCGGAGAGGACTCTCCTGTCCGTGGTCCTCGCGTTCGCCTACTTGGTCCATGTGGCCCAGGCCCGGGATCTAGGTGTCGGGGAAAGAAGAGGTCGCTGGTCCGGGAGCGCAGGCTGTGATAGAAGTCCGGGGATACCAAAGGCCGTGGCATGGGTGGTTCAGTGGTAGAATTCTCGCCTCCCACGCGGGAGGCCCGGGTTCGATTCCCGGTCATGCAGAGTCAGTCCCTTTTGGTCCTCATGTACATACACACTGCCCCAGTCCCCAATGCCCTGGGTGTTCAGTACATCTCCTGCCCAGCACCAACTGCCTACCAGTAAGCCAATAATCCAGCGCTAAAGACTCTATGACCCGCCCTAACCATCGCTCTGTTACAGCTACCTTATTACTCCAGTTCTTTAAAGCACCTCACATACTCACCCTCTCATGTGCACACAGCTCCAGCCGCCATCCAGCGGCTCCACCTCTTACAACTCGATCACGCGTCACTCACACCCCACACCTCCAGCCTCCCACTCCACAATGCCGTCCACGCACAGCCTGGCTCTCCCACACTGGACACTTACTTGGTGAACCTCTCTTGGCCGGGACCTCAAACACCTCGCAAGCTTCTGCCTTCTTTGCCTAATCCTTCCCAAACAGCAACTCTTGGAGAGCCCAGAGAGCTTCACAGCTCAGGGGCAACGGCACTCAGCAAGAGGCCTCTATGTCTCCAAGAGAGTCACAAACATGTGCAACTCAATCGAAGGTCCTCCTGTACCAAAGACGCTCTTCCTTGCAGTCCCCCTCTGACCCCTGGCCTTCTGAGAGCTTGGCTCCTGCAGGCTGTTCATGAGGAAATTGCATGTCCAGGGAGCTTCACTACCGGGGCGCGATGAACTAGCAAGGCTCAAAGCCTGCTCCAGCGAGCTCATGGTGTCCACAGACTCTATGTTGCACACCTTCTCCAGCCTCCCAAGCCTTGGACCATGTGTTCCTTCCTGAGGTCCTAATCCTTTTTGTGCTCGACTGTGGTGGGTACCACGAAGGACAACTTCTAGTTATCTGTCACCAGACTCAACCAGTGCCCACCGGCAGAGAAAGGGCCTGTCTGAACATTGGAGACGGACTGCCCCCTGTCACCTGTCAGTCCTTGACCAGCCTGAACAAAGGCGAGTGGGAGTGGTCGTGACCACCGCAGCTTTTTTCTTTCTTCTAAAGAGAACCCAGGAACAGAACCAAGTGGGGCTCTTCAGTTGACTCTGGTGGGCAGTCCCAGCTTAAACAAGGTAGCCAACCAAGATCAAGAGAGATCCAATGATGGTGCTTGGAGATCGGGTTTTTACACTGGCGGCGGCTGCTGCAGCTGCTGCTGCTGCTGCTGCTGTTGGTGTTGATTGTGGAGTGGCAGTGGTGGTGGTGGTGGTGGTGGTGAGGTATTGAGGCTTTGGGATTATGGGGAGTTGAAAACGAATAGGAGCAGAGGCAGCCTGATCTCTGCTAGCAGGTCCTGGGACCATCTGATGTGGTTCCTGCACATTCATTTTTGAGTAGGAACCAGGATCAAATGTGTCACTTAGAGAAACCTTGAGGTGAGACGGTTTTATTTCTTCCTAGGAGTCCTTAATGCCACACTGGTGGAAGTGGGGATAGGTGGGGACATGGGGCTGGAGTTCATTTGGGTTTGAGGTTTGGGTTTTGGGGCTTGTAAGCAGGGTGAGGTAAGAGAACTAGAAGCAGGAGTTGGAGCAGAGGAGTAGCATGAGGGCTGCTTACTGGCTCTCTTATCCAGTGCAAGACAACCACCCACCTCCTCCCTTCATGTGCCTTCCCACACCACTTGTGAATCAAGACAATACCCTACATGTTCGAATAAAGACCCATCATCTTTTGACAAGGAAGCAAAAAAAAATCTCAAATGATAAAAAGAAAGAATATTTATCAAGTATTGCTGGCATAACTGGATATCAACATGTAGAAGAATGAAGATAAATGATCCCTACTATCACCATGCACAAAACTCAAGTCCAAAACGATTAAACACCTCAACACAAAGCCAGCCACACTGAACCTTATAGAAGAGAAAGCAGGAAGTACACTTGAACGTATTGGCACAGGAAACCACTTCCTAAATAGAACCCCAGCAACACAGACACTGAGAGAAACAATTAATAAATGGGACCTCCTTAAACTGAAAAGCTTCTGGAAAGCAAAGGACATGGTCAACGAGACAAAATGACAACCTACAGAATCAGAAAAGATCTTCACCAATCCCACATCAGACAGAGGTCTGATCTCCAAAATATACAAAGGACTCAAGGAATTGGACACCAAAACAACACATAATCCAAAAAAAAAATAAATGGAGTAAAGACATAAACAGAGAACATTCAACCGAGAAATCTAAAATGGCTGAAAGATACTTAAGGAAATGTTAAATATCCTTAGTCATCAGAGAAATGCAAATCAAAACAACTCTGAGTTTCCATCTTACACCTGAAAGAATGGTAAGATCAAAAACACTGATGACAACTGATGGTGGAGAGATTGTGAGGAAAGGGGAACACTTCTGCATTGCTGGTGGAAATGCAAGCTGGTACAACCCCTTTCGAAATCAGTGTGCATTTTCTCAGAAAATTTGGAAACAACCTTCCACAAGTCCCAGTTTTACTACTTTGGGGTATATATCCAAAGGAAGCTCAATCGTGCCACAAGGACATGTGCTCAACCATGTTCATAGCAGCTTTGTTTGTCATAGCCAGAACCAGGACACAACCTAAATGCCCCTCGACTGAAGAATGGGTAAGGAAAATGTGGTACATTTACACAATGGAGTACTACACAGCAGAAAAACAAACAAATAAAACTCGACAGCTTGAATTTTTGGAGGAAAATGAATGGAGCTAGAAAACGTTATTTTGGGTGAGGTAACCCAGACACAGAAAGACAATTATCACATGTACTCACTCATAAGTGATTTTTAAACATAAAGCAAAGAAAGCCAGCTCACAAACCACAATCCCATAGGTCTTCAACAACAATGAGGACACTAAGAGAGACTTACATAGATGTAATCTATATGGGAAGTAGAAAGTAGAAAAAGACAAGATCTCCTGAGTAAACTGCGAGCATGGGGACCTTGGAGGAGGGTTGAAGGAGGAAGGGAGAGGCAGGGAGGAGAGCAGAGAAAAAGGTAGAGCTCACTGAATATCAATTTAAACAAAGGAAAAAAAAAAAGATCAATCATCACCTCGTGGAGGCGTCTCCTGAAATGAGAGCCTCTCTTCCCAGATGAGTGCAGGGTTTTGTCAAGTTCTCCAGAAACAAGCAGCACAGTTGACCCTGTGCCAACGTGGCACACAAGCCGGTCGTTTATTGAACCATAACCATTCCTTTCTTGTTCATCTCATTTTAATCTCGAAGGCACGGGATCGTTCCTGGTACCGATTTCAGTCTGAGTGAGGCTTGGGATTTTTGCCAGCAAACCACCACCAAAAGCAGCTTGGGTGGAGAAGTGTTGGTTTTTTAAGCTCCTAAGTCCCTCACAGAGGGCAGCCTGGGTAGGAAAGCAGAGGCAGGAACTAATGAGGTAGGTAACTCTCGGTGGGGGAGTGCTCCCACCTGGCTTGCTCAGCCTGCTGCCCTACACCTCAGGACCACCTGCCCAAGGATGGCACACTCCTGGCCACAACCACCCCGGCTTTGCCCCACACCCCAGCCACCATTCCTCCCCCCGTGTGCTGTCTGTCCCACAGCAATCATTCGATCGTTCATCACAGGCACATGCTAGAGAGACCCTTTCTTTAAGCAGAGTCCCTCTTCCCAGCCAGAAGGGCCGAGCTGACTAGAAACCATGGAGCACAGAGTTGAGCGTGGATCCTTGCGACGACCCCATTCGGACACCTGCAAGCATAGGCTTGCCTGGTGTCTTTTTCCCATGGCCATCTCATGGGAGCCACACAACTGGCCTGGCAGATTGCTGGACAGACCCTTCCCAGATCCAGCTCAACAGGGGTGTCTCTGTTTTGGGAAGGCTAAAGGGCGGGTCGGGGGTGAAGTCTGGTTGGAAAAAGGCGTGTCTGTGCTCCCCCAGGAGGGGCTGACACTATGCCTCGGATCAAGGTGGAGCTGAACCCAGCGGTAAGCACTCCAGGATCTGTCTCCCTGCCACAGACTTGCTTACAGGGTCACGACCGAGGGGACCTTCCCGACAACGGACCCAAAATGTAGATGGGCCTCTAGGGGTTCTGCTCCAATTTCCCAACTGACACCCGCACCTGCACCGCTTGCCCATGCACACAAGGAGCTGCAGACACAGCGGCCTTAAAACAGCCATCCTTGGCCTCAGCTCTCCCAAGCAGCGCTGGGGGCTTTCGAAGAAATCGGGCCTGAGGTGGCGCACTGCCTGCCTTGTGGCACTGCGGAAGCTTAGTAACCACACCAGGTGCTTTCGGCTGCCACGCTGTCTGTTATCAGCATGGAATTAACACCATCCCACAGAGCACCCGCACCCACGGCTGAACACGCACTCTCCTCCCGATCCCATAGCAACACTGTCAACATAAATGATCACTTAGAGACTACGGAGTTTTGCAAAATACTCATGCATACATGCATGCATACATACATTCATACGTATATACATGCCTAGGCTCACACACATATATACAAGGAAATACAGACAGACATACAGATAGACAGACATATTCACACATACACACACAGGCACACACATACACTGTAGACTTGAAAGATTCACTGCATTTGTTTGAAGTCGTTGCTCAGTTGTGAAGAACCGTGAAAAGAACTCAGGGAGCGTGTGATGCAGGTTTGGCAGGTTGGACAAGCTAGACGGTTTCTTGAGACCTAAGAGCAGGCAATAGAGTGAGGTGGACACTCAGTGGGCTCCATGAGTGGGTCGGAAGCTTGCGCGGGAGTGCTGCGTGTCGGGTGTGTGTGTGTGTGTCGGTGGTGTCATAGTGGCGGTGTTTAGGCTGGGTTTGTCGGTCCGCAGCAGGGCTTAGCTGGACAAGCGCTGAGGAGTTGGTGTTGTGCGGGAGAATACAGTGGGCGTGAGTGGCAAGGTAGGAAAATGGTGTTGCGTGTGAGGGCAGGGAGCGCCGGTGAAGCTGTAGGCTGTTGGGTTGCGAGGGAGGGTGTATGAGTGGAGAGAAGCAACAGGGTCTCTGAGAGGAAGAAAAGAAACTTCCCTGACCGGGAATCGAACCCGGGCCGCGGCGGTGAGAGCGCCGAATCCTAACCACTAGACCACCAGGGAGGGATGCACAGCTTCCGACGGTGCGGATCTCTCGTGGGCAGCCAGAATGTCAGCCAGTCCGCGGCTGGCATTCGGCGTCCATACGATTGATCAGCGCCTGCCTGTGCCCCTCAGTGCCCTGCCAGGTGCCCGGTGACCGGAGCCCTATATCACTTCTCCAGCAAGCCGGGCACCACTTCCCGGTAGACCCCAGGCTCTGTTCCTGGCCCTTCTCCTCCGACTCGCCACTTTCTCAAAAGGTCTAGAGTCTCCAGCCATTGTATGGTCTTTCGGCCCGCCGCGCAGTCTCGGAACAGGCGGAGAGGCGCCAGAGGACAGGGCCACTGTCGATACTGAACCTTGGCAAAAGTGGGTACTGTGCGTTGGCCGGGAATTGAATTCGTGTCACCACTATACCACCAACGCCGCACCGCCACGACGCCACACACAGACACAGACACACACAGACACACACACACACACACACAAACACACACACACACATACACACGGCCCCGGGGACGGCCACCAGCCAGCGGACAGCGAAGATGTCGTGGTCGCTTACCAGGTCCTTCCCACGACTGCCCCAACCTCAAATTCAAAGCCGAAGCCGACACCAACGAAGACAGGGACACCCACGCCAACCGCAACCCGGCCTGCGCCTCAGCCGCCGAGCACGTGCTGTTCCTCGCCGACCCATGTCACCCGCGCTTCTCGCACGCACACGCCTGTGCTGCGCGGCACTCTCACGACGGTCATAGGATTCAAGGAACAGCCGGGACAACACCGAGCGGGCTCGTCACCATCCAGAGACGCCTGTCACAGCGGTGACTCAGGCACCGAGGGTCGCAGGCCTGCGACTCTCACACCCGCCCATCATCCTCATAGTGGTGGGGCGGGTCATTTAGTCCTAACTCCAGTAGGACTATGTTGAGAGGGAAAAATTATCAACTCACGAAAGGAAGTTGCATCTGGACTCTCCTGTAGAATGTCCATACAGCCATTTACTGTTCTAAGATCTTACAGCAACCTCCATTATTAGACTTTTTCTTAATAACAGAGATATGAATATTTTAGGGAGAGGTGGATGCCACTATGCATCCTGCCTCTAGCTGTTCCAGGAACTTAGTCTGCAGAACAGGCTGGCCTTGAACTCACAGAGATTTGTAGGTCTCTGCCTCCAAAGAGCTGGGATTGAAGGCACGCGCCATTACACCTGGCTAAAATAATAGCACGTCTCCCCGTCGGGGAATCGAACCCCGGTCTCCCGCGTGACAGGCGGGGATACTTACCACTATACTAACGAGGACAACTACCACTTTGTGGTCACCAGCACTTCCAACCATCATCGACGCGCTTCGCTGACAGACCCGTCACCCTCCCTCCGAAGCACCGCCGATCTCCGCACCGAGCCACAAAGTCTCCCCGACGCGGCCAGAACGCCCCTCACATCAGGACGCGGACCCTCAGCCCTGTGAGACCACCGCATCCCAGCCCCCTGGTCCCGCCCATCGCCGCAAGAGAGGCTGGTCTCGTTCCTGGGCGGCCCCGCGTGGGCTGTGGTGGTGCGGGGAGCCACAGCGGGTACGGGTCCGGGTCCGGGACCGGGACAGGGAGCGACTTTGGCGCCTAACATCATATCGACGTCGAAGCGCTGGACCCTGTCCACACCCGTAATTAAGCACCCAAACACCCACGAGCCCGAGAGCCCCAACAAACCAGGTCCGCCGCGCCCACACCCACCATAAGGACGACCGAACGCTCTAAGGCGCTGCGTTCAGGTCTCAGTCTCCCCTGGAGGCGTGGGTTCGAATCCCATTCCTGACAACCACAACTTTTTGCCACCCGCACCCACCCCACCACATCCGTGCGTGCCTCCTTCCACCGCCGCTCCGACGCCGCCCACACTCCTCTCTCGCCCGCAACCTTCTCTCACACGCCCGGACCTGAAGGATCGCCCTGCTCTCGACACCCGACAGTTACTGGAGGGCAGCGGCGGGGGCGCATGCTGGACGCCTTGCTAAAGCCACCTCCGGGGAGGGAAGAGGCTCGAGTCCGTGCGGGCCCGATCCAGAGCGGCTGGCCAGCCAGTTAAAAACAGAGGACCACGTCCAACCCTTCTCGACACCCGCACTTCTTGGTCCGGCCCTCTCGCTCATCACCGCTTTCCTGCTCGTTCCTGCTCCTCTAGTTCCTGCGGGAGACGCCCCACAACCCACCCCCGCGCTCATCCTCTCGGACTGTGCTAGTCCAGACTTCTTCTGTGCACAGGTGCCCGTCGCCATCGTACACCTGCCGTCTCTAGGTGCGCGCACAGCCACTCGGGTGCCCGCCCACGCGCCGACTTGCAAGGTAGGCTGGCTTCCTACCTCCTCGGCTGGCACGCAGGGAGAGGCAGGGTTGACGTCGAATACAGGCATCTCGGAGAGGGGAGAGACGCAGCTCAGCCGAGGAGCCTCAGTCTGGTCCCTCAGTCTGGTTCCGGGGACTCTCCTGTCCGTGACCCTCGCGCTCCCCTGCTTGGTCCATGGGGCACAGGCCCGGAATCTAGGTGTCAGGGAGAAAGAAGAGCTAGTTGGTCTGGCAGCATAGGCTGTGACAGCCGTCCGGGATCATACTAGACCATGGCATGGGTGGTTCAGTGGTAGAATTCTCGCCTGCCACGCGGGAGGCTCGGGTTCGATTCCCGGCCCATGCAGAGTCCACTTCGTTTTGGTTCTCATGCACGCACTGCCCCAGTCGCCAATACCCAGGGTGCACAGTACATCGCCTGCACACCGCCAGCGGTGTACCATTAACACAGTCATACAGCGCCTGGCCACCCCCCGCCCCAGCCTAGTCCTCTCCCCTCAACTCAGACACCATCACCTGCCCTAACCATCTACTCCAGTATTTCAAAGCACCTGACATACTCACCTTCCCATGTGCACACACAGTTCCAGCTGCCATCCAGTGCCTCCACCTTTCTTGTTTCTCCACCCCCGCGTCACTCACACCCCACACTTTCAGCCTCCCACTCCACAGTGCCATCCACGCACAGCCTGGCTCTCCCACAATGGACACTTACTTGGTGAACCTCTCTTGCCTGGGACCTCAAACACCTCCCTAGCCCAAGGCCCTCTTCTGCCTCATTTGCCAAGGGACAGTCCTGCAGGGGACCAGGTGCCTTCTTTCCCCTAATCCTTCGCCAACAGCAACTGTTGAAGAACCCAGAGAACTTCAGAGCTCCCAGGAGACCTCACCCGGCAGGAGGTCTCTCTGTATCTCTCTTTCTATCTCTCACACCCACCCACCTACACACACACACACACACACACACACACACACACACACACACACAAATGCATACACACACAAGAGCAAGAGAGACCCAAAGTTGATGCTTGGAGAGGGGGTTTTTTACCTTGGCTGCTACTGCTGCTGGTGGTGGTGGTGGTGTTGGTGGTGGTGGTGGTTGTGGTGGTGGTGGCGTTGGTATGAGGGAGAGTTGAATATGGATAAAAGCAGAGGTAGCCTGATCTCTGCTAGCAGGTCCTGGGACCATCTGCTGTGGTTCCTGCACATTTATTTCTGAGTATGGACCGGGATCACATCATATTCGGATCAAATGTGTGACTTAGAGAAACCTTGAGGTGAGACAGTTTTATTTCTTCCCAGGAGTCCTTAATACCACACTGGTGGAAGTAGGGAGAGGTGGGGACGTGGGGCTGGAGTTCATGGGCATAGGGGACAAGGGTTTGAGGTTTGGGTTTTGGGGCTTGTAAGCAGGGTGGGGTGAGAGACCTAGAGGCAGGAGTTGGAGCAGAGGACTAGCATGCGGACTGCTTACTGGCTCTCTTATCCAGTGCGAGACAACCACCCACCTCCTCCCTTCATGTGCCTTCCCACACCACTTGTGAATCAAGACAATACCCTAGATGATCGACTTAAGACCCATCATTATCTTATGGAGGCATCCCCTGAATTGAGAGCCTCTCTTCCCAGATGAGTCCATGGTTTTGTCAAGTTCACCAGAACCAAGCAGCACAGTTGACCCTGTGTCAACCTGGCACACAACTCGGTTGTTTATTGAACCATAACCGTTCCTCTCTGGTTCATTCCCAATAGCTAATTTTAATCTCAACATCGTCATAAAAAACATAAAGAACTGTAGCTGGGTAGTTTATTCTTAAGTCACGACGCTCGGGGACCCGACACCCAGATTTCTAATGAATATGTGGAAACTTTTTCTTACTTATTAAATGCTTGCTGGTATCAGCTTGGCTTCTTTCTAGCCAGCTCTTCTTTACTTAAATTCGACCGTCTACCTTTATCTCTGGGCTTTTACCTTTCTCCATTCTATCTATCTTTCTGTCCTTTTCTTGAGTGGCTGTCTGTCTGTGTGGCTGGGTGGCCGGCCCCTGGCATCCTCCTCTCCTTCTCCTTTTCTCCCTCCTCTCTTCCTTCTCCTTTCAATCTCTGCACCTGGCAGCTTTGCCTACCCTCTCCTGCCTAGCTATTGACTGTTCAGCTCCTTCTTATACCAATCAGATGTTTTAGACAGGAAGAATAACACAGCTTCCCAGAGCTGTTAAACAAATGCAACCTAAGAGAATGTAACACATCCTTACATCATTAAACAAATATTCCACATCATAAACGAACGTAAGAAACACATCTCCGACTAATAACTTAAAGAACTTTAGAACTTTAGTCAGTCAGTAACAATCCCAACTTCAACGTTCAGTCTCCTTAAGATACCCAGGGTCGTTTCAACATTCAAAATTCCTTCGAACCTTAACTGCCTTGGCCATGGGTTCTTGTCAATTTCAATATTTCAAAAGAATATTTTTTTGTTTTTATTTTTCATTTCTGTTTGTTTGTTTACAAGTAAAACACTCTTTTGCACGTAGAGGAACGAGAACCAGGGCAGGATCACAATCAGAGGAAAACAAAACCAGAGTCCAACACTGTCAGAAGCCCAGTGCCTGACATCACCTGTTCACCTTGTGGGTTACAGACGGTGCGGACAGTCACCCTCCCCTGTCTCTGCTATTCACTGCAGTGGCAGTTTGTCTCCCACTCTGAGGCTGCTGCTCCCCTTGGTAGTTTGTCCCACGGTACAGGACCGGCATCTCCCAGATGCTCACTGACAGCCCAGCTCTGCTGGGCCCTCCTCATGGTCTCTGAGCCTACCCCTACCCTGTGGAAGTGACAAACCTAGGCAGCTTCCCTAAGACACACCCGTTCTGGCTGAAGTGGGGCTCACTGCACTGTACTTGAGGCTGCGTCCTTACTCCTGTCCCCTTTCAGTTTCTAGAGACTCCACCCACCGCGCACCCCCAAGCTTCCGGTCCTTCTAGGATCCAACCTCCCACACCCTCCACAGAGACAAACACTATATAGCTGACTCCTCTTACAGGGTTTCAGAACGACTGGCTGCCCTGAGGTTCATCCTCAGCACTTCTGAACCACCGGCTCTGCATGCTGACCTACAGGAAGCACCCCCAGGGCGCTTCACCTCAGTGATGCTGCTGTCTTCATCACCGCTGGCTTCTCGGCTCCAGGTGAGCACCAGCGATAACTGTCCCTGTCAGCCCAGGTTTCACCTTGCTGAGTTGAGCCTCTTGTTCATTAACCACAGGTGACTTCTCAGCCCCAGATGCAGACACAGCAGGACCACAGATTCTTCATTCTAAACTCTAAATAGCCACAAAAGAGTCTTTCAGGGACATTCCCCCTGCCTCTGAAACTTCATGAGCCAGGCCTTTATCTTGTGTCTGCATTGCAAAACTCAACATTCTCTCCCAAGGTCCCACAGAGGAGCACAGGCAGCTTGGAGCCTTCAGCTGCTTGGCAGGCCCACCATTCAAAGGCCTTCCCCAAGCATCCTGAAGGCACGGGATCGGCTCTGTCCCATCAATACCCCACTCCAGTAACCAATTTCAGTCTGAGTTAGGCTTGGAATTGTTGCCAGCAAACACCACAACCAAAAGCAGCTTGGGAGGAGAGCTATTGGTTTTTTAGGCTCTTAAGTCCCTCACAGAGGGAAGTCAGGGTAGGAAAGCAGAGGCAGGAACTGATGCTGTAGGTTGCTGTCGGTGGGGGAGTGCTTAGCCTGCTGCCTTACATCTCAGAACCACCTGCCCAAGGATGGCACGCTCCTGGCCACCACCACCCTGGCTCTGCCCCACACCCCAGCCACCATCCCTTCCCCTGTGTGCTGTCTGTCCCACAGCAATCATTCGATCGTTCATCACAGTCACATGCTAGAGAGACCTTTTCACAAGCAGAGTCCCTCTTCCCAGCCAGAAGGTTCGCATGCGACGACCCCATTCCCACACCTGCTAGCATAGGCTTGCCTGGTGTCTTTTTCCCATGGCTGTCTCATGGGAGCCACACAACTGGCCCGGCAGCTTGCTGGACAGAGCCTTCCCAGATCCAGCTCGACACGGGTGTCTCTGTATTGGGAAGGCTTCAGGGCAGGGCAGCGGTGTCGTCTAGTTGGAAAAAGTCGTGTCTATGTTCCCCTAGGGTGGGCTGACACTATGCCTCCCATCGAGGCGGAGCTGAACCTAGCGGTAAGCATTCCGGGATCTGTCTTCGTGCCTTGGACTTGCTGGCAGGGTTACGACCGAGGGAACCCACCGGCAATGGACCCACAAGCTAGTTGGGCAGAGGTTCGGACTCACACCCGCACCTGCACCGCTTGCCCGCGCACACAAGGAGCCGCAGAAACAACGGCCTTAAAACCGCCAGGCTTGGCCTCAGCTCTCCCAAGCCACTCTGGGGCTTTCGAGGAAATCGTGCCCCGGGTCGCGCACTGTCAGCCCCGTGGCGCTCCGGAAGCTTAGTAACCACACCAGATGCTTTCTGCTGCCACCCTGTCTGTTATCAGCACGGAATCAGCACCACCTCACGGAGTACCCCTACCCACCGCCGGGCATGCACTCTCCTCCCCATCCCATAGCAACACTGCGTTGCCACCATAAACCATCACTTAGAGACCATGGAGTTTTGCAAGATACGCATGCATACATACATACATACATACATACGTATATACATACCTAGGCTCACACACATACACACAGAGGACAGAAATACAGACAGACAGATAGACAGACATACTGACACACACACGCGCACGCGCGTATACACACATACACTGTAAAGAATCACTGCATTTGTTTGAAGCTGTTGTTCAGTTATGAAGAGCAGGGAAAAGGTCCTAAGGAGCGTGTGATGCAAGTGTGGCAGGTGGGACGAGCTAGACGGTTTCTTGGAGACCTAAGAGCAGGCGATAGAGTGAGGTGGAGACTCAGTGGGTTCCATGAGTGGGTCGGAAGCTTGCGCATGAGCGCTGTGTGTCGGGTATGTGTGTGTCGTCGGTGTGATAGTGGCAGTGTGTAGACTGGATGTGTCGGGCCGAGCAGGGCGTAGTTGGACAGGCGCTGAGGAGTTGGTGTGTGCAGGAAAAGATATTGGTCCTCAGTGGAAGGTAGGAAAATGGTGGTGAGTGTTCGGGCAGGGAGCGCCGGTGAGGCTGTAGGCTGTTGGGTTGCGAGGGAGGGTGTATGAGTGGAGAGGAGCAGCAGGGTCTCGCGGCGAGACGCTGTTGGGTAAAATGTAAGAAAGGTGATGTGAGGTAGTGGGGGCTCCCCCTTGCGGGGCAGGACAGGTGTCAAAAAAGAGGTGAAGTGTCAAAGAGGCAAAGGTTTACAGAGAAGCTTCCCTGACCGGGAATCGAACCCGGGCCGCGGCGGTGAAAGCGCCGAATCCTAACCACTAGACCACCAGGGAGCGACATACATCATCCGACGTGTCCGCCTCTCGCAGAATGTCAGCCAGTCTGCCAAGCTGACTGCAAGCCGCCCGCCGCAGCTGATCGCCCGGCATTATCCGGCTGGCATTCGGCGCCCAGGCGATCAATCGGCGCCTGCCTGTGCCTCTCCCTGCCCTCGCTTCTCCGTCCATTCGGGCGCCACCTCTCGGTAAGACGCCTGGCATGGCCCTTCTCCTGCGGCTCGCAACACTCTAAAAAGGTGTCTAGGGCCTCATCCTGTTGTTTGGTCGTTTGGACAGGCGCAGTCTTGGGACAGAAGCTTGGCAAAAGCCAAATACTGTGCGTTGGCCGGGAATCGAACCCGGGTCAACTGCTTGGAAGGCAGCTATGCTCACCACTATACCACCAACGCCACACTGCTGCTGCGCTAGTCCACAGCAACTAGTGGACAGCAGAGGCGTCGGGGTTTCCTACCAGTTTACACCCTGTGTACTCTTCATGCTGACATTGACTGCAACCCCAATCCTGGCTCCGGCCCTGCGCCTCGTTATTCGACGTTCTCTCCTTTTCGTCCCTCCTGACTGCTGCAATTCTGTTCTGACAGGTCACACCACGACGGCCAAAGGGACCAGACTAGGGTCCTCGGATAGGGTTCATCATTATTATTACTATCAGCACCATCGCCAGCACCACCAGCACCACCGCTAGCTAGCTTCAGCACCACCACCAACCACACCCTTCGCAATAGATTTGAGCTGTACTCCGTAGACTGAATGGGTTTAACACACATTTGTAGAACATTACACTAATTCAATGCTGAATATGCATTTTTTCTCTGCAGATTGGAAACAGGAGCAGAGTGCGTGGAGTGCAGGACACAGTTCTGGGCTTGGAGTATGCCGCCAAGGTTCAAAGGCCCCGGGGCTGCCATCAAAAAAAAAAAAAAAAGAAAAGCAAATTGTCCCATGGGGAACGGAACCGCAGTCTCCCGCGTGACAGGCAAGAGTATCCATCACTATGCTAAAGTGGATAATGGCACCCCTGTTTTTGTGACCCTGGCCCCATTCTGACAGGCCTGCCAGCCTCCAGTGCCGACTTCTGCACACAAACACGAAAGCCTCCCGGACTCCTTGGGAACGCCCTTCCCACCAGGTCAGGACCTGCCGTCCTGTGTGACAATGGAGTATCTGTTCCCTGCCGCCGCCCGGGCTAGTGAGCCGGCCTCTGAGAGGTGAGAAGAGACTGCGGACCTCGCCCTTGGCAGCAGGAGAGGCTGGTGCCACACCTGGGCGGCCCTGCGCCGGGTGGGGGTTGAGTGGTGTGTTATGAACATTTCGAAAGGTACAGGGATTTCGTCCTGTGGGGATTTTTGTGTCCAGGAGTGTTTGGACTGGGTACTCCGGGGACACCGACTTGAGGCAGCAGACTTGAGTATTGAAGGCTGAAGTAAATAGTAGGCACGAACCTAAAAGTGCTGTATTCCTGGAATCCTAGGTATATTTCTAAATGAAATCTTTGACAAAAAGAGCAGTAATGAACAGACAGAAAAGACATCGAAGGCCAACTCACACAGATTGTGAGATGATTATATATTTGATGTATAATACATGTAGTAGCCACCACCCCTTGAAATACTTAAAATTGAGTCTAAACTGAAATATGTTGGAAGCAAAACAATATATGTAGGCTTTTGGAAATCTAAAAATATAGCAGGCTTTCTCTTAGGCCACCAACCAGCTCTCAAATCATTAGTTTTGAATGCTCGGCCTTAGCTTAGCTCTTATTTTAATCTGTTTCTCTTTATCTAGGTTTCTCCTCTGGGCTTTTTACCTTTCTTTCTATCTTTCCTACTTTTCTGCTGTCTCCATATCTGTCTGGCAACTCTCTGACTTCTGGCCCCAAGTGTGGCCCTCTCTCTCTGGTTCTCTTCATTCCTTCTTCACTTCTCTCTTGAGCCCAGATTCCTCCTTCTATTTATTCTTTCTGCTTGCCAGCTTGCCTATACCTCTTCTGCCTAGCTATTAGCTGGTCACTTTTTTATTAGACCAATCAGGTGCCTTAGGCAGGCAAGGTGAAACAGCAACACTCCTTTACATAATTAAACAAATACAGCATAACCAAATGTAATACGCCTTTGCACAGTTGAAGTAATATTCCACAACATAAACAGATGTAACAATATTTACATAGCTAAAATAATATTTCACATTTCCCCTTTGTCTAAATAAAAAGAAAGATTTTAACTTTAATATAGTAAGACTATATACAGTAAGAACAATCATCAAGAATTATATTTACAACATTCAGTCCATTTCTATGTGTCAAATTAAAGAAAGTGTTCCATTATCTATCATTTCTTGGTAAGTCCAAAGCTCTGTACCTAATTTACCTTCTATAATAACTAAAGAAAACTGTAACTATAACAATCTATCTTCAACTTCATCAAAGACCTCAGAAGAATATATTATTACCCATAAACAGGAACTGCAGTGCAAGCCACTTCCAAAATGACAGACATCTGGCTGCCTGGATAGTCACCCAAGGTTCCTCTGCAATGTTGGGGCATCTATCTCCAGCCTACAGGCCTAGAATATCTGACAGACTTTTCTGTGAAGCAGGAATTTTGAAGAACTGTCTAACTTTGTCTTGGCAAAGTTTGGTAGTCTTTTTCCTTTGTGTCCTGCCTGTCCAGTTTGTCCAGCACACCGTCAGCAGTCAAGGCAAGGTCTGTTTCTTGCCCAAATGGCAGCTTTGCCACAACAAAGCAAACTCCATATGGAGGTTCTTTGATACCCATTATCCTTTCTGAAGTAAACTGGTGCTGTTAGGAGCAGACATGTCTCACTGCCATGAAAATCCTTAAGTCATTAAACATCTTAAATGTTATATTCTGTAGATCTTTGAAGTGCTTGAAGATCACCTATCTAAAACATATCTCTGTATGAGCTTAAAATCATACCTAATGACTACAAGTTTATTATAGATGATTAGCTACTAACCTGCATTTCTTCATTGTACATTACATTTTAAATGAGCTACATAACACAATACCCCAAACAAGAGTAGAAACATACATACAGTATAACAAAATAACTTTAAATTTGTATCACTATACCAAAATCCATACCAATGTAAAATATTTAATGTTAATAGTTGTCTTTTTTTTGTTGAGGTCCAGTGCTAGCTCAGACCATAAGTTATTTCTCTTGATCAGACCCCAACATAAACTATCTCTCTGGACTGGCATGGAGGCACATGAACAAAGACAAAACTCACATGGCTTTATCAGGAGGGAGATTCTCAGTGGTCCCTCATGAAGTCCTGAGTTCACATCCTGAAGAATTCCTCCTCATATATTCTCCAAACAGTCTTTATACCAAAAATGTAAACTGAGGGGTAAATACATTAGCATTCTGTCTTCTAGGTAACCAGTTGAATGGCTTTTAGTCACATCTACAACTACCTGTGTGCTCTGCATGCCAGCTGTCAAGTAGGCTGAATTAGCATCTCTATCAGGCATCCTCTAAAATACAAAGAAAGGAGCAAAACAACATCCTGACCCTTTGTTAGGGCAGCTGCAGCCTGTCTGCAGGGCCTATGGCTTTAGAACCTGGCTGTCACACCATATAGAAACATGGGCCTACACTTTTTATCCTATATCTCCCTAAATGATGACAAATATACATAACCCATTGAATGATCAAAACCACTGACATTCACCTCTTGGGAATGTGGGCATTGTGTTCTCTAGACTGCTTCCTGTTGTCTGTGAATGACAGCATTTTTAGGAAACCTGAGAAAATCGAGATAATGGTCAAGCCATGGGAAAACTAGACATAGCATTTGTTGTCTAGTCTCTGTGTAACGGGAAATCACAAGACTTATCTGTAGTCCTGGCTAGAATAATCTATGAGGCTGGACCATCTCTGTCAGCTGCTTTGAGGCTGTTCTGGATGTAGAACTCTGAGGAGCCTGTAACAGAAGCACTCTGAGATGTTGAATCACTTGGGTCACCCATTTTCATTGGTGTCTGGTTCCTTGCTCTGAAAACACACAAACTTTCAAAGGTAACATACATATCTGCCTTCACATAAGTATGGACTGTGTGTTGTACACAAGCCAGCCAAACATGATTTTTGTTTTTGTTTTTGTTTTATGTTTGAGCAGGTAAAATATAATAGCCTGTCTAGTAGGGTTTTTTTTCTTTTTTTTCTTTTTTTTCTTTTTTTTCTTTTTCTTCTTCTTCTTTTTTTTTTTTTTTGGTTTATTTCTTTATGTGTGTAGCCAAGATTTTCAGGAGGTCTCCCCTGTTCAAACCTGATATTTCTTCACCTTGACAGACTGCACAGCTTCTTTCCCTTTCCTGTGGAAACAACAGCACAACCCCTCCCCCCGCGCAATGCACTTTCTGACTTCCATTTTAAGGTTAAGGCATCCATAAAGTATCTAGGCTGGTTGAGTTCGGCAGTCTCTTTCACAGTCCCGTGGCTCTCAGCAACTTTTGTTCTCTCATCAGCAATGAAAAAACTCAAAGTTAACACAGCACCACACAGGAACCTGACTCCCAGTACAATTTTCACCTTTATGTGGCTTTTTTTTTTATATTACTTTACTCTTTCTTTAAAGGTTTTATTATTTATAAATTATTCACTTATTTCTAAGACTGTCTATATCCATTTTCTTTTCTTCCCTAAGCCTACCATCATTTTTAAACACACTGTAGTTTAGAGTCCCCCACTCCCGCCTTTCTGAACCTATCTCTACTGTGTGTCTCTAGCCTTGTGAGCCAAACCTTTAAATTGCTAAGTGGCTTTGCGCTGGCAACTGACTCCACCCAACTCAGGTCAATGAAAGCAGAGCTTTATACCGCTTGAGGCTGTGTTCAACTGGGAGCCTCATTCAACCACCCTGGCTCTAGGAAGTTGGTGCCCCACACTGTGGCATGCGGTTTTTACTTAGCTTTCCGTTTCTACTTAGTGCACCAGTACAGCAGAGCCTCCAAAAGGAGTCAAGGAGTCATATCCTTTTTCCCTTTCTTTCTTTCTTTCTTTCTTTCTTTCTTTCTTTTTTTCTTTTTCTCTTCCAGCTTTCTCAGACCCTATGTGGGAATTCCAGCTCCATATTGGAACGCCAAAAAAGCGTGAATTACTAAAACATTGGGACAAAGGTTATAAAGCATTAGCAATTCTGTGGGGGCTGGGGGGAGAGGACTATCCTGAGACGTGACAAAAGGAAGGTACAGTTCCAGGAAAGATCAGCGAACAGCCAGCCTTCACTCACAGAAGGGTTCTGTTGTCAACTTATATGACAACTACACACGCATGCTTAACGTTTCCTGACTTTCATTATATCTGTTCTGTGAAACAATCAGTTAATTCCAGGGAGGTAAAGTCAGAACTGAGCTGAAATTGTAGGAATCCCAGATGGTGCTGGAGAACTGTCTGGCATGGACACTACCCCCAACGCCCATATATTTGGCCTCAGTAGTGTGTAGACGATGAGTATATAGACCAAAAAAGTATTTTTTAAACATTTATTAAATGTGTGTGTGTGTGTGTGTGTGTGTGTTCAGAGCACAGAGAAAATCAGTTCTCTCCAACCACCATGTAGGTTCCAGAGGTGAAACTCAAGCCATCAGATGTAGCAATAAGTGCCTTTACCTACTGAGCCATCTTGCCGGCTCCCATTTTTCTCTTTGGAATAGCATTTATGCTATTGCAGTTTCTTTATTAACAAATTTACTTTTTATACTTAAAAATTTGTGTTTGCTCCGCGTGGGGTGTCACACACCTTTAATCCAGCACAGGCAGGCTGATCTCTGGGAGTTCAAGGTCAGTCTGAGTTTCAGGTCAGTCAGGGCTACACAGAGAGACAACATCTCAAAAACCAAACCAAACCAAAAACTCTCAACAACTTTCTTATGTGTGTGGAGGGCAAGGTCAGACTCTTACATATAGGATAGAGACATTCTTGGACTGTTTTCTTACTTTTAACTGATTTTTGTTGTTGTTGTTATTGTTCTGATGAGTCTTTCAATAGCCTGTTCGGGTTATCTCACCTGGCTTACCTTTGCCAAAGTTCCCTTAGGACTTTTTTTTTTTTTTTTTTTTTTTTTTAGATTTATTTATTTTGTTTACAGTGTTCTGTCTGCATGTATGCCTGCAGGCCAAAAGAGGGCACCAGATTTCATTACAGATGGTTGTGAGCCACCATGTGGCTGCTGGGAATTGAACTCAGGACCTCTGGAAGAACAATCAGTGCTCTTAGCCTCTGAGCCTGCATTGGCCTGTGAGACTGCACAGGGACTGTGGAAGCAAAGCAAAATTGAGGCCCCAGGCACTAAAAGGAGAAGCCCTCTGCTTTCTAGGGTCTCCCCCAGTTTCCTCACCAGCAAACAGTAGCTCGGGATTTTCCCCAAGGGTATAGCAAGTGGCTACACAGACAGTCCTGTCTGTCAAGCAGATTCCACATCTTGTTTGACCAGCAATCGTTAAGTTAGCAGAACCAGAGTCTGCTGACCTACAGTGGTTAAGCAAGAAGATGAATTCATTTCCTTCCTCTTTTCTTAGTTTGTCTCCTAAAGCCTTTCAGACTCTGGCCCGGGTCTTGAATGACTCTGGAGATACAGATGTTCCAGAATGTACCTTCTGGAGGCCGATGGCTCCTTCAGCCACTGACAATTTTCCTGCTGTTCGGTGAGTAGGAGGCATCCTGAAATAAAGTAATTTCAGCTTTTCCTAGAGTCTGGACTTCAAAGACATGGACAGCAAGGGACAGGCCTGGTTTAGAAGCTGGGGAGAGATAAAAAGGCAAGAGACTCAGGTCTGATGGTACCTGCTTGTAATCTCAGCACTTGCAGGGTGGGGACAAGGGAACCAGGAGTTCAGCTTTAGCCTCAGCTATAGTGAGTTCCAATTCCAGGCCAACCTGGCTTCGTGGAACCCTGTCGAAAAAAAGAGCTGGGTGTGGTGATCCTTACCTTTGTCTTAGCACTTAGGAGACAGAGGCAAGTGGCTAGTCTGGTCAACACAGTGAGTTCTAGGCCAGCCAGAGCTACATAGTGATACCCTGTCACAACAACAACAACAGCAACAGAATTCTAATTTCTTACTGCCCTAGTATTTTTTAAGTTCAGAGGTTCCTTTACAGTTGCTGGGAAGTCTGCCTTGCGCCAAACATTCATACTTATTTTGCAGCCATGGCAACCCCTTGGCAGGATAAGGCGAGAAGGATATGAGAGATAGATAACTAGAAACAGACTCTTGAGGTGGGGGAGGAGGCTCCAAGCCCATCCCGACTTTCCTTATACACAATCCTATTTGCTTTTGTCTATGGCTGCTGCTCCACACTGACCCCTTCTCTTCTCATTTACAGCTCTTGCAGACCAGCAGACTGGTAAGTCTGTGCTTCCCTTGTTTCCACGGCGCTATTCCCTTACCATCAAATGCTGTGCTTACTTTGTAGGGAAAAGTCTCTTCTACTGAGGATCAGACTTGAGTAGTTCTCTCACAGCAGGGCCTGGAGCAATCCTTAGTAAGATTCCAACTGGATTCTCCAACAACGCAAGGGAAAGAGACCAGCGCAAGTACACAATTTTTTTTTAATGGTCTAGAGAGTGAACCCAGGACCTGGGGTGTTCTAGACACTCTTCTACTATTGAGTTATAACCCTTTTAAAATTTATTTTGAAACAGACTTGTTAAGTTGCCCACAAGTGGTCTTGAATCAATTATATATCACAGTCAGCTCGTAAATGCTTCATCCTTTCCCTTGCTAGATGACATCATCCCCACATCTTTTTATTTTTATTTTTTTATTTTTTTTGTTTTTTGAGACAAGGTTTCTCTGTAGCTTCGGAGCCTGTCCTGGAACTTGCTCTTGTAGACCAGGCTGGACTCGAACTCACAGAGATACGCCTGCATTCCCAGATCTCTACTGGATCAATGACAGGGACTCTCTGGCCCCTGGGCTGCCCTTTGGAATCTCTCAGAATTTACTTGTTCACATTCCTTTTTGCTCTTTCACTCTCAGCGGATCTACCGAAGGCCGTGGTGAAACTTGAGCCCCCATGGATCCAGGTGCTCAAGGACGACAGTGTGACATTGAAGTGCGAAGGGACCCACAACCCTGGGAACTATTCGACCCAGTGGCTCCACAATGGGAGTTCCCTCTGGAGCCAGGTCCGGCCCAACTACACTTTTAAAGCCACAGTCAATGACAGTGGAGAATACCGGTGCAGACTGGAGCAGAACGTCCTCAGTGACCCTGTACAACTGGAAGTGATTGCTGGTTAGTAGATGGCCCAGGAAGGAGGGGAAGGAGCTGGGATACCAGGCCGTGGGACTCTGCCTACCAGACAGAAGTTTACAAGAAAAGGGGTGGCCTGGTTTCTGGGAAGTATCGCTGAGAACTTGTTGGAAAGACATTTGATCGCTAGTTTCATTTTTGACCCACTCTGCTTAGTACTGTCCGGAGGGGACAGCTGTTATCTGGCTCAGTCTGGATTGAGCAAGAGGTTCAAGGTTGGTGTGACAGAAACAGAAGGAAGTCACTGCTTCATAAACATCACTCTCGTGATGGCAGTGTGGGGAAGCGTGAGACTGGAGGCCAGGAGGCCTGCAAAGACGGAAGCAGGCTTGGCAGGTGTGAGGAGACGAAGTGAGATTTCCAAGGGAAGAACTAAAATCTGGAAACTGAGGCCAGAGGTGAGGGGTAGGGTACCGTGTCAATCATATAGAAAAAGATAGGCTGTGTGATGACTTTTATCCCCAACTGAAGTAAAAGCTTATAAAGTCATTATAAAAACTTGAGACTATTTTATTTTGTTGTTTGCTGTATAAAATGACATATATTTACAGAGGACATGGTGTGACATTTTGTTGTGTATATATATTGTTTGGTTCTTAAACTGAATTAGTTACATTTATGACCTCAAATGTTTTTCATTTCTTTATAGTATAAATATTGAGAATCCTTATTTTTGTGTGCCCCCTCCATTTGGAATATACAATATAGCAAAGGCAAGAGAGCCCAGGCCCTCTGAGTCTGATGGTCTTTCTGTGTCGCTCAGACTGGCTGCTGCTCCAGACCCCTCAACTGGTGTTTGAGGAAGGGGAAACCATCATCTTGAGGTGCCATAGCTGGAAGAGCAGACCCCTGAACAGGATCACATTATACCAGAATGGAAAAGCTGTAAAATATCGTCGGTTCAATTGCAGCTTCTCCATCTCCAAAGCAAATCACAGCCACAGCGGCGATTACCACTGCACAGGATTCCTAGGAGAGAGAAGAGAAGTGTCGAGGTCTTTGACCATCACTGTCCAAGGTACGGGGCCTCTGTCATACCTTGTTTCCCTGTTGGAAAGGGAGAGGAGGAGACAGACAAAGGCTAAAGTTGTATAGTCCCACGTGGAGCTCTAGGAAGGTCAGAGCAGCAAAACTGGGCTGG
Source organism: Myodes glareolus (assembly GCF_982192425.1). Classification (NCBI taxonomy): domain Eukaryota; kingdom Metazoa; phylum Chordata; class Mammalia; order Rodentia; family Cricetidae; genus Myodes; species Myodes glareolus. The sequence continues at coordinate 23,926,162 of NC_142030.1, forward strand.
GAGGCAAAGAGGAGAGCTGTGAAGGCCCTGCCAGGTGAGGGCAAGTGGGCTCAGCCCAGAGCTCTTCTCTTGTGGGTGGCGGGTGGCAGGACTGGCGGGCAGCAGAGAAACAGAGCCCTGTCATTGGTGCATGGGTTCTCTGTGTCCCTAGACATCCCTAAGAGCTGAAGTGTAACTTCTTGTATCTCATACAGATGTGGCTGTGGTCATCCTTTAGGAAAGGCAGATTTAGCAACATATGAGGGAGACTGAGAGATAAAAAGTCCATTAAGGCTCCCTGACTTATTCATCTGCTCTTGTCCTTACTTTATGTACTTGGTGTGATGACTTTACAAAGGCTCTGCACTGGGGACCTCACAGTTTATTCTGAATACTATCTTAATGGCTCATGTCTTCTGATTCTCCTGCCAGGTTCAGCGGATGCAACCGTCATCTCTTTGCTTTGGTACCATGTCACTTTCTGCCTCGTGATGTTCCTCCTGTTTGCAGTGGACACGGGCCTTTATTTCTATTTACGGAGAAACCTTCAAACCCCAGTGGAGGACTGGAGGAAATCCCTGTCAGTCAAAAAGCGTCAGGCTCCTGAGGGCAAATGACATCTCATCGCTTGGCAGAGCAGTTGTGGCAGCACCATCTTCTCAGCCCCCCACCCCCCACCAGCCTTCCTTTGAAAGCAACTTAGGACCAGGCCCGATGTGTGGTCCTGTAATTACAGCTACTTAGGATCACCAGTTCCAGGCCTGCCTAGGTTACAGAGTAAGTGCAAGTCTAGACCGGATAACTTAGTAAGATACTATTTCAAGAAAAGTAGGCTGGGTGGGAAGTGTATAGGTGTGTGTTTAGATGGCTCACCAGGAAAAGGCACCTGTGGCTGAGCCTGCCAACAAGAGGAGAGTTTGATCCTTGGGACGCATATGACGGAAGGAGAGAACAAATTCCTGAAGGCTGTCCTCTGATCTCCACACATCCACCACGACAGGCGCACCTTCTCTCTCTACACAAAATAAATTAAAATGTACTTTTTTTTTCAACAAGAAAAGGAGAAGAAAGAAAGCAAAGAATGGTGGCAGAACTCTTATTCAGTTTACATGATGTCCTAGGTTTGACCTCCAGCAATAAAACAAAAATCAATCTGGGCTAAGGATCTCCTTTTTGTGACTTCTTTGCTCAAAATAAATGCAAAGCTTTTCCTTGTACTTAGAAGGAAATCTACAGACTTTTCAGTGTTCTCCGAGATGTTGCCACATGATCTTGCCGCTCTGATCTCATTTCCTTCTGCTTTTCCTTGCTTATTCTTGGTCCTGTTTGCTCTTCTTTGAAGGCAGCACCTACGCTTCCACACACACTGTCATTTTCTGTTTCAGGGGTGCCCTTGCTTACAGAGGCCCGCATTCTGTTTCACTGTGCGCTCCTCCTTGGTTTAATTGTGAATTGTTCCAAGCAAAACTCAGGCTGAGGCTTGCTCCTCAGGCAGTGGTGCTAGGAGGTGGAGACCAATGGGAGGCATTCAGTCTCAAGGGCTGATCTGTGCCTCCACGGTGCATAGACTGATGCTTTCCAGGAAGAATAGCGAAGCCATCCTGCAGCTTAGCTGCTTTCTGTCTCACCAACGCCCTTACTTGTCCTTGTCTGCCATGCATAGAGAGACACAAAGGAGCCAAGCAAATATGACCACCATTTGAACTTGGACTAAAGTCTCTGTAACTGTGAACTACAAAAGCTTTAAAAATATATAAAGAACCTAGTCTCATGTGCTTTTCTATAGCAACAGAAAACAGACTAAGATAATGTCCTTTCAGTTTTTATTCAAATGCCATCAGTAAGGGCTTTTTGTTTATTGAGTAGTATAACCTTTTCCTGTACCACACTCCTAAACTTTCCTGCTTTGTTTTTCTCCTTTGTACTTATCATCAATCAGTGTACAGTCTGCTCGGTTAGTGTGTTGTGACTTCCCTCCTCCCACCAATTAGTCTCTCTCTCTCTCTCTCTCTCTCTCTCTCTTCCTCCTCTTGTTCCCCTTCCTTCTCCTTCTTCTTCTTGAGAAAAGTAGTTCTGGCTGTCCTAGAATTCCCTATGTTACCAGGCTGGCCTACAAACTCACAGAAATCTACCTGCTTCTGCCTCTTGAGTGCTGGGATTAAAGGCATGGGCCACCACGCCTAGCCTCCCCTCTGCTTCCAGCACCTATCTTCTCTTAAGATTCTGACCAGAATCCTAAGTGTGCTTACTGGTGACACTTGTCTTTCTTACTGCTTTCTTGATGACCTCCAGCCCCCTTTTATGGCTGCTTGCAGTCCTCCATTGCTGATCTCAAAAGGCACGACTTGTCCATTTCCCTCCTCCTGGCAGCTTCTGGGGTTTGCAGTGGGCCCATTCTGTGGTTTTTCCTCAAATTCTAATGAAACGGCCCTTGAGTTTCTTTATGAGTTTGCTTTTAGGTTCTTTTATCTAGGAGACTGAGAACTTGCAAAAGGGAACTCTGATTCTCTAGAAGAAGCTAGGCGGCTTTCCGAGCCCTGCCCCCCTCACGCTTTGAGGAGGCTCTTTCTCTCTGTGTGTCTTCTGAAGCATGTGTGTGTCCTCACCTCCAATAAACACATTTCTTCAGTTGCTGCTCCTGTCTGTGGTGCTTGAGGTTTCGTACACCACCACCTGTTGAGTTGAGATTTTTCTTACCTTTTAGCTCTTTAACTGTCAGAGAAAACGAACTTGACCAAGACCCCTAGACTGTATCACTTTAGGAGACCCATGTGAGACCCACTTCAGGAAGCCATGTGAGAGTGTGTGTGTGTGTGTGTGTGTGTGTGTGTGTGTGTGTGAGAGAGAGAGAGAGAGAGAGAGAGAGAGAGAGAGAGAGAGAGAGAGATCTGGCTTCTTCAAGGCATTTTTGAATCTGAATTTCAATATAAGTCCAACATCATACAGTCGAAATGGGATATTCTGAATTAAAATAGATAGGACACAATAAAAAGACTCAGTTTTCACAACCTCAGTGGGAAGTAAAGCGGTTTCACTGCTTGGTGAACTCACATCAGCCTTAGGGCAGTGGTTCTCAACCTGTGGGGGGTGTCAAAGGACCCTTTCTCAGGGGTCGCATATCCGATATTCTGTATATCAGATATTTACATTATAATTCATAATAGTAGCGGAATTACAGTTCTGAAGTAGTAACAGCAATAATTTTAAGGTTGCAGGTCACCACAACATGAAGAACTATACTAAAGGGTCGCAGCGTTAGGAAGGTTGAGAACAAGTGCTTTAGAACATATGGTGAACTGATGCTACAGCAATTTATTCTACATCTGAATTCTGGGGTCATTTCCACCTGAGGGAAAAAACAAAAACAAAAACAGGCTCACAGATAAAAACACTTTTGGAAGTCTTTCCAAAACACCGTGAGGACGATGCTTTTTTGGGAGAGGATTAGTCTCAAAACCAGGAGCAGAATGCAGGCTTTCCTATGTGCAGCGTTTTCATGGGTTACTCAGTTAGGTTCCCGAATCCCATGACCACAGCGTTAAGTTAGTGTTCCTCAGTGGTAAATCAGTGAAGGAAAAGGAGTCAAATCGAAAGAACCCTACGTTCGGGAGAGAGAGAAAAACAACGCGTGCATTGGCCGGGAATCGAACCCGGGCCTCCCGCGTGGCAGGCGAGAATTCTACCACTGAACCACCAATGCCAGACAGTGCAAACACCTTTCAGTACTCCTATTTCAGCTTATCTCTATTGCTGGTTGCACTTCATATGTAATCATTCTCCTTGTATGAACTTCAAAAAGCCAACCCTCGTGTTTCCAGAATTCATTTTTTTAAGACAAACTCCACACCACCATTTACATTTCTAACTCAGAAGCTATGGTTCTGATTCCTTGGGAGCACGCACCGGGCTTTGTGAGGCATCATTTTCTGGGGCGGGCCTCGTGCTCTCGCATGCTCAGGACTGTCCTCCAAACTGGAACCGGGAGTACAGCGCTGCTACCTGGACTTGTGGCTGTCACCTATAGAATTAGCCCGGAACAACTGAAACTTTCTGTGTGGTTCTTTGCAGCAGCTCTGAGTCAAAACCGGCGATGGATGGGGGTCAGAAACTCTGCACTCCGCCTCTCCGGATCCCTGGATCCGATTCTTTTGCGGCAGTCAGCGCGGCCGGTTGTGTCTGGGTCCGCGGGTGCACATAAAAGGTGTGGGAAGGTTCTCGGCTGCGAGGGCAGGAGGAGTCGGGGCTCTCACACTGGATAAAAGCCCAACCAGGCCGGTCCCGGCTTGGCTGGCTTGAGAGACAGCGAAAGAACAGCAGCGCCGAGCAGTACCAGCTTCCGCCACTTCAAGCATCCGTGTCCTCTTCCAGTCTGAGAGCGAGAAGCCATGCCTGTCCCTAGGGAAGTGTCATCTTGAAGATCAACTTCTTGTTCGAAGATGTGGGCTACTGCATGTCCATTACTCGTGCCCACTTTGAGGAACTGTGTTCAGACCTTTTCTGTACCCCCCTGGAGCCCGTGGAAGATGACCCTGAACGATGCGGAAGATGACCCTGAGCGATGCCAAATTGACTAAGGCCCCCATCCATGAGGTCATCCTGGTGGGTAGTTCTACTCGCATCTCTAAGATGGAGAAGCGTCTATAAGACTTCTTCAACGTGCAGGAGCTAAACAAGACCAGCCTGATGAGGCCATGGCCCCTGGGGCTGCTGTGTTGGTGGTTGTGTTGATGGAAGACAAAGGTGAGAAGGTGCAGGATCTCCTCCTGCTGGATGTCGCTCCCTTGTTTGTCTCTGGGGTTGGAGACGGTGAGGTGATGACCACATTAATCCGTCGGAGTGCCACCATCCTTGCCAAACACACTCTGCCCAGCAGCCTGGGGTCCTCAGGTGAATGAGGGTGAGAGGGATGTGACAAAGAACACCAACCTGTTCTGTAGCATTCCTCCCGCTCCACGTGGAGTTCCCCAGGTCAAAGTGAATGTTGACATAGACGCCAATGGTATCCTAAGAGCTTCTGCCACCGACAGGAGTACAGGCAAGGCTAACAAGATCACCATCACCCACGACAAGGGCCAGCTCACCAAGGAGGAGGTACAGAGGATGGTTCATGAGTCTGAACAACACAAGGCTGAGAGTGAGGTTCAGAGGGACAGAGTGACTGCGGAAAACTTTCTGGAAGTTCGTGAGTTGCTTGCAGGAGGATAGCCGTAGGGAAGAGATTCCAGAAGAGGACAGATGCAAAGGGCAAGATAAGTGTCAGAAAATCCTGGCCTGGGTAGAGCACAACCAGGTGGCAGGCGAGGAGAGGACACTAGTGCAGAGCTGCTGCCCCATCTTCCGTAGGTTTTATGCAGCGTCTGGTGTTCCTAGGGGTAACAGCACTGGGACTCAAGCTTGCCAGGAGAGGCCTAGTACTGACCCCGTCATTGAGGAAGTTGAGCGTTTGACCTGCCATGATAAGTCATCTATGTCTGTAAGGGCTGGACTTATGGGTCTTCTAGACTCTTCTATAATCTCACTTTGTGACTTCAGAGGTGAGTCGGGGTATCTTGCCCTGGCAACTGGGAGCTTTTGTTCTCTCATTATGTTTTATAATTGCGGTCTGTGTTATTTGATTTTTTTTTTTAAAGTTCACTTCTTGCCAGGCATGATGGGTCATGCCTTTAATTCCAGCACTTGGGAGACTGAAGTAGGAGTATCTCTGAGTCTGACGCCATTCCTGTCTATATAACAAGTTCTAGGACATCCGGGACTATGTGAAGAGGCCCTGTCTCAAAAAATAAACAAACAAATAGACAAATTCTCTTCTCGCATTAAAAAAACAAAACAAAAGTGATTTTGTTATGAGTGTGTGACATTTTGCCACTACCTTCATCTATATTTCATTTAATTTGTAATTGCATGAATTGAACTTTTTATGTGCAATATAGTTGTGGTTTTAATAAACTTTTTTTTTTAAAGTCCTACTTTGTTTTTATTCCAACCAGTTGAGTAGAAGATGGGGCTCAGCTTTCAGAAGCATTTTTGGAGTAAATGTTGCAGGAGGGTTGTGAAGAAAACCCACAAGGCTACATACAAGATATCTTTCTTTTAAAATCATTTGTATTTTTAAAGGGTTCACTTTGAAAAGCTGGGTGGTTAGGAGCACCGCTTTAATCCTGGCACTTGGGAGGCAGAGGGAGGTGGACTTCTATGAGTTTGGATTTGAGATCAGCTTGGTCAACAGAGCGAGTTCCAGGACAGCCAAGGCTACACAGAGGAACCTTGTCTGAAAAATTCCCCCAAATGCTTCACTTTCATTATTTTTAATTGTGTGTGAAGGGGACAGGAGAATGTGCAAATGAGTGTTGGTGCTCTTGGAGGTCAGAGGTATGGGATCCCCTGGAGCTGGAGTTACAAACAGTTGTGAGCCACCTGATGTGGGATGGGAGACCCAAACTCAGGTCTTCTGTAGCAGCAACACGTACTCTTAGCTGCACCAGACCTCCAGCCTTTAAAATACATTTTTCTTTAGATTTGTATAGAAAATAACAGGCTGTGTTATGGCATCTTCACGTATCCATGCCGTTCAGCTTTCTTTTCCCTCGTCGCCCCCCAACTCTCCTTCCTTATGCCCCTGTCCCCCCAGCTCGCCCTTTTCTTCTCAGTCACTTCCCCTTCTGCCTCATTACATTATTTCATTACTATTTTGCTTCAGATCTTCCGCTCTCATGTTCCCCTTTCCAGTTTTGTGGAACGTACATGCACACGCACACGCACACACCTCATCGTATATAAGATTTCTATGTGGAGGAAACAGGGTAAGCGAGAAAGTGTGAGGTGGACGCAGAGAAGGAGCACAGTGGTGTGATGATCGTGCTGGACAAGGCCTGTGGCTCTTATAGGTGACCCGAAGGTAAAACTAAAGATGGAAAGTTTGGTTGGTCAGCATTGATTGCACTAATAAATAGTTTATATCATTGTTTGGTTTATTCATTTGTTTTGGTGTGTTTTGAGGTATGTTGTCCTGACTGGCCTAGAACTCACTATGAAACTAGACTGATCTACAACTCATATTTGATCCTCCTGCCTTTGTGTCCAGAGTGCTTTGACTAAAGGCATGGGCCCCCAGGCTGGGCCCACACACATGACTGTTTTTTAAGCAGGCCATTTCATTGTTTTGTTGGAGATAAGACCACCCGAATCTTTAGGTGTATTAGAGTTGGTCTGGGGAGGGAATTCAACTTAGGTTGGTTCTATCTCTGTAAGAGAACTAGAATGGTCTGTTCTGATTTCTGGTGAGGATAACAACAGGAGAGGAGAGAATAATATCAACATGCCAGACGGCTTAGCTTTTCACCTCCGCCATAAACTACTGGGCAAATCAAACCCTCCAAACTCTAATATCCCCTTCTACATACTGGGAATGTTGACAATAGCATTCCTCAGCATTGCTGTGAGGGCTCAACAGATGTAAGAGGTGAAGAGGAATGTTAGACACAGCACACTGTGGACAAACATTAGTTCTTACTAGCTGTTATTCTCTGAGTACCAACTAGGTAACGGATATTTGGTATATCCAACTAATCCAATAGCAATATCGTGAGGCTTTATTATTATTACATACATAGCACAAGTGTGGATGTCAGAGGACAGCTTTGTGAAGTTGGTTCTCCCCTCCCACCTCTAGTTTTGAGGCTAGAACTCAGAATTGTGTGCTGAGTCATCTTACCAACCTCTTATTTAAAGATGAATATTCCAAAGTGCAAGAAGGTCAAGCAGTTTGTTCAAGATCATAGAGTTATTATGGGAACAGAGAGGGGGACTGTTTGATGTAAAGACCTATTCTCAAGCAACTGAAAGTGGGAAAATATCCTCCAGCTCAGTCAGGCAAATGACAAGGATAAGCTCGCCTGGCTTCAGCTCAGCCCATCCTGTCCATGCCACCTCTATCAATCCCCCAAGCTGTGGTCACCTTCAGAAAGGAAAGTGAGCTTGCTCAGAGCAATGCTACGTTGTATTGAGTCACATAAGCTCTTTCACGTAGAGGAAAAGCCACTTGTCCCTGGATGTCATTTTTAACTGTGTTGTTTGCCTGCACTTGATTCAAAAGCTTTTCAATCTGGCTTTACATTAAAAGCAACTGAAAAAGAAGTAAAAAAAAAAAAGGCATTGAAGATAGGCCAAGCAGGACAGAGTTGCCTAGAGCACCCCCTTCCTTTCTTTGTAACTTATAACATTAACCATTTCAACCTGTTCTTCCAAAGAGGGGCAATGATGTAGGATTTGAGTTTCTTAGCATTTCAACAGCAAGCCTTTCTCTTTTAGTTCTGAAAAAAATATATGTATTTGTTCTAAATATATATATATACCTCTGATCCTCCCAAAATGAGTGGTATTAATTGTCTACATCAAGATTTAAGCACCCAGGCAGCTCAGTGTGCTTATTACGTTCAGCTGAACAGTGAGCACGGCCATTGCATACAGCTGAGTAAGGAGGCAGCCTTAACTAATCTCACTAGGAGCAGTCTCAGGCCTTAAACAGCCAGGAGAGAGAGCTATGGAGAACATTTTCTGCACCCACGGCCCTCGACATGGCTGGACCCATGTCAACAGCACAGATTTTCTCAGGACTTCACCCCGTCAGGGCTTCCTCCACTCCCACAGTCTTACTTGGTTTATTGCCATCACAGCTATGTTTACTCAGTTCCTCCGAACAATTAGAACAAATTAAATCAGCATACACGCCCATTATTAAGAAATCAAATACTGCTATGGGTAGTTTCTTGCCCTACTCTCAATTCCTCCTCAGAGGCAATTACTTTCAAGGTTTTTGTTTGTTTGTTTGTTCTTGTTTGCAATAAATTTAGATTAATGGAGGAATTGCAAAGACACTATGGAAAATTACTGCATGTCTGCCAGGCAACTTCTCCTATTGTTAAGATGTTGTATAACCACGACACACTTATCAAACTTCAGAAAACGACATTGGAAAACTGCTGCTAGCTGAGCTGTTGACTTAATTCAGGTTTCACTTTTCCTACCAACGCCTCCTTTTTCTGTTTCAGAACTCAATGTCCAATATCACATTACACTGTCTTACCATGCTTCCTAAACTCTATACACCCTGTGACAGTTTCCATCTTATTTTTCATGGTCTGGACATATTTGAGGACAGGTCAGGTATTTTATAAACGATCTCCTAATTTTGATATGAGTGATTTTTTTTTTTAGAAAAGTGTCATTTTTATTATGTGTATTTGTGAGTGTCAGCCTGAGGAGGCCCGAAAAGGGTATTGTTGGATTTCTAGCGCTGGAGGTACAGTTGGTGGTGATTTGTCCAGTACGGGTACTGGCAACCAAACTCAGGTCCTCTGGAACAACAGCAATTGTTCTGAACTGCTGAGCCGCGTCTCCAGCCCTGGTTGTCTAATTTAAAGATGCATTTTTATTAAATTTGTTCTTTTATAGAACATAATAGTCAACACTCAAGAGTCAGAGGGAAGGAGGATCCCTGTGGTTTTGAAGCCAGCCTGGTCTACCTAGCAAGGTCTAGGCCAGCCAGAGCTATAAAGTGAGATTCTATTTACAGATAGATAGATAGCTAGATAGAAGATAGATAGACAATTTCACATACCTACAGAGTACGTTTTGATTATCGGCACCCACATGGTCTCTTATTTTTTAAACATTTTTTTATTTATCTTTTGACAATTTCATACATACATATAATGTATCTTTGTCCTATTGGTTCTGAAGATCCCCCTCAATGCTCCTCCTCCTCCCGTCAACAGCCCCCAGCACACACCACTTCTAATCGTGTCTTCTCCTCTTTGTTTTTCCTCACTGAGTCTGGTTAGTACAGCCTGCTGGACACTGACTGTTCTTGTTGGCTTGATCTTGTTCAGGTACCCACAGTTGCTGTGGGTTCCTGAGAGCAATCGACATGTCCTGTCCACAAGACGATGTTTTACAGCCTCCCTCCCACCCTCCAGCTCTTAGATCCTTTCTGCCCCCTCTTTCTCGGTGCTCCCTGAATCTTGGGAGGCCCGTAGAGATGCTCCATTTCGGGCTGAACACTCAGCAGCATTTTCAGCATTTTTACCAGTTTTGAGTCTCTGCCTCAACTGTTGCCCATTGCAGACAGAAGCGTCTCTGGCAAAGTTGAAAGGGGGGTCTAATCTATGTATATAAACATAAGTATTTAGAAGGCAGTTCGATACAATCTCTAGTGATATTTCCTTTGTATTTTAGTAAATAAAGCCAGAAGGCAAAACAGAGACACTAGTCAGCCATACTGGCCAGGCAGTGGTGGCTCACACCTTTAATCCCAGCAGCCACACTAGTTAGCCACAGAGGTGGGGTGGTGGTGGTGCCTGCCTTTAATCCCAGCACTAGAGAGGAGTATAAGGTGGGATGAGACAGGAACTCTCTCTTTCAGTCTGAGATGTGATAGAGGTAAGAGCTCTCTGGTGGCTTGGCTGCTGTGCTTTTCTGATCTTCATGTTGAACTCCAGTATCTGTGTCTGGGTTTTACTATTTGTGCTGTTCACATCCATTTAGTAACAACTGTAGTAGGTCCTCCTAGGGACTTAAAGCCCTAAGTTGTGCGCTTTAACAGGGTTTACAGTACCAGGAATGCATTTCCTATGGAGCAGGCCTCAAATACAACCTAAAAGTGGTTGTCACCCCCACCACCAGTGGGCACCTCTCTCTCTCTCTCTCTCTCTCTCTCTCTCTCTCTCTCTCTTAATTAAATCACTGCTTGGGTCATTAACTCTAGCTTCTTTCTTTTCTTTTCTTTTCTTTTTTTTTTTTAACTGATTTTTATCGAACTCTACATTTTTCTCTGCTCCCCTCCCTCCCTCTCTTCTCCCCCAAGGTCTCCATGCTCCCATTTTACTCAGGAGATCTTGTCTTTTTCTACTTTCTACTTCCCATATAGATTAGATCTGTGTAAGTCTTTCTTAGTGCCCTCATTGTTGTCTAAGTTCTCTGGGATTGTGGTTTGTAGGCTGGCTTTCTTTGCTTTATGTTTAAAAACCACCTATGAGTGAGTACATGTGATAACTGTCTTTCTGTGACTGGATTACCTCACTCAAAATAATGTTTTCTAGCTCCATCCATTTTCCTGCAAAATTCAAGCTGTTGTTATTTTTTCTGCTGTGCAGTACTGCATTGTGTAAATGTACCACATTTTCCTTATCCATTCTTCGGTTGAGGGGCATTTAGGTTGTGTCCAGGTTCTGGCTATGACAAACAAAGCTGTTGTGAACATAGTTGAGCACATGTCCTTGTGGCACGATTCTTTTTAAACAGAACTTATTTTAACTGTGTGTGCATGTACGTCTGTGTGTCCTTGTGGCCTGAATAACACCTCCTAGCAACACGAAAGTTAGCCATCAGAGAGGAAATTGCTGATCAGTTCAAAGTTGCTCTTTCTATGCCTTGAAGCTGTAGCATGCTGTGTCTTCAGCAATGGGGTCCTACTTATATAGCATGCTGGCCAACCAAGTGGGATGGTAATGGCCTCTGGGACCTCTCTAGTAACGCACAGAGAGGGAGTCTACCCTTGACACTGTGGGTATTAAAGTTCCTTTAATTACTGTGCCTTCTGGGGGAAGTGGATGTTTCCCTGTGACATGACTGACACTTTTGTGGAGAATAACACAGAAATGAAAGTACTCAAACCGTCACATTATGGCATTGGGTCCATTGTACATCTGTCAATTGACTAATTAATCATAGGTGACTCTACTTTTAATGCTTGGTTCCTGCTCCGTTTAAGAATTTTCTGACATGTCTAATATCTATTTTCTTACTGATCTCTCCTGAAAATGCACTGCTTTAATTTTTTTAAAAAACATAATGACTTTGTATCCTTTAAATATTGTAATACAATATTGACATATTGTAAATGCTTAAATGATACAGAGTACAAAGTAGCCTTCTGAGAAGCAAGGGAAAGGGTCCTTCTAGGTCAGCAGCATCCTGGGAAAAGGATAGGCCAGATCTTCTGAAACTTTAATATGCATTCCAATTACGTGGGTATCTTGTAAGTGGCAGTCAGTCAGCAGGCCTGAGACAGAATCTGAGTTCAGAATTTCTAATGAGTAGACTATCAATTCTTATATCCATTTTATTTGGAAGGGAATTAAGACTCAGAAAGATTGAAAACATTTTTAAGAGTCATAGTCTGGTCAGTGACAGAGAATATGGCTATGTCTGGCAAACTTTAATTAACTACTCTAAAGCTGTACCCATTCTCACAGTTACAGTCAACTTCTTAACAGTTTTCCCCTCTTGTCAAATAGATCCCCCGGCCCATTAAGCTTCTCTGAAAACAGAAAGTGTTTTCTTTGTGATTTTCTAAAAAAAGGATGTTATGAAGACATGAGTTTACTCGGTTCTGCTGTATGAAATAGAAAACACATCCACTTAAGTAGCAAATCTACTTAATTAGAATTGGTGGTGGGGTTGGATAAGACGATAATTTCATGCTCACAAAAATTTGGTGACACGGCTTTAGCATAGGAAGTGTTGGGATAATTGTAACAAATTAAGGATAGGGGGTCGAGGAATTGTTTAGTATTCTTTTTTCCAAAATATACACCATAAATGTCGGTGTTCAGTCATGATAGAAAGAAAATCAAATGTTGTCAGAAGTGGGATTCGAACCCACGCCTCCAGGGGAGACTGCGACCTGAACGCAGCGCCTTAGACCGCTCGGCCATCCTGACACTCAACAACCTCTTTTCCATACTTTCATATAAGCTGATAAACACTGGTGACGCACCCATTACCTGTGTTTTGTTTGCCTATGATTTCAAGTAAAAAGAAAAGCGAACTTCCCCGGAACGCTTTTACAAAGCAGAAGAAGTGAAAGTGGGTCACAAGCCTTTCCTATCTCCTACTTCTTCATCACTCTAAACTTTCCATCTCCATCTCTTCTGGGGACCGATCGCCTCTCTCCCGGGCCGCATCAGCCCGGGGAGGATCTCCTACTGGTCAGTTCTCCTCCCCGCCTTCCGTCCTAAATCGCCTAACTGAACCCGTGCCGGCTGGATTCTGGGTACTGTCTGGTGGAGCTACGTGGGTGGAGCCCCGAGCTGGGAGTGTCGGACTGTGAACAGCTGAGAATCAGAGAAAGTGGCTTCTGCCAAAATGTTCTCACAAAACCGGCTTTAAAGATTGCAGAAACCGACTCAAACCGTGATCGGCAAATTCTCACTTGTATTAGAGAGACTAGAGAAAGCCGAAGGTCATGTTGCGTTGGTGGTATAGTGGTGAGCATAGCTGCCTTCCAAGCAGTTGACCCGGGTTCGATTCCCGGCCAACGCATAGGCATTTGTTTATTTTGTTTCCTTCAGTTTACTCACATAGAACGCGGTTCACACAATGTTCTATTTTAAATCTTTGAATGAAACCAGCACAGCCAAGTTGGGACCGGACTGTGTTCCTGAAGTTACTTTATTTTTTCTGTTTTGAGAATCTTCTGGAGTTCTGTGACCTCTTGTCAGAATTTCAGATTCGCATAGGCCTCCGTATCCGAGAGGCTCATCAAGTAGGAGTGAGTTCTTGAGCGTTTTAAAACTGGCCGGTGCGTGTAAATATCGCATTTTTAAATTTGATTTTAATTGAACTAATCGAAATGAGTAAAAAATGGAGTTATTAACTAAATGTCTATTCATTTCGGCTACTGAAGAACTTTTAAGCAGGGAACAGACATATGTGTGTTTTTGATTTGTATATTTTTATGAAATTTACATAGATACTATCTGCTCTTCCTATTAAACTTTGAGTGTAAAACACATTCCGGCTTTGAAGACTAAGAAAAAAAATCTAATTAATTTTTTTTATTGATTACATGTCGAAATCATATTTTGAATGTATGTGGCTGAATAGAATTTATTAAACTTATCATGTCTTTGTTACTGGTTAAGTTTGTTCTTTGAAAATTTCACATGTGTATACAACGACTTGTTTACGTTCACCTCGCGCCCTCTTTTATTTCCCTCTCACTCTTGATTCCTCCCTTCTCCCTTCAGTCCCTTTTTCACTTTTCTGTTTTGTTTTGTGACCCACTGATTTTAATGAGGAACCTGTTTCTTTCTGCTGTTTAATCTTATTGTTAGAAAATTGACAGATACAAGAAATTTTCACATTACCTCATTTAGACAATAAAAACAAAATTTTACTAACTTTTAAGGGTACACAGATTGCTGAAAAGTACTTTTCTTGGGCAGCTACTTTAAGGGGCCTTATGCAGTTGTCCTCGTTAGTATAGTGGTGAGTATCCCCGCCTGTCACGCGGGAGACCGGGGTTCGATTCCCCGACGGGGAGACTAGCAAAACTGTTTTTTTTTCCATCAATTTTTTGGTCAGCCTTTCTATTAAAGAGGAATAATCACTTTTAAAAACTCAAGGCTTAGATTTCAAGACCTTGTCTCTCTCTAACCAAATTAGTAGGAAACGGGCAGCAACTCTTCAGTAGGTGCAGTTAGTTAGCCCTGCCTATAGCTAGGGTTCAGATGTTTTCACACTTCCTAAAACACTGTACTTCACAATGATTCCACCTATGGTGCTACACCATAGCGAGGTGGCAGCAGCGGTTAGACTTTTCAAGTCCGGAGTCCTTACCACTGCCACGCTGCAGGTACGTAGATATGGGAAACATCAGTCCACCCCTGCAGGCGACCACACAAGAACAGAAATGTCCTCTCTGAACTTAGCTGGTCCGAATGAAAATCGGGAGACTTGTCTTTTGTTTTAATGTTGGTTGTTTAAAACTACTAAGGAAAAGTTGCTTTGGGGGAAATAATTTGATTGCTTTGGCAAGACTGTTTTCTGCATTCGTACATTGGATCCATAATCGCTGAGATCCTTTTCAGTATTAAAGTCCTGCAAAACACACTCCCTCACCATGAAGAATGTGATCTGTACAGTCAGCTTTCCAAACTCAGCTCTCTGACCTCAAACTGTTCAGTCTAGTAAAGCCCCAATTTCAGCATTCGTTTTCATTGCTTTCTTGTGTTAAACGACATAACTACACCATAATTTCGTTAACAAATTTCTTATTTCTGATCATTTATGTTATTTCCAGTGGATTTTCCCCATCTTCTGGTAGGGCTCTTTCTCTCTGTCTCTCCCTTCCCCCCCTCTTTTACAGTCTCTCCCCCACCCCGTGCACGTCTGTTAATTACGTCTATTTTAAATGGTTGTTTTGAGTGTAAATGATTATATGTGTAAAAGTACCTGGTTATGTAGTATATGTTCATATGCTCATTTGAAAACAATATACATTTGTTTTTCTGTAATACATACCCCTTGCAGAAAAATGGAGAGCAAACAAATAGAAGGCACCCCACTCTCACCGTGCAGGGACTATCTGTTCATGTTTTGCTGACTATTTCTCTGGCATTTATTCTTCAAGGGCTGGGAAGCCCAGGGTCTCCTGCGCGCTCTGTGCTGAGTTATGTACTTCTCCAGCTAGCTCCCTTGGGCTTTTGGGGGTGGGGCGGGGTGGGGGTGGGGCATATTTTGAAAATAAAGTTGGGATAAAACTGCGTATTGCTAGCTTTTAGATAAGACTAATTTTTAGAGCTACCTTGGCTTCATGGTGGAGTTAGAGACGATTACAGAGTTTTTCTATACACGCATATAGACTCTCCCATTAGCTCTTGCTGGAACCAGAGTGATCTGTTTCTTACTGTTGGTGACCTCTACTGACTCATCATATGCACCCAAAGACATAGTTTCCTTAGTTCACTCAGTGTTGTACATTTCACGAGTTTGGACGGATGTATAATGATTTTTTTTAAAATCTGCTTGACTTTTTGTTTAGTATTGTTCTATTTCTACAGATATTAAATATTAGCCCAAAACATTCTCTCCATCGTTTCATTGTGTTATGCTGTAGAGCTACATCACAGTTTCTTAGTTTTGAACATTTATGCGCTTTCCAGTGTTTTCCAGCTGTCTGTGCTGTGTGGGATCTGAGTCTTTCACATGTACTGTTCACCTTGGCTACCCTAGAATTCCCCCTAGCACGTGTCCACTTCAGGAGGCAGGCAAGGATTTGAGAGGTGGTTTTGTTTTATTTTAGTTTTCAGAACTGACTTTCCCTCATGTGACTCTCCTTTCTGGGATTTACTCCTTCAACTTTTGGCTTTTAAAATATCGAGTGAAGACTCAGTATCTGTTAGCTCTACCATATAAAACCACTTATTGGAATGACACCTATAATTAGGTTAAGGCTTAATGAAACAGCGCAACGTGTAGGTAAGTCGTGGGGTGTGCTGCGTTTCCTGATATGTTGGCTTGGCATGGCACTGGAGCAACGACTGAGAGCTTACATCCCGATCCACAAACAAAACCCAGAGAAAGCTAACTGGGAATAGCCTTTTGAAATCTCGAAACCCACCCCACCAATGACACACGTCCTCCGATAAGGCCACATATCCTAATTCTTCCCAAAAAGTTCCACCAACTGGGATCAAGCACTCAAATATATGAGCTTATGGGGACCATGCTCACTTAGACCTCCACAAAGTGCCAAAACAATTTCAATGGAAAGGTCATGTAGCAATTATACATATACACACACACGCATACATGTGTGTGCGTATAATCACAAAATATAAAGATATACATACATAATTTCTGCACATAGGGTATCTATGTTTTTATGAAATCTTTGAAAATATTGACCACTTAAACTGAATCTCAATATTAACGAAAGATGCCACAGAAACATACACAAGGAGGTACTAGTGTGTGGAGGCTCCAGAGAACTCCTGAGACCTGGGCAATCCAGAAAACAGCTCATTAGACCCCAGCCCTGATGAGGACCCTTAAGCTGAAGGCAGTAGAATAACGGAATACGCCCTTTGATATTTGTTTGCAGATGTGTTATTGTTAACGTTGTTAAGTTGCAAGAATTTAAAATTTCTTGTTTCGCCTGGGTGACTCACGCTCCAGTAGACTTCAAAACCGTCGGTGTGATTTGTTATTAAGAACCCTTAGTACTTTTCGCCAGACATGCCTGGAAACGCGGTTACTATGTTAAAAATAATGGGTTAATGTATCAGTACTTAAGTACGCACATTTGCACACGTAAATTATCTAGACCAGTAACGTTTCTGAGCAAAATCAAATGAAGTCCCAAACTCAGAGATCATCCATTTTGGATTTCCTAAAGGCTCTCGGTTCGTTCATCGTCTTGCGCTCCGCTATCCTCAGGCTCGGTGGGTAGAACCCGGACCAGCTACTTATGAAACAGCCGCAGGTGCCCTTCCTTACGGTATTTACGCTAGGGTGCCGCCAGTTTCGACTTCTATTTCAAACACAAGTTTTGGCAGACGTAGACGAGCAATATATCCTTTAGTGAACTGACTTGACAACCACGTTCAGTACCACCTGTCTCTGTGGCGCAATCGGTTAGCGCGTTCGGCTGTTAACCGAAAGGTTGGTGGTTCGAGCCCACCCAGGGACGGACGGGAGTCTTTTGTGTACCTTGCATTCTAAGAATCTGTCTTACAAGGAACCCAACGCTAGCTAACCACAAGGAGCTTTGTGTCTGATGTTCTTAATGTTATGTTGTGGTTAAGAAACTCCTCGGCCTACCTGTTTTGCTTTTTCGCGGTTAAGGTTGCAGTTTCACTGTAGAAATTATATCTGAAAGCTGATTACTCTGGGAGTTTGGACGTTAATGCTAATGGTCCGAAGACTTCCTCATCTGTCCTGAGGAAACTGAGCTCCTACTTATTTCCTTGCTCCCAAATCCCTCCGTGGCTGTCACTTGTCACTCTTTACTTCCTCCTTAATCTCGGCATCATCTGCTAGGAGCACGAGGGGTTCCCTTTTTTAGTTAATTTTCAGCTCCGATAGCCGCCCCCAGAATCTGTTAACTCCGCACCCGATCGGCGTCAACTCCTTCAATACCATCTCTTTAGCTCGGACAGCAAAGTCTTAGAGCGAGTGGCCCTCAGAATCCCCCTTCTCCCTCACTGCCTCCTTTAGACCTAGTAGAACCACACCTCCTAAATTCGCAGTTTGGCTTTTAAATCGTCGCCCTGGACGTCCAACTTCTTTCTCTCTTGCCTGACAAACTTCCCTTTTCATGCTCTCACCCAGAATGAACCTTTTCTGCCGGCTTCTCCACTCTCCCGCTACCTGCTTCTTCTGCTGGCTAGAATCAGAGTTTGCGGATCCAGGATGAAACTGAGTTGTTCACGTGATCTTTTCAGCACCTACTCTCACTGCTGGCACAATGGAGGCGAGGAAGGTCAGCATATGAGACATTTTACGACCCTGGGACCTCCAACTTGGTCTTGGTTTATGTGTACACACACTCTTGCTGTAATGCGACAGGCACTCCTGAGTGACAGCACACGTATCCGGCTCCAAACAACGCTCGGAGCAAACTCAGAACCCTCCGGGCCCCAACCTGCACAGGGCTATACATACTCCATCTCTGAAAAATAACTTGTCGCCCCACCCCGGACAACAATCAAAATTAGACCGTTTCTATTATTCAAGTGTATGCTCATTAGGCCTGGATTGAAGAGCAGAAGAAATCGTCCAGCCTGAATTAGTTTGGGGTGCATGCCTTTTAGCGATCTTTTAGGGAAACTCTCTTATTTGCCATCTTATGCTTAGGCACAATAGGGAGCGCAAATGACTAAAATCAGATGATTCTGGGAAGGGACACAGAAACAGAAAAGCTGGTTTTTAATAGTCTCGGTGCCTTTTTTAATTTTTACTAAGACGACCTTGGTCAGCAGAACTGTCCTCACCTTCTGACCATTCCTTTGTGGGAACTTGTGGTCTCTTCCCTGTGCAGATCCTGAGCTACCTGTATGTGTTCACTCGGCACAACCCCGGTTATTTGCTGCTTCTTTTCAACCCTACCCCACCCCCACAATGGCCTAGAATTGACCGATGCCCTAGAACCACACATTAAGACACATGTTCTGAGACCATCCCAATTCCTGTGGAGACTCCCCTGACCAGCTCAAGCTGATGCCACACGTGCAGCTTCTTTAATAAGAAGCTCACTTCTCAGTCACTCACTTAGTCGTGACTCTTGGACGAGGAAGATAACCTTATCCCGGGCTCAGATGGTGATGTCTCCCTGGGCTGCCCTAGGCTCCCCTGTTATCTCATTCTTTTTAAGATTTATTTTATTTTATGTGTATATGTGTTCTGACTGCACACATATGCACACTATGTTTGCGTTTGGTGCCTGGTGCCAGTGAACCACCCTGAGGGTTCTGGGAATCAAGCCCAGGGCCTCTGCAAGAACAGTAAATGTCCTTAACTGACAAGTTAGCTCTCCAGCTCCTTCCCCTGCTCTTTACAATTAGAACAAAAAAATGATTTGACATGGAGCTGGAGAGATGACTCAATGGTTAAGAGCACTTCTTACAGAAGCACTGAATTCAGTGCCCAGCACGCACATGGTGGCTAATAACCACCTGTAACTCCTTTCTAGCGACTCTGACTCCCTCTTTCTGACCTCTGAAAACACCAGGCACATACATGGTGCGGATACATACAAGAAGGCAAAATACTCATACACATAAAAATAAATAAATCTAAATATATATACTGCTCTTCCAAATAAGAAGCATGGCACACCACGTCCCCGAAATCAGAACACTGAGTTCTGAAGTAACGTGAGTAGCCGGTAGCTGGCTTGTTTGTTCCTTCTGTGTCTCCTTTGGTGTGATTCTTCCTCATAGAGACCCTGGTGGTATAAGCGCTCATTATCCAATCCGAGGTAAGGTACTAAACAATCGCAGTCGACACATTTCCACTATTTAAGTGGCTGTCACCATGCAATAAAGCAGACGCTGTTCCCGGAAGCTTTCTCCAGAGTGGTTCATGCCCTTTACCAACCCACAGGCATTGCTGTCTTGTCAGGGAACGCCCCAGTTATGGCGGCAATTCTCACCCTCCACTACCTTCTTCCACCCCTTCCCACTCCCCCTGAAGCCCCTCTTCTTCTGAAAGAGTTTCCCCCTCCAACTTTCTTTTGTGCCTTGCTTGCTTGTTTCCCACTGGGTTTAATAATTTGGGTGACTTGCATGGGAACAGGTAGTAGGTTATCTAGTGGAATAAAGGGAATTTTCAGAGGCTCCACTATTGAAGAAAGGGAACCCCTCCTCCCCCAGAAATCATCAACTGGCTCTGGCCTCCCCTCCCCCAGCTCCCGGCTCTCTACCTCATCAGTTCAGGTGCTTGTCTAGGTCCCCTGGACTTCCCACACTCTGCAAGAAGCCTGGGGGCTCCCTGAAGGCAAGCAGGCCCGAGGAAGAGATGCAGACAGCTATTCCACTAGCTGTCGCAGCCATTCACGTTTCTACAGAAGTTTATTGGGAACAATTGCTAAGCATGAAAAGGGTCGCCATCCAGAGCTCAGGCTGTTGCTTCGCTCTGAGGGAATGCCTGGGATAGAAAACGTGTAAAACTCTGAAGCATCACTTTTCCGGAGGGCAGCTACGTACTCCCTGGGGCTTCACTGTCGGCTCTCGAAGATCTGAAGCTTTTCTTTTCCGCAGAGGTGGTCCTTTAGAGAAAAAAAGAAAACCGGGTTTGGGGAGGGACCTTTGTTTGTCGTGTTCCTGCTGCTCAATGCATGACGCCCGAAGTGGATGAGGTGGCGAGTCCACGGAGAGGTCCGTAGGTACTACGTCACCACTCTTACCACCCCACGAGACAAGGGCCACCCCACGAGATAAGGGCTCACTTGTCCTCGGGTTCCTTGCTCCAGTGCAACTCGGGCTCCTCATAGTCTGCCACTGACCTCCGAAGATCCCTCTGCACCGAGAAACACAGCACTGTGTCTACTGCAAACAAGAGTCCTGTCAGCAGGCAGAAAGTGATTTGAGGCCACGGCGGAGAGGTGGATGAAGATGTCGGATCTAGTAGGGGAAATAGAGAGATGAAAAAGATGACTCTCATTAAGGCAGAGATTTGGAATAAACAGGGAGGTTGACACTGCGAGACCGTGTTCCTGACGCCTGCCAGGAATCAGGTAGGGGGAATCGATGGGAGAGCCTGGGCCAGTTCTTTGTCTCCTCGCACTGAATCTCCATCCTAGTGCAACCTAAGGGGGAGCTCAGCAGGCCACACACCTGGGCACTGCTTCTGCTTGTTCGGTAGTGACACAACAGGGGATGTTTGGCAAGGTAAGCTGTCTACAGGAGTCCCGTGACAGTCGTGAAGTTGTCATATTGCTGTCGTCTAGAAAGGGGATTGATTTGTATATTTTATTTTATTTATTCTCTCTCTTTCTTCTCTCTCTCGCCTAATTTTTAAAGACAGGGTCTCATTACATAGCCCCGACTGTTCTGGAACTCACTATATAAAACCAGACTGTCTTCAAACTCAGAGATATCTACCTGCTTCTGCTTCCTGAGTGCTGCGATTAAAGATGTGCACCACCAAGTCCAGCTCAGTACTTTCCCTATTTAGACATTTTTAATTTTAATTTTACATGTATGGGAATGTCTGTGTACCAGGTTCATGTCTGGTGCTCACAGAGGCCAGAAAAGGACGTTAGGTCCCATGGAACTGGAGTTGCAATTGTGAGTCACCATGTAGGTGCTGGGACTCAAACCCAGGACCCCTGGAAGAGCAGCCAGTGCTCTTAACCACTAAGCAATCTCTCTAGCCCTGGGTTCAATATTTTTCAATTAAAAATTGCATGCACGTGGTGTGTGTGTGTGCTTGTATGCTCGTGCATTTGTGTATGCACTTGTCTCTGTGTGTGCACTTGTGTATGTATGCATGGGTATAAGTGAGTGTGTATGTGTTTGAGTGTGTGTGTGTGTGTTTGTGTGCATGCATATGGAGAGCAGAGGACAATCTTGGGTATTATCCTCAAAAATGCTGTTCACAGCTGGGTGGTGGAGGTGCATGCCTTTAATCCTAGCACTTGGGAGGCAGAGGCAGGTGAATCTCTGTGAGTTCAAGGCCAGTCAGGTCTACAGAGCTAGTTCTAGGATTGCCAGGACTACACAGAGAAACCCTGTTTTGAAAAACCAGAGAGAGAGAGAGAGAGAGAGAGAGAGAAATAAAGAAATGTTCACTTCTTTTAGACCATGTTTTGATTAGTTTTTACTGTCAATATGACACAACCCAGGTTCACAAGGAAGAGG
This sequence comes from Myodes glareolus, assembly GCF_982192425.1. Taxonomy (NCBI): domain Eukaryota; kingdom Metazoa; phylum Chordata; class Mammalia; order Rodentia; family Cricetidae; genus Myodes; species Myodes glareolus. The sequence goes on from NC_142030.1 coordinate 23,948,286, forward strand.
AAACCTCAGATGAGTAATTGCCCAAGTCAGAATGTCTGTGAGAAAATGTCTTGATTGATGATTGACGTAGGAAGGCCAGCCCACTATGGCAGACAGCCCTATACAGACACCATTCCTAGGCAGATAAACTATACAGGAAAACAAGCTGAGTATGAGCCAGAGAGCAAGGGACTGTGCAGTGTTCTTCCATGGTTTCTGCTTCAGTTCCTGCTTGTGTTTCTGCTGTGACTTCCCTAAATGAGGAACTATGCTAGAAGTATAAGCTGAGATAAACCCTTTCCTCCTCCAAGTTATTTTTGGTCATGTATCACAACAATGGGAAGCAAACCACAAGTCTCTCATTGGCCTGGAGTCCACCACTTGGGTAACTGGGAGTGCCCCAGGGTCCCTGGTCTCTGCCTGCTCAGTGTTGGGATTACTGTGCTAGTTTCCTGGCATAGTTTCCTGGCTCTAGGGCTCTGCTCCAGGACCCCGTGTTTGTGATCACTTTAAGATGAACTGAGCGAGCTCCCCAGCTCTAGTTATGTTTGTTTGTTTGAAACTCTGTGGCCTGGCTGGCTTGAAACCCACCTCCAATTCACAGAGATCCACTTGCCTCTACCTCAGAGTGTTAGGGTTAAAGGCTTGTGCCAACATGCCTAGCCCAGTTTTAATCTTAATTTTTATGTATGTATGTGTCTGAGTGAATGTATTTTTATTTTTATGTATGTGTGTGTGTGTGTGTGTGTGTGTGTGTGTGTGTGTGTGTGAGTGTATGTATTTCACCACATTCATGTAGTGCCCTGGCAGGCAAAAAGAGGCATTAGAGTCCATGGAGCTGGAGCTGTATAGATGGTTGTGAGAGACCATGCGAGTGCTTGGAATTGAACTCCGGTCCTCTGCAAAAGCAGATAGTGCTCTTAACTGCTGAGCCATCTTTCCAGCCTCTTAACTTTAAATTTTGATATAGTTTTAAACTATGAACAAATTTACCTTAGTAGCATAAGGAACTCTCAAGTGTCTTTTACTTAGATTCTCTCATTGTTTACATTTGACTTTTTGTCTCATCATTTGGTCTTTCCTCTACCATCTTTTATGGTGGTTTGAAGGGAGATGGTCCCCAAAGGTTTATATATTTGAATGAGCCTACTTGTTGTTCCCTGGTTGGCAGAACTATTCTGGGGAAGATTAGTAGGTATGGTCTTGTTGGAGGAGGCATGTCACTGGCAGTGGGCTTCAAAAGCCCACACGAGGCCGAGTCTCTCATGCTCTCTGCCTGCTGTGTGGAAGATAGCTGGTGGAGAAGATATCCTTCTCAGCTGCCACTCTAGTGCCACACCTGCAGCCATGCTCCCCATCACGATGGCCACGGACTTGCCCTCTGAAACTGTGAGCAAACCTCCAACGGAATGCCTTCTTTTATAAGTGACTTTGGTCATGGTGTCTTTTCTTGGCAATATAAAAGTAACTAAGACAGCCTTTGAGAGTACGATAGGTCCTCCTTGTCTGTGCCAGATGAAGAGTAAACAAAAATTGGAAAAGGCCAGCAAAGGCTCTCGCTGCCAATCCTGACCATATTAGTTAGCTTATCAACCCTCAGGACTCAGGTGGTGCAACGAGAGAACTGAGTCCTAAAAGTTGCCTTCTGGCCTCCACAAGCTCACTGTGACATGTGCACACAGACATGCACACATATGCATACACACACACACAAATAACAGTAATAATAACAAATAATAATAATAATAAAAACCCTAGCACATTGTAAAAACTTCTGAATAGCTCTCACCTCTTACAGTGATTCTCAAGGCCTCTGAAGACTTGTTATTTCGTCCAATTATCCCCCTGCAGAAGTAGGAGCCACTGTCATTTTGTGTGGCTTTTGGAATGTATAATTCAGAATTCCGATGGAAATACTTCTTGCCTCTGCCATTCTGTAAATAGGTGACCTTATATACAGGTCTGCTTTGCCAGCTGTGGCAATTCAGCTGAATGGGGTCCCCCTCCTGGAATTCAGGCCGCTGAGTTGTTTGAAGCAACAGCCAGCCTGAAAGACAGATGGGGGTGTTAGAGGGGGGAGCAAACGCGGAGTGCAAATCTCTTCTGAAGGGGATGATCTGAACCATTCGATCCCGGATGCAATGGAAAGCCAGACTGAGAACTGTCCTACACCGCGCCTCAGAGCACACAAAGACCTTTTGTCTAAGGGAGAAAAGACACACACACATACACACACACACACACACACACACATACACACGAATGAAAAACTAAGAATGAAGGAGGTGAGAAGCAAAGTTGAGGATGTCTGCAGGGTCCCTATATGCTGGGTTCACACTTGCTTTGGCAGCTAATAAGGACTCACAGCGTTTCTAAACCAAAGGGTAAATGTTACATTTAAAAGTGGCCTTCTAGGGGCTGTAGAGATACTGCTCACTGCTCTTCCGGAGGTCCCGGGTTCAATTCCCAGCAACCACGTGGTGGCTCATAACCATCTGTATAATGCATTCCGGTACCCTCTTCTCATACATGCAGGCAGAACACTGCATACATAATAAATAATAAAAAAATGGCTTCCTAGCTGGGTGGCAGCGGCACATGCCTTTAATTCCCGGAAGGCAGAGGCAGGCATTTATCTCTGTGAGTTCGAGACCAGCCTGGTCTACAAGAGTTCGTTCCAGGACAGACTCCAAAGCTACAGAGAAACCTTGTCTCGAAAAAACCAAAACAAAACAAGAAAAAACAAAAAAAAAAAAACCTAAGTAGGAGGGTAGTGGGGGCAGGAAGAGTGGGAGACTGTGACTGAACATTGCTTTCAAGAGAGAAATGACCCTGCTCTCACATCACCTTTAGTAATCAGACTCCACAGAGAAAATGTGACACCAAGGTAGGAGGAGAGTACCTGGGGAAATAAAAACTATGTGTTGGATAAGCACTGAGAGCAGGTGCAAACACTGATGCCTGAAGATTAACAGGAGTTACTTCTTACTGATTTTTGAAATACAACCCTAATGATGTTTATAGTAAGAACAAAGCAAAAATATTTGGTGGCTTTTAAATTTGAGTGCTCAGTGCTAAACAAAATTGGTAGAACGTTTTGGTGAAGATTCTTTACCAGGAAGACTTGCCAAACAGAGGGTAATTTCTAATATTTAATAAGGTAGGTCATTTATCAGTGAAGACAGTATACAAGAAGCAGAGGCAAGAAAAACAGGAGTTTAAGACTAGCTTAGACTTCATAGAGAGTTCCAGGCAACTCTGAAATATACTGTACTTATTACTAAAGAAATGCCCCCAAATAAACAAGATTTGGTTATCAAAAACATCACAAGTCTATTTAGCTTCTTTTTTCAGCTAAGGAATGCATTTTGATTAGCATAAGATTGTGATTGTTATGGATGTAGTTTGGTGTTGGGGAATAATACTCTTTTATTAAAATAGTATGTTTATTTATTTGTTTTTTGAGACAGGGTCCCATGTAGTCGAGGCTGTCTTGAGCTTGCTTTGTACAGCCAAGGAGGTTCTCATGCCCCTTGATTCTCCTGCTCCGCCTCCTAAGAGCTGGGCTACCAGGTATGCTTTGCTACAATGGCTCGGGGAATATTCATGTTTTATCTGCCTTGCTGTGAACACAGCTAATACACCGACAGATTAATAACCTTTAGCCTTGAGATTTATTTTCTTTCCTCTTTTTAACTTTCATTTTTATTTTTAGACAGGGTCTCACTATATATCACTGGCTGTTCTGAAACTCACTATGTAGACCAGACTCACAGAGATTCTCCTGTCTCTGACTTCTGAGTGCTGGGATTAGAAGCATGAGCCACCATGCCTGATTTTTCTTTTTTTAAAAAATGTATTTGTGTGTGCATGTGTGTGTGTGTGTGCATGCCATAACACATTTGTAGAGATCAAAGGGCATCTTGCAGGAGTGGCTTCTTTCCTTCCACCCTGTTGTTTCTGGGAACTGAACTCAGGCTTAGCAGTCTTAGCAGCAAGCATCTTTACCACTGAGCCACCTCCCTAGCCCTGAGACTTGATTTTCCTGTTGCCTCCTCTCAGTAATTCACTTCGTTCACTCTTAGCCATCTCTCACCCAACAAGATAGTTAATATTCCTTCTTGAGGCTCTGCCGGGTGAGAGGCAAAGGAGCCACAAGAGCCAGCTGTTTGGGAGGCCTAATTCAATGAAACTCCACTGTAGATCCACTTCTGGGTCACCTTCTTCCCCTCTGGGCCTCTCCATCAACTCACACTGCACAGCTGTGTGTATAGAGTAAAACTGACAGCATCTGATGTGATGCCAAGGATACTGGGAAAGACCTATGCCTGAAAAAAAACCAGTCCTCTTACCGGCTTGTAATACCAGGATGCTGCTAATTGACACAGACATGTTCATCCTATGACAAATGTAGAAGAGTGTGTAGACACTCCACACAGCCGTGTTGAGAACTCTAGAGCCTCAGACCCACGGGAAGATGACAAAGTCTTCTGTAGGGGTGAGACTTAGAGGGACAGCCTGAGTGTGGATGTTGACAGTGTGTGTAGGAAATGGCCACCACAGCCCCCCACCCCCTGCGGATGCTTACGGCCTAAAGACTGTCTCTAAACCTGCCTCCTTGGCCATCTGCATACAACAAGAACCCCGTCTCCTTGTTTATCTGTATGTAGCAACCCAGACTTCTCATTCAGTTGTATGTAATAACTACACTCCCTGCTCTGCTGTATATAACAAACAAGCTACATATAACAACCACGTGAGCTCCAGCATGGTATTGGTGGGAAGATAGTACAGACAGACACTAAGTGGTGTGGTCACAGATGGTGAAAGATCTGCAATGGAGGAGATCCATTGCATTAAGTGTAATCGTTAAGATCCTAAGAAGAAACTCATCGGTCTAACTAACGAGTGTTATGGAGCATGCGCTGACCTCAGAGCACCTGCCTGTGTTGTATGTATTCTGTGAAAATGCCCATTCCTGGAATCATTCGAAGTCACCATCCTGTCTGCACCACATGACAGGTTTCGAGGCTCTGCTTAGGGCTTACTTATAGCAATAACTTTAGTTCTGCTCCCATCTGATGGGACACACATCATCTCGCTTCCTTATTAACCCAACCGCAGGGCTTTCTCCAAGTGATTCAGGGTCCTTCTTTCCCCTCAACTCACCTACATGAACTTCGAGGTTCACCGGGTCACTGAGCACCGAGAGGGCTGTCTGACACTTGTATTCTCCACTGTCCTCCACTCTGACCGTACTAATGACATAGGTGGTGTACTGGTGTGGGATGAGGCTTCCGTTATGGAACCACTTGGTAGAATTGTCCCCAGGGGAGTAGGTGGCCTGGCACCTGAGGGTCACACTGTCATCCTTGAGTACCCTGACCCATTTAGGGTCTAGGATCACCACAGCCTTTTGGAAACCTGAAGAGAGAAGGTGGAGTAAGAACTCAGTGATGAGTGGGCCCGTCACTGGCACTCCCAGGGTAAACACGGGCAGAGTGAACAAACCCACAGTGCTCTCTGGCCATCTATGACTCACTCTTAGGGTGTCTAGGCAGGGAGGCACTTGGTCCATATTTTGACCCTTTCTGTAGTTGGAGAAAAACCAGCCAGAGAGACGTAAGGCTGATCCCAGCTGTGTTAGGGAATTGCTCCTAGTCCCCAGACATGCCAGACACCACACAGTGATCCTTTCCCAGCTTTCTCTGACCTTTGTGTGTGCCACACTCAATCAGTCTAAGACCCTGAAGCAAACTCACCAGCTTGAATGCCATAGGAAACTGCAAGGGAAAAGAAAAGCATGCGTCAGGTGTTGAGCAGGGCGGCTCCCTCCCACCTGTCCTGCAGGAAACTCAAATCATAGTTTTTGGACATTGTTTCCTTTACCCTGTTCCTCATTAAAGCTGTCAGGTTAAAGGTAAAGATTGCATTTCCCTAAATCAAGCCACAGAAACCACCTTGAACCTAAGCCCCACCTGGAAAGAGAAAAAAACAAAAAGGGAAACCTGGGATGTCAGACTGGAAGACGCAAGCCTCAGGAACCACCTGGTCCTGGCTCTTTGATTTCCACCTAGGGAAATGGAGACCCAGATGGGTGAACTCACAGTCCACTCCTGATCAAGCACAGATCAAAGCCAGGGTGCTGCTTACCTAACAATCTGTCCTAGGAGTTAAATCTGGGCCTGACCTGAAAAGAGGGGAGGTCTCTGCTGAACACAGACCACCCTAAGCTTCACCTTCATCCAGACTGAGCCCCACTTACCCATGAGTAGCAGAGCTGTTGATAGTAGTCGTGCACACATGCTGCTGCACTGGGCAGAAAATGTCACCACAGATATCCGGAACCCTTAAGGGGCCTATGTGACTAGAAGAGAGGAAGTAAATAGCTTTTCCCCAACCTTCCCCAACACCCCTGCCATCACCCCCACCCCGTCTCTCTCACTAGTTTCATTTTCCAGAAATAGCCTTTGATCCCTAAAACAAAGATGAGAGAGCCCTGTGGCAGGGCAGGAGCAGGAGGGAGAGCGCCCGGAGAGGATGCCAAGAGGGACGGGCCCACTTGTTCTACGGATGTCACAGTCTAGCACCTGGGGGACACACACAGAATCTACCAGAGGTACTTTTGGCAGTCTCAGGGTACCCAGGGCCAAGAATGGGACAACATGACCTGGTGAGGGCCTTCACAGCAAGGGGCATGTCCTGGATCCCTTGGCTCTCTCCTGCCTGGTCCACAAACAGACCAGGGTCTGACTCTCTCTCTCTCTCTCTCTCTCTCTCTCTCTCTCTCTCTCTCTCTCTCTCTCTCTATATATATATATATATATATATATATGTATATATATATATACACACACACACATACATATATATATATGTATGTGTGTATGTGTTTATATTTAAAACAGTAATTTAAACTTTTTCAATTCACTAGTATCCCTTTTCAATATTATCTCAACCTACACTTTCTTTCAAAATGTCCGCCCCTGGGATATATAATCTAAAGGAGTTACCAGCTTCTTAGTGTGAATCTGACCACTAAATGATCATTGTATTGTCGTTATTGTCGTTGTTTTGAGTTTTTGAAGGCATTCACACAGGAAGGAGTGCTCTGCAAAGAGGAAACGGCGGGAGGCTGGGAGACTCACAGAGAAGTGGGCAGGCCAGGAGAGGACAAGAGCTCCTTAGACCTTGTTTTCCCCTGTATGGTCCCACTGGTTGTAGAAAGGAATCGGCCAGAATCCCAAGCATACATACTTCTCTTATGGAAAAAGCAAGATGAAGGCATGAGCTCTGAGGGCTTGGCCGCTGGTTTCGGGATGAGCCCCAAACCTTGCTGCTGCTGTCATGTGTGCAGTAAAGGACTGAAGGAAGTGGAGGTTCCCCTATTTGATACACCACTATCTTTTTTGACACCACACTCAGGGGATTATCTTTTTCTATTGAGCTTGAAGGGGGACCAGAGGTTCCAGTCCAGACCGCTTGGCTCCGTGTGTCGAACCTGTGGGGAGGCAGGACACGGTGACGGCAGGAACATGCAGCAGAGGAAGTTGCTCAGCTCACGGCAACCAATAAACAGACAGCTGAGTTAGAAGTTCTACGTTCCCTCTAATGTGGCTGTGGCTGTGCTCACCACAGTAAGTAGCTCAGAGTCACTCTGTCTTTAACCATTCTCTGGGTCTGGGCTGGTCTATAGTTCCCAAGGCCAGAGTGCAGGGCTCCTCAACAGAAAACATGGAGGGAGGAACAGGAAGTGGTAAGATTGGTTAACATCTTCTCATTCCCACCTCCTCCCTTACATAGTCACACTTTGTTCTCCCTCAACCTCCTCTTAGCAAAGCTAAGTGTTGACTCCCAGACAAAAGAAATCAAATGGCACTGTTTGGGAGGGCGGTTCCCCTGGGGGTTCCTAGGACTCTGGGCAGCAATCACCTGACTTAGGGGAGCAATTCAAACAGGGCAAGTGAGGGTTAGCAAGGGTTAAGTGGAGTAGGGGCTGCTAAGGGGGCCTGCTGACCCCTGGTTTGGGCTAAGGCCCTCTCTACTCCAGAACCATAGAGAAATCACTTCTCAGGGCTTGCTTTTGTTTTGTTTTGCTTGTGGGTAGAGCTTGTTGATTGTTGCCCGTTGCCATCCAATCCTACTCATGATCTCGCTGAAGCCCCTCCCTAACTGGCCCATCGTTTAGATGTCTAATGAAGGAGGACAGTGGGCATGATCCAGACAGTCATTAGAATGCTGTTCAATAAATTCACGTTGGGTAAAATACAGCTGAGGGTCTGGAAGTTTCAAGCTCGTTGCTACAGTGCTTTGATACCTGTCTAGAAAACCTAAAACAGGAAGAAAAAAAAAAAGATGTTGGTCAGCCTGTGTGCAGTCTCTAAGGCAAAGGGTGTGCATTCCCAGGCGCTTTCTGCACTTTCTTGGTGGCTTTCTGCTATTTGACTTGTGACATAAGGGTCCACTTTACTTTTCTTTCTTTGAGTTGTGGTTTTGTCTCTGACTCATCTTTTCTCCATGGTCCTCAAATGAAGGAAGAAGTTGTTAGTAGCAAAGGCATAGGCTAGATAGGAAAGAGAGGAGAGGGTGCGCAGGAGAAGAGAAAGGGGCCCAAGATGGATCATATCTTAGTTCTTTTTTATTGCTGTGGTAAGATACCACCATGAGCAAGGCAATTTATAAAAGAAAGGCTACTGGAGCTTGGAGCTTCATTGGGTAAGTCTATGACCTGATGGCACGATTGGCAGCAGGTGGCATGGTGCTGGAAAAGCAGCTGAGGGTTTACATCATTATCTGTAGGGAGGAGGCAGAGAGAAACACTGACAATGGCATGGACTTTTGAAACCTCAAAGCATACAGCCAGTGACATACCTCCTCCAACAAGGCCACACCCCCAATCCTTCCTAAACACTTCTACCAACTGGGGCTCAGGTATTCAAATATGTGAGCCTATAGGTACCATTCTCAATCAAACTATCACAGGCAAGCAGCATCCAGAGGGATTTTTATGAGTTCTTGTTGAGTGGTCCTTAAATGGAATGTCATTAGGGCTGTTGCTGGATTCACTTTACAGTGTTGGGTATGGTTAAAGTTCTTACAGAGAAGTGTGATGCACTTGGGATGTCTTGTACAGAATCTTTCTGTGGACACGTGATTATCTTCACCTTCAGTTTTCTCTCCTTCCTCTTTCCCCCTCATTCTTTTCCTCCTTCTCCCCTTTTTCCTTCAATGCTGTAATTAAAAAAAAAAAAACCTGTGAAGAGAAGTCACGTCATGCAACAAGGCTCACATGGGAGATTTATTGGAAGAGGGAAGAGAAGGGGAGAGAAGGGGACCGGGGGGGGGGCAGAGACCAGTTCTTGGAGACAAGAGTGGCAGAAGAGAAAAAGAAGGGAGGAAAAGAGAGAGAGAGAAAAAGAGTAAAAGAGAAAGAGGGGGGATGGGCAGGCCCACCTTTTGAAAGGAAATGTAGCAAATGTGCACAGGGGGTGCTCTTGTGGCTGCAGAGAGGATGTATCTTCTCAGAACCTCAAGGGCAGGCCAGTGCAGAAGCCTAAACACTACCATTCCTCCCTTTTGTTTATTATAAAAAGGTGAGGAGTTAGAAATGGGTAGCGGGTGAGGTGGGGAATGAGGATGCCGTGTTCTCAAGACTGCTTCATGCTGACCAGGGGGCATCACAATCTCTGGGGGTCCTGAGAAAACTGGGGTGCCGGCCACATCTTGGGGTATCTGGCTGTTTCAGTTCACTGTCCAGGCTCTGTGGAAGTGTCAGGCGTTGGCAAGATGCTGTTCGAGGTGGGTGCAAGTCGACTCCCTGGCGCTCACAAGAACTTAAAGCACCTGCTCCTTTCCCATCACCTCAGCAGCACCTGGGCACCTTCTTTCTAGCCGATTCGCCAGGACACACAGGTGTTGGTAACTGAGGGCAGTCAATAGTCAAATGTGAAACAGAACAAATTTGTACCAAACGGGTAAGGCTGTCTCCTGAGAAGGTAAGGAAAAGTGACAGGGGAGGAATCGCCAGGTCCAAATGGAAACAGGAGCTGAGTAAATAAAAAGAAAGGGAGAACTGGTGTGTGCTGAGCAAGAGGAAGCTGGCTTCTCCATCTACCCGCACATTGCAGCAAACACACAGGACATTTAGAGAGGGAGAGGAGACAGAAAAAGAAAGAGGAGAATTCTTTCATGGAGGAAAGACACAACACAGCTCCCATGAGTGAGCAGAGAAGACCCAAGGGTCTGCAGTTCCTAGCATCCCAGGAATCCAGGGATCAGACTGTGTGGGCACAAGCAGTTTCAGCATGTCATCACGCAAGAACAGGGGCCAAGGGCTCTGAGCCTGAGAGAGACACAGTCGCCTGGTACCAGAACTTCGAGAAAAGCAAGAAAGCGAGGAGAGGACTATGCTGGAGAAATGCAGCTTCACATCCAGGGGAAGGATCAGAGGTGGAAACCCTGCCAGAGACCCCACTATTGGTATTGAATGGAAGGCAAAGACATCAGCGAACAAGAAAGCAGATTTGCTGCAGGTGGAAGAGAGCGGACCAGAAAGCAGTATCTAAGGGGTATTTGGACCAGGTCTGACTGCAAAGGTGGTGGAGTTTAGAAGCCCTTAAATCGAGCTCTGAATGCAAACGTTGGAGGAATAGATGATGAAAACGTTCCCATGAGAGAGGCAGATAAGTGAGGGTCTATAATTCTGGCACCCCAGGGATTCAGAAAGGGTTGATTTCAAGATGGCACAGGCTGCCCCAGTGATTTGTCAAACACAGAGCAGGGGCAAGGGTTCTACCTAAGAGAGCCATGGTTGCCTGGTACCAGGGCTTAACGAGGCTGAAAGGTGAGAAACCATGTCCAAGAGATGAGTCTTCACTTGTGGGAAATGGTCAGAGGTGGAGAAGAGGGGACTCACCAATCATGTTGGTGTTGGATGGAGGGGCCCAGTGATCCATTAGTTGGAGAAGCGAGGCTGTCATATGAGAGGACTGGTTCCAGGGGCCCAGTACACTTCAGACTGCCGGTGGGCAGGAGGAAGTGCCAGAAGAGCCTTTCCTGGTCAGGGAACCAATGTTGTACCTTAAAAAAAATTCACAAAGAGAAGGGGCAGAGACTTGTTCTTGTCCCTGGGGACAAGAGTGACAGAAGAGAAAGGGAGAGGGTGGGGAGAGAGAGAAAAAAAAGAAAAGAGATGGCAGGTGGGCACCTTTTAAAAGGGAATGTGTAGATGGAAGTTTCTGACCTGCCTGGTTCCATCCACAGCTGTTCAGTCCCAAATAGACACACAGAGGCTTATATTAATTATAAACTGTTTGACCTATTAGCACTGCTTATTATTAACCAGCTCTTAAAACTTAAATTAACCCATAATTCTTATCTACGTTTAGTCACGTGGATTGGTGCCTTTTCTTAGTAAGGCATTTTCATCTTGCTTCCTCAGTATCTTGCCTGTGAGTGACTCTCTGCCTTTCCTCTTCCCAGAATTCTCTTAGTATATCCACCCCACCCATACTTCCTGTCTGGTTACTGGCCAATCAGCATTTTATGAAACTAATATAAATAACAAATCTTTACAGTGTCTAAGAACATTGTCTCACGGCAGGAGTGTGCATCGGGGGTGCTTTCAGTGGCTGCAGCTGAGGATGCCTCCTGTCAGGACCAAGGGCAGGCCAGTCCAGATGCCTAAACACTAACATTCAGTACTGGGATATAAAGAACAGCACGAATTATTGAGATCACAAAAGTCAGTCAGCTACAATTCCATCACACTTACAGATTCCTGGAGAGGCATCACCACCAGGCAAGAATCTCAAGTGCTCTGAGGACAGCAAGGGTGCTTTGGAAACATTACACATGCACAGAGAAGGTGATGGCTGATCCATTTAGGTGAAGGGTCTACATGGGAGAGCATGTGCTAGTTGGACCACAACAGATGAAGGAGAAGCCTAGACTTCTTGTTCATGTGACATCTATCTGCTCTCAAATGAGCCTGGGTCAAATCTCAACTCCAGCCACTTACTTAACCCGTATAGGCCTCAGTATTGATGATAAAGTGGGACTAGTAATAATAGCACTAAGGCCAAGGAGTTGTAAAGTTTAAATGTGACAATTCAGACAGAGTTGTTGCTTTGGTATGTGGAGCCTTACTTGTTGGAAGAAGATGGGCAGTTTTCTATATTCAGTTGTATTTGTCATTTTTTCTCATTACTATGACTGAAGGGTTTGTTTTGGTGTATGGTTTCATAGGACACAGTCCATCATGGCAGAGAATGTACATCTGCAGGTAGCACCACGGCCGTGGCAGCATGCAGTTGGGACTCTTTATCTATTCATGACTTGGCAGAGAAGAGGGCAAAGACAGGGGGCCTGGAAGCAGGGTGAGGCTATACACCTCCCCACAGTGAGCCAGTTTCTTCAAGTGGATAGACTTCACTTCCTAAAGGTTGTGCCACCAGCTAGGGGTCAAGGACTTGGTGACATTACACATTTAAACCGTAACCATTGCAACACAGCTGACCTCTGAAATTCTTTTAGACCTTTGTGCTTCCACATGACTCATCTCATCGTGGACTGCAAGGCCTTGGAAGGAGTGGGGTTTTCTCATCTTGCTTAATGACTTCATTCCCAATATTCAGCTCAGGGTCTGGCATCTTGTAGGGACTCACTTAGTAGCTAGGCAGGAGAGGTTAGATGGGACTTCTTGGCAGAGAGAGGAACTCGGGATGAATCTAGGGGCACGTAAGATGCCAGCGAGATGTGGAGGGAGTCGGACTTACAGAACGGAGGAGAGGTAAAGCCCCATGTGGTAGAACGTAGATAAACAGAAACAGGTTAACTTAAGTTATAAGAGCTAGCTGGGAATAAGCCTAAGCTAAAAGCCAAGCTTTCATAATTAATAATAAGTTTCTAATTATTTTCAGGCTGGGTGTCCCAAAAGAAAATCAGACTACAGAAAACTGTATTTTTAAAATTTTTTTATATGTATGGGTGTTTTGTTTACAGGTTTATCTTTGCTCTCTCTGTGTGTAATGCCAGTAGAGGTCAGAAGAGGGAGTCCCTTGGAACCAGAGCTAGAGATGGTTATGAGCTGCCATGTGGGTGCTGGGAGCTGAACCCAGGTTTTCTTCTAGAGCAACTGTGCTCTTAACTACTGAGCCATCTCCCCAGCCCCCTAACTAAATATGTTTTTGAAAATAAAAAACATTGTCATATTTAAAAAGCACTCTAATCACCTGAAAAGTGAGATACAGGGCAGAGAGATTAAGAACAGGGAAGAGCCAGATTATGACAACTATCTATTTGAAATTTAGGCTTCATATTGTAAAGGTCTTCTGTTTTGCCACTCATGGTGGCACGTCTTTAGTCCCAGCACTTAGGAGGCAGAGGCATGCAGATCTCTGTGGGTTCAAGACCAGCCTGGTCTACACAGTGAGTTATAGAACAGACAGGGCTACCTAGAGAGACCCTGTCTCAACGAATGAACAAACGAACAAACAAACACAAAAGATCTTTCTGTTCTAAAATATGCATTTGTAGAACGTAAGAGAGGTGCCAAGAAGGTAGTTTTGACAAGACTTGAGTACCTGATTGTCTGTAGGAGGTGATGGAGAGGGAGATCCTAGGTGAGGCTCAACTTTTTCCTTCTTCTTGATTAGGAGGGTAGTAGTGTCTTCCATGGATACGAGAGATGCAAGAGGAGCAGGAAGCTTTGCAAAGGGGGATTGTGTTCTCAGCTTCTGTTTGTTGCTGCGTGGAAGGCAGTTGTGGCGATTTCAGGTGATGACACCAAGAAATCAGTGCGACGTGAAGCCCTGAACCCTGGAAGGCAGATTAGGATCAACGACACAGTTTAGGAGGCACACGTGTTTGATGTTCTGAACTTTAGACAAGAGTTTGGGTTCTTTCCCAAGACAACATGCACATGCACTCTCTTTCCCCTCTAATTTAAGAAGATCCACGCTGACCCCTGCAGAAATCCTAGGAAGATAACATGTAGCTCAGTTGCAGAGTGCTTGCTAGCATGTTAGCCTCCCAGCATTATAGGGGAAAGAAGGACTCACAATAGAGTATGGGTAAGATCTACAGCATCCCTATACCCAACTAAAATGAATATCTGGGGAGAGAAGGGGAGGGCAGCGAGGGGAAAGAAGGTGGGGTTGAGGAGGAGAAAGAGGCAGTCAAAGAGAGAAACTTGGCACAAATATTCACATCCTGTGAAAAGAAAGGACAGTTGACAAAGGAATTTGGGCATAAGAAGTCCAAAAAGAGAAAGTAGGAAGGTCATTAATAAGTGAGTGGTCCATAAAATTGGAAAGGGCACATGGGATTTCATCAGTGTTATGATTGAGGAACTAGCAATGGCCCAATGTCGGTCAGAGTTCAAGGACAGGAGCTTGATAGTTTTGGCTGAGAATTAAGAAGAGGAGGGACCTTTTAGTTCCTACTCCCTTTTAGGATCTCCGTCAGGAAGGAGTTCGGGACATTTGTCCTGGTTGTGCTCTTTGTCCTTCTTCCTGTGAACATTTCATTCTCTTCTGGGGAAGTCCCACTGCTCAGTGTTAAAAAGTGGCAACTGCTTTCTACCACAGAAACTAAAGGGGTCAGGTCCTTCATTGCTCCATTTTGGGGCAGTGTTATGGACTAAAGTGTATCTTCCCCAAAGCCATATATAAAAGTTGACGTGTTGAGACTCTTGTACCAGGGACAGGGCTTTAAAGTGGCTGGTCATTAAATTAAAGCAAAGTCATTAAGATGGGTCCTACTACAACATGATCAGTATAAGAAGGAATCTAGAAGGCTGGAGAGATGGGTCAATGGTTAAGAGCACTGGCTGTTCTATCACGGAAACTGGGTTCAAGCCCCAGGACTAACATGGCAATTCACAGCCTCTCTGACTACCTTGAATGGCAGTGGAAATGGGCCCTATGGGTCCTATGGCTTATAGCATTTCTAAAGCTGTTTAGTAGAATGGGAAATAGTAAGTGAGATTATATTGGACTTCAGTGATATCATCCAAGCTAGGAAATCATGAAGGGGTCTTTAGAATAGGCCAGGCCTAGAATTTCAATAATTTACTATTTAAAGACTTAAAAAAGAGTGTGTGTGTGTGTTGGGGAGGGGTATTTGCACATGTGTGCAGGGTGCAGGTGCCTGTGGAGGCTAGAAGGTTGCACTGGATCCCTAGAGTTGGAGTTACAGGTGGTTTGAGCCACCCAGTGTAGGTGCTGGGACCTGAACTGTGGTCCTCTGGAAGAGCAGGGCTGTTAGAACCACTCTGAGACTTAGTGTCTTTTTTTTTAAATATTTATTTATTATGTATACAATATACAATATTCTCTCTGTATGCCTGCAGGGCAGAAGAGGGCACCAGACCCCATTACAGATGGTTGTGAGCCACCATGTGGTTGCTGGGAATTGAACTCATGACCTTTGGAAGAACAGACAATGCTCTTAACCTCTGAGCCATCTCTCCAGCCCGAGACTTAGTGTCTTAACAGTGCAATAACTTCAACGTGAGAAACAAAGATCCTTACTTCATCGCCTGAGCACTGGGGAGTCAGTCACAAAAGCAGTCACCATGCATAACCAGAGACTAAAATCTTACACATCATCCAGGTCTAAACTCTCCCTCTAGAATTTATATTTGTTTGTTTCTCAACCCAAACCTTGTGGAGGTCCATTTCTATGTTTTAAATTTTGCTTCTTTTAAAGCTTATAAGGTGCATGACCTTGAAGGAAAACTGGCTGTTAATAATTTTCTCTTCTATACTTCTGGTTTGAAGAGCCTGGAAGATTTTGGGTCAAGGGTGGTGTGGTGTAGCCATTAGCAGAAGTCTAGTGATTTCTGTTCATTTGTAGCTGGACCTAAGCTGGTTTGAGGCACCTTTGAGATAATTTTTGTTGATTCTTTTGTCAAGACATGGTTTCATTGTGTAGCTCTGACTGTCCTGGAACTCGCTTTGTAGACCAGACTGGCCCCAAACTCACAGAGATCCATTCCCCATGTAGAAGTTTGCCTGAGACAGAACAGCAAGGGGACTCTCTTAGCTTAGTTTTAGAGCAATACTAGCATGTATAGGAAACATGGATTTGTTGGATTCAAATCTATATTAATTTCAGTGTTCTTTCCAATCCATCAATTCTGTAACTCAGTTGACTCAACAGAATCGGATTCATTTCCTATCTTCCTCCTTCCTAGAACAATCTTGATTTTATTCATTAGTCTATTTTATCTCCATCTGGAGGGGTGGATCCTCACTGATCTAAGACCCTTGGGGAATGTCAGGTTGCTCTGACTTTTACTAGTCATTTGGAAGAAAGGTGGACGTTGTCTTAATCAGACCAGCTGAGTAGAAGGGCAGGCTGTGTCTGGGAGAGAATATCTTTCTTCTACTGGGCATGAAGAAGGGTCACTTTTTGTTTCAAAGTCTGCTGGCAGTTTTTGTGAAGACCCCGAGGCTGCGTTCGTGATGACACACACCTGTGTTCCTAGCACTTGGGCAGATCATGAGTTCAGGCCAGTCCGCACTATATAGTGAGAGTATGCCTCCCAAAGTCAAGGGCTTGAGGTGTCAATGAGTGATAGAACATTTGCAGGCACTTAGCCTGGGACTTTGAAGACAAGAAGACTAAGGTCAAAGGCAAAAAAAAAAAAAAAAAAAATAAAAAAAATCAATGATCGGCAAATGGAGGAGTAGATGTGTTTTTGGTGACACTGTGAGCTGAGGCACCCGGTTCAGACATCTTCAGTTTCAGTTTAAAGTACATCTCCTGATAGCTCAAGTAGCTCTAAGTCTGGGCTGTTGCCATAGCTGAAAGATCCCATGGGATATATAGACGTTCCCGATTCAAAGGCTAGGAAACTCTCTGATTTTTTTTTTTTAAGAGGGTCTCACCCCATAGCCCAGTTGGCCTTGAGTTCATAGGGATCTTCTGATTTTAGCCTGTTCAGTGCTAAATCCAAGGCATGAGCCATGCATGACCCCTTGGCAAAGCTCTGTTTTGGGAGGGAACTAATGATGACTGGGGAGGAGGGGCAGTTAGTGAAGTAGAGTGAATCCTGACCTAGAGGCCAGGAACTCTAGATCTGGCTGTTCAAGTCAGGTGAGGAGTTCAGTCTGACCAGATTTCATTGTTTATATCTGTAAAATGAGGAAGTGCTCCGTGTGTTTGCTAAAATGCCCCTCTGGTTACAGGTCTTCATATACTGGCCAAGATGATCTTAATTCACTGTGGTCTTTTTCCTGAGCCTCCCAAGAACAGGCACTACAAGGCATGCTTCTTCACCCATCCAATTTTATGTCTTAACAAATATCAACTAGAGGAAAGATGATTCCCCCACCAGCTCACAAAGAAATGAACAATTAATGTTTACAGAAAGACAAAAATTTAATTGTCATATCTTGTTGAAACAAGGTCTCACTATGTAGCTCAGGCTAACCGCCAACTTGAGATACCCCTGCTCAACTTCCCCAGATTGGGATTATGGACATGCACCACTTCACTTATCTTTAATTGTCTTTTAATCAAATAGTCTACTTGCTTACTTTAATTCTCAAAGCAAAATATGTAAGCATAAAGTTATATAAAATAATTACTAGAATCATTTAATAAAACAATACTCACTTTACATGTCTGGTAAGCAAGGAAATAGGAAATTGGCAGTATAAAAGGAAGAAGAAGGTAGTTAGAGACATGAAGTTACTATTTATTTTTCTATTAGATGTCTATGGTTGTTTTGCATCCATGTATGGATGTACACCAGGTACATGTACTGCCCATGCAGTCCAGGGGGGAGCATCACATGCCTCAGAACTGGAGTTACAGACAGTTGTTAGTAGCCATGTGGAGGCTAGGAATCAAATCCTAGTCTTCTCTTAACTACTGAGCCATCATCTTTCCAGTCCCAGAGACATGGAGTTATTAAATGGGGTGAAAGGTAGAAAAGAACCCCTGGAGGAGGGAGTTAAAAAGACAGATGCCACTAGATATGGTGGCACATGCCTTTAATCCCAGCGCTCAGGAGACAGAGGTAAGGGGATCTCTGTGAAGTCGAAGTCAACCTGGTCCACACAGGTGAATTCCAGGAGAGCTAGGCTGACTGCTAGAGCCTGTGTGGCTCCAGCACAGATAACTATTTTCCCTAACTGAACTGGTACAGAGGCGCAAGGAATAACCAGACACAGCTTACACCATCATCACGGAAAAGGCATTTCAGGCTTCTTCCTCCTGAAGATCTCTCGTTTATTCTCCAAACATCTTTTATACCAATACATAAACTGGGCGGGAAAATACATCAGCATTCTGTCTCCTAGACAACCAGGTGAATGGCCTTTTGTCACCTCTGCATCTACCTGTCTGCTGAGTATGCTAGCTGTCAGGTAGGCTTGAATTAGCATCTCTATAAGGTATCCTCCAAATTACAAAGAAAGGAGCAACAAACTTCCCGACTTTTGTTAGGCAGAGACAGCTTGTCTGCAGAGCTGTGTGACCTCTGGTGGGCCTCTATGGCTTCAGTGTCTGGCAGCCACCATATAGAAATGTGGGCCTACAGGTGACATAACAAAACTCTGTCTCAAAGGAAAAAAAAAAAAGGACAGATGCTGGAAAAAAATGAAAGAACGCATCAAGTTCAATAACATAGAGTCTTAGAAACAGAAAGAAAAGTCATGCAGAGTTAGGCATACACAGAGTGGTCCAGACACAGCTATGCCTAGAGACCGAAAAGCAGTCATGGGAACCAGCTGAGAACAACTTTCACAAACAGGACAAGACAGAAGTAAGAGGAGAAAATGGTGTGAAATTTAAATATATATTGTGGTGTGACCTTAAACCGTAGCTTATTTACTTTGCCTGTGGGTATTCAAATGTGATAGCATGTTGGCATTTGAGAACTTTCCAAACCATGATGCTATTTATTAGGCTGGCTTATAACCAGCCTACCTTATGTTACACCACTTTAGAGCACAGTTAGACTCTGTGTGAAGGTGTGTTGCTGTGATTGGTGTAATAAAAAGCTGAACAGTCAAGAACTAGGCAGGAGGTATAGTCAGGATTGGCAGGAAGAGAGAGGAAGAGGAGGAGGAATCTAGGTATAGCAGAGACTCCTGGAGACACAGAGAGGAAACAAGAGGTATAAGATGGAAGAGAAGTAATGCTTCATGATAAGATGGAGATGTAAATGGGTAAATTTAAGTTTCAGGAGCTAGCTAGGAACAAGCCTAAGCTATACACCAAGCTTGCATAGTTAATGATAAGTCTCTGTGTTGTTATTTGTGAGAAGGTGGGTCCAAAGGAAAGTCCAACTACATATGGTGTCCAGCGTGGAGGCTGGAATACCCACATAAGGCCTGATAAAGTGGTCTCTCAGGTAGGTTCAGCGTGTACAAAGATGTGCCACTGTGATTGGTTTAATAAAGAGCTGAATAGGCAGGAAGAGGTTAGATGGAACTTCCAGGGACAGAGAGGACTCTGGGAAAAGAAAGGTGGAGTGACTTGGAGAGGAAACAGGAGATGCAAAATGGAGGAGAGGCACGTGACAGAACATAAATTAATGTAAATGGGTTAATTTAAGTTATAAGAGCTAGTTGAGACAAACATAAGCTAAAGGCCAAGCTTTCATAATTAATAAGAAGTCTCCCTATCATTATTTTGGAGCTGGCAGTACAGAGAAAAACTTGCTACACTCTACTCAAATTGCAAAGTAATTTTAAAAAGATTTAAAATGTATATTTATTTATGTTTTAAAAATATTTTATTTATTTATATTTTATGTATGAGTATTCTGCATGTAATCTGCCTGTCAGAAGAGGGCATCAGATCTTATTATAGATGGTTTTGAGCCACCATGTGGGAATTGAACTCAGGGCCTCTGGAAGAGCAGCCAGAGCTCCTATTGCTGAACCATCTGTCCAGCTTCACACACTTATTTCCACCATTGCTCACATCATGTGTGTGTGTGCGCGCTTGATGAGTGTGTACGTCTGTGAATGTGAGTGCAGGTGCCCCCAGAAGCCAGAGGCATCAGATCCCCTGGAGATGGAATTGAAGGCAGCTGTGAGCCACCAGATGTGGATCTTGGGAACCAACCTTAGGTTTTCTGAAAGAGTAGTATATGCTCTTAAGTGCTGAGCCATCTCTCCAGATCCTATAAAATATTTTTTTAAACATTAGTTTTAGGGGGCTGGAGAGATGGTTTAGCCACTAAGAGCACTGATTGCTCTTCCAGAGGACCTGAGTTTAATTCTCAGCACCCACACAGTGGCTCACAACCATCTGTAACTTCAGTACTGGGGGATCCAATGCCTTCTGACTTCCACAGGCACTACTGCATGACCATGATGCACATACACACATGCAAGTAAAACACCCATACACATAAAATAAAAAGGAAGGTTAAAAATATTTTAATAGATAATTTTTTGAAAACTTGGTTTTTACCTTTTAAGTGATATATATATATATCACTTTATATATATATATATATATATATAAAGGCTGTATGCACCTATGGGTACTGTGTGAAAGTTCCATGCTGGTTTATAGCTATATAATGTTTAAATTAAATGAAACCAGTCTCCTGAAGCATTTATCATTTCTTTGAAACAGCAAAATTTTAAAGTTTCAAAACAGAAGATTGCTGGTGGAGTGTTTAGTTATGAGATGAATTTGAATCTAGAAGGAAGGAAATCCAGGTTTTGGTTTCAGTCTCATGGGGCATCAACCACTTCCCTTCCCTGAGTCTGTTTCCTCATTCATAAAGTTAGGTAATTAGGTTAGATGTGTCTGGTTCTTACTGGACTATCTAGTCTATAGTTCTGGATTTGGCTTCCAGGTGAGGTAGGGTAGAAAGACAGGAAAAATTAAGGGGACACATGACAGGAAAGAAGCCCTTCACCCAAGAGTCTGAAGACTCTGTCAACCGAGAAGCAGGAATTGCAGCACAGTGAACATTAGCTATGAAGGATATCAGCATAAAAATAACATCCCTTTATGCAGAAGGTACGTTGTTTTAAAATAACAGTGAGCTAGGCTTAAGGACTGTATGTATATGACCTTGGGTTCCAGGGCCTCATTCCTT
Organism: Myodes glareolus; assembly: GCF_982192425.1. NCBI lineage: Eukaryota > Metazoa > Chordata > Mammalia > Rodentia > Cricetidae > Myodes > Myodes glareolus. The sequence continues at coordinate 23,969,344 of NC_142030.1, forward strand.
TGACAGTTTCTGAGACTCTCAACCAAGACTGTTAACTTTGTTTACAGTAAAGATGTCTTTCTACCATATATTCAGATGAACCAGACGCTTCCTTTATCGAGTGCGATCCTGTCAGCCTCCCCGAATTGGTCCTCCTCGAGATCTCGTTTAGATTCCTTAGCAGACCTTTAAGATAGTCACTACAAAATCCACCAAAATGTTTGAGTGCTGTGAAGTTGAGGAAGAACACTCGAGTAGGCCACCCCACGCTCATGCTTTAAAGTGTATCTTGTGGCTTCGGCACCTCCTCCCTTCCTCTTACTCCTCATGCTAAAGTCTCTGTCAAAATTTTTTTCTTAGACCCCGACTCTGCTTCACACTGACTATGCCTGAAATTGTTGACTGAGCCAAAGCCACAAATTCTCTATTAGACCAGAGTCAAGGAGTCTAAGAGATGAATCGAGCTTTTGGAGGTGCTGTGGGTGACAGAATGAGGTAGCTGGGCCTCCTGTCTCCACCCCCACACTACTGACAGCAATGATAATATCTAGACAGTGTAGAAAGTGGTTGTTTGGTTAAGGGCTGGCATCCATTAAACCTGGACCTTTTTTTCTAATTAGGTTTGGTTTGGTCTGATTTGGTCGCATCAGCGGAGAAGTTTGTTGGGCTGAAAAAAACTTAACATCTGGAGGTCCCATGGGGAGGAGGGGGGCTGTTTTTCACCACTGGCCCAGGACTTATGTGTTAAAAAAAAAAAAAAAAAAAAAACGTCCTTCTCGCCAGTGCGCTCCACCAGGCTAACACTGGCTTCGTGTGGGTGAGTTCCCCTTTTTCAAGTACATGATGGCCCTGGGGCCCAGGGCCCATTTGCCACGCCCCCCCTCCCCACCAGGCTAAAGCAGTGAGGCAGTCCTCACTCGGGTGGGATTCCGTGGGATTCCGTAGAACAGAGATGTCTGTCCACGAAATTCTCATACTCCTCTGTTTTTTGACTCAAGAGTCTTACCACAGTGGACGCATTGTGGTAGGCATTGAGTCCCAAGACTTGGCGTAGACGTGTGAAAATGTACACTTGCGATTTGAGGCCTGATCTCCAAACGCCCTTGGACTGCCTTTTACAAAAATTCTTTTAAATTGGGGCTATCTAAAGCCTAACGTAAAACAAACAAAGTCCCATATGCCCATAGTTTCTGGATGCTGTTCTCCCGCTCTCCCTCCCTGTACTCCCCTCCCCCTTCTCTCGCTGTTTGCTCTCTATAACAGATCCATTTCTCCCTGTGCTCCCACTCTAAAACCGTACAGGTGTTCCATCCTTATGTTTCTGTTCCCTCTTGCAGCCTCTGCTAATCTGGTCCTTAATGGGACCACCTGTGTGCTTCCCTGGCTTCTTTTTTTTTAAGTTTTTTAAGGATTTTTAAGTTGGCCAGCTGACACAGGTTCCTAAAAAAAGTTTTATATGTCTGTCTGTTAAAATAATGTGGCCACACTATGCTTTTATGTCTACATGTGTACGTGTATTTGTTTCCATAGTATGTTTGTCTTATTTCTGTGTGTATGTGTGCATGTTTTCAGATCTGTAAAACTTGTAACTCCAGATTACAACAGTTCTAAAAAGACACAAACATGTACGTAGCCACTATTTTGACCTCAACTCCATCTTTGGTAAGAGAACCCACATGTGCTTGATCTACCAAAGAGCCATTTCGCCTCCAAAATTCTTTAATTTACTAAAGTATTCCTTTTAATCTTTTTACATTTATTAGCATTGATAAGCTGTAACTAATTGGGTAAAATACATGTCTAAATTTAACTTATATGTCTAATTTAAATATAACTAACAGGTAATGGTACCCAATTCTCAAGTGCCTTTACAGACCTGAGAGTATGGCATTTAACAAAAGAACTTCTAATTCAGAGACTTGCCAGCTCCTGCAGCATCCTATAGCTCCACCAAGAAAATGCATGGTTACAAAAGACCTTACACCTGGAGGCTTGCCTTTGGGTATGGCAAAGCCACCCACACAGCAAAAAACAGCCTTCCACCTCATCAGCTTCCTGAATGCTATATCTGGGGATCGATCTTCTCATCCTGACAAGATAGGTAGACTAAATCCTTCCCCCACAGAAAAATCTTTTGGCCTCTTAAACTCAGCAGCTAACGGCAAGCACTGCTTCTAAGGCTGGTGTTCTCCAAAGACTACAAAGAGACTTGGGATTGCCTGTGTAGCTAAAAAAGCTGTCTCATTTCTGCTCATTTATCCCTCTTAGATCTGTCTAATGGCATTTGATGACTTAAGTACAAGTAGCTCATTACTTCATTTGTTAAGTTTCCTGCTAAAAATACAGACAGGTGTGCCTCTTACAGGCTCCATAGCCCTGCATTAAGAGGTTTCAGATGTATCTTCAGAGATCCAGAGTTCCCAATTCCCTTTGATTGTCTTCTAAAATGTTCCTGTTCCAATTGTCTTACAGATATCTGCAAGTTCCTAAAAATAGTTATACTGCTACATCAAAAATCAGATCTGGTAAAAAATTAACAGTCTCCAGAGCCTATTTTAACCCCACCCATTTTCAAGCATATTTTACAGATCACTTCTGCTGTCTGGGCCAAGATCAACTTACAAAGGGCCCTTCAGACAACGCCAACACCTGCACCAGCTCCTGGGACTTCACCATTGGTACCAACTCTCCTGGCTCAAAAGGACACCTACCAACTGAAATCTGGTTTTAAAAGGCGTATCTGCTCTTGTGTCTCACTTATTCGCCCAAGTCTCACCTGTACAACCAGGACACTTCTCTGTCCATTCTTTCTAGGATCTAGTTAATGATTCTTTCCATGGTTAGTCTCATCATAGGGCCAATAATGTGTGTGTGTGTGTGTGTGTGTGTATTTCTCCTAGCCCCCTGTCTTTTCATCTCCCCCAAGAAACATATGCCTGAGGTCTCCAGGATGGCAGTAAACCAGATGCTTCTCCAACCACACCTCTCAATGAGCATGAATCCACCAACTCCCAGCTCTCCCCTCTCACTCCCACGTCACCCATGCCCACAGGAAGTAGCCAGACTTGAGCTGGTGCCCCCTTTATCCAAAGAGTCTGGAATGTTTGGTTGGAAGCATCATCTCAGCCCCTAACATCCTTATCAAAAAAGTCTGGTTAAAAGTATCACCTCAGCTCCCTGACCCCCCCCCCCCCATTATCCAAAGAGTCTGGAATGTTTGGTTGGGGGCTTCACCCCAGCTCCTGGGGTCTGTTTTGGAATGGTAGGTGGAATGTTCCATTTCAAAGTCCCCTCCCCTGGGAGTTGCCTCAGTACAGAAAGTCAACCTCCGAGAAAGCCTGCCAAATGGTAACCCCTCCCCAGGGAGAGTCCAGGGAGAGTCAAGACCACTCCCACGGGCTATTTATTTGTTTACTTTAAGAAATGTTATTTATTTATTATGTATACAACATTCTGCCTCCATGTATGCCTGCAGGTCAGAAGAGGGCGCCAGATCTCATTACAGATGTTGTGAGCCACCACGTGGTTGCTGGGAATTGAACTCAGGTTCTCTGGAACTCAGGTCCTCTGGAAGAACAGCCAGTGCTCTTAACTACTGAGCCATCTCTCCAGCCCCTCCCCCCCCCCCCCAAGATATTTAAACTGCCCCTTAGAGAACAAATACATGGTCGTTCTGGTCCAACTTTCCCCTCTCTGTGTTTTTCCGAAGGGCCACCAAGGAGCACTGGCATTCATTAAACCTGGGCCTTTTTTCTAATTTGGTTTGATTTGGTCTGATTTGAATTATTGCATTGGTGGAGAGGCTTGTTCGGCTGAAAAAACTTAACATTGTTATTCTTTCTTTCCTGAAAATCCAAAATGAAGGGCTTTAGACAATGTTGGACAGTCAGCAAAGCAAAGCTTTAACATGTAAAAATTACTTATAAAAACGGAATTCTTGCTTTTATTCAGATGCAAAATAGTCATCGAGCCAGTTAGGAAAATGAAGACATGAAGACTTAGTTCTTGAAAGGAAGTGGGAGACTGGTGGTAGCAGAGGACGCCTTCAATCCCAGCAGGCAGGCGAATCTCTGTGAGTTCAAGACCAGCCTGGTCTACAGAGTAAATTCCAGGACAGCCAGAGCTACACAGAGAAACCCTATCTCAAAACAAAAACAAAACAAAACAAAAAACAAATAAAATAAATAAAAAAGAGAGAGAGAAAAGGAAATGGAAGTACTGCTTTGTTCTAATTAGTGCGTTCTGCATCCCGAGCGGGGATGGAAAGAAGGGTAAATGTAAGGACCACGAGAAAAGAAAAGAAGTCCCATGACCGGAAGCCACTCAGCAGTGAAGACCAAGAATTTCCAGTGCAACCTTCAGTTATGTAAGGCCTTCCTCCCTCCCGGCCACAAGTCTATGATTTTCTAGACATTACTCCAGAAATCTTATTTATAGGAAAGGACTTGCCCACAATCCCTGTTTAATCCTAATGGCTTCTGGTTTTGTTTCATCTGATTATAATTCTGAACATGGTACCTCCAGAACCACCCTAGAACCTCACTTAGCAAAGGAGTAGGTGGGTGGGTGGGTGGACTTACCAGCCACCTCTTGAGATGTAACCTTAGAGTCACCAAATTGGTGTACCAAGGAATCCTAAAGCTCTTAATTACGACTCTCCTTTGAGGAACACAGACTCAACATGAGTGTCTTTTTGCATCTTTTAGAGAAGTCCGTATGCACATCTTAGGTGTGTCTTATTTTCTTTCCCTAAGTACCTTCCTTTCTCCTAATCCTACTACTTAAATTAAATCCTTCATTAAAATATCTTGAGCTGGGCACATCTTTGATCCCAGTACAAGGGAGGCAGAGGCAGGCGAATCTCTGTGAGTCGGAGGCTAGCCTGGTTTAACAGAGAGAATTCCAGGTCAACCAGGGCTACATAGAAACCTTGTCTTAAAAAAAAAAATGAAAAGAAAAAGAAAGGAAGAAGGAAAAGAAAAAAAAAGAAAGAAAAAGAGAAAACTTAAGGCCAGAGAATAGAAATATAAGTAAAGTTAGTAAAGGCTCTTGTGGCCAGACAGAAATTTGATCACTGGGGCCCCACACAGTGGAAGAAAAACCATTTCCAGCAAATTTCCCTCAAACCTCCACAGGTGCAGGCACACACCCTAATAACAATAATATGACGACGCAGGGCATGATGTCTGGGTGTCTCTTTCTCAAAGTTTCTAATTTTGGTAGGGCCTGAGAACTTGCATTTCCAATAAGTTTCCAAGTGATGCTGAAGTTGGCCTGGAGAACCACAGCTTTGATGCAATCCTGGGGGATCTCCTGTCGGTCATCAGGCTGAGCATGTGATACAACTGTGGAGAGCGAATCCCAGTCTCCTGGGTTCGGAGGCACGAGGCTGGGTGGGTTCTGTCAGTCTTTAGATGTGGTACTATTTAGAGGCGATGCCAGGACCTATTTCAGTCATCTTTGTCATGCTTTACGAGAAAGCAGCTGGCGTGTTGGAGAGAGCCAAGCAGAGAAGGAAGTGCCTGGGTTATTGCTGGCATTGTGGTTGGCTAGGGGCTGCTGCCACGGCAGCCCTGTGGTGCATAGGTATGCCAAGACTGCTTAATGAGTAAAAAGCAAGACCACTCAAAGCCGACTGGGACCCAACAGAGATGACAACTATCATTGGCTTCATCAGATCGATGTCTTTGTATGACTAGCCTTGTAACATGGCGCATTCCCTGCAGGCATCTGAGGACTCCATCTAAGGACAAAACTGGGCAGTAACCCTGTGGGGGAAGTAAGAGGGATCCCAACCCATTCCTGGGGTTCCCTGATTTTTCCCTGCTTTCACTCATGAATAATCTTCCCCTCCATTCAAGTTTGCCCAAAACAAGCTATTCAAAATCCCATGTAGCGTGACTGTATCGAGGAGCCTCCCTCACACACTGCCTGAGCCTGCACTTTCGTTCTGAAACGAACTTCCTCCCAATTCCTTACTTTGCCCTATTTGAAAACTATTTTTCTTTTCCTTTTTTTTTTATTCTGTGTGTCTTTTACATCATGTATCTTCATCCCATTCATTTCCCATCCCTTCACATCTGCCCTCCACCCCTAACTCTGACTCCCCCAAATAAAGCAAAGTTTAAGAGAAAAGAGGAAAAAAGGGAGGGGTCTCATCATGGAAGCTGCAGTCTGACACAGTGAGTCATGCAGCAACCCCCCCCTCTTTTTGTTCATGTATCTTTACTTGCAAATATTCATTGCAAAGAGTCACTGGTCTGGTGTGAGACCTCTGGTTTCTGCTACACTATTGATGCTGGACCCTCACTGGGAGTCTTCTTAGTTACCCGTTGTTGCCCTGTGTTGTGGAGATCCTGCACCTTTGGGTCTGCAGGTCAAACCCCTTCATGTGCTCCAGCAGACGATAGATGGGGTGAATGTTGGGGCGGACCTAGTCGTGACCCTGGTTCTGGGCCTGAGCAGCTGCAGGGTTGGTCCACCCAGTAGTTTTCCCTGTCCTCACCACTAGGGTGAGCTCTCCAACACTGCCTGAGATAATTCACCTCTTGCAGCAATGAGCAAGGTGTGGGGCCAGTTCTCCTGCTTTCAGGCCCTCAGGGTCAGCGCTCCCACACCTGTGCTTTCAGCGCCAGCTGAACTGTGTGGCCCAGGGGAAATAGAGGGGCCACTCTCCCGAGTGTTGCAGCCGGAGAGGCAGGGAAAACTCTCCCACTCTTATGACCCAGGGCCAGCTCCTCCACCTGTCTCAGGGGTTGATGCGTGGAGTGGGGGGAATGTAGAGGTGGGCATCTCTCCTCCAGCCATGCCACCACATGACAGATGAGTAATGGGGACAGCTCTCCCTTGCTCACAACACCAGGGCTGGATCACCCTTACCCCCAGTGACTCCAGACCAGCTCTGCTGTGCTGCCTGGACAAGGAATAGGTCTCATCTTCCTGTGTACTGCGGTTGGCAAGGGGTACGGTCAGCTCTCTTGTCTGTCGCAGGTGGTAAGGGGGCACCTCTCCCTTTACCACAGAACCACATGACAGACATTTAGTGGGGCAGCTCTCCCATGCGGTCATGCTGTCTCACCCTCACCTCCACCCAGCAGGTTTGGCTCCATTGTGTTGCCCAGACAAGGAGCAGGGTCTTGCTCTCCAAAGTGTTGCAGCTGGTGGGAGTTAGGGATAGTAGACTTTTTCATGAAGCAGCAACCCCAAAGGATTGTCTCACTTTTAGGCAAGTTCAGCAGTCATTTCTCTGTGGGTTCTGCATTCCAGTTCATACAGCATAGCATCAAGCAGGCCAGGCTAGAGCAGTTTCTTGCCCAGATGACTAACCAATGCCATCCTCTTGAAGTATCTCCGTGATTATGTCCCACCTACCTCTGGAGATAGTGCCTGCCACCCTGCGCCGTAGCCATCCAGAAACCGGCAGGCCTTAGCCTAAAAGGCCAGAGGGTGAGCTCCTGGCAAGATTCACAAGAGGGGAAGCAGACAGAAACACCTACAGAAGGAGTGCTGTGCCTCCTGGTGCTGACAAGAAAGCCTAGGCCCAGGCTGGCTCAGCCACTGAGCTCCAGTTTAGAGAAGGCTTTGGTCGTGGATGTGGTCAGCCACCACAGTGAGCTTGAAGACTGTTGTTTTGAACAAACTTTAAAGAAAAAATAACCCTGCCAGGAACAGACGTGTCTTATTGTCATGAAAAGTCCTAAGTCATTAAAACATTTAAATGCCATATTCTGAAGGTCTTTGAAAGATTTAAAGAATACCTATCTAGCTGAAATGTATCTCTGTACATCTAGAAAACCTAACGAACACAACTACAAGCTTGGCCCTTATAGATGACTATCTATTAACCTATATTTCCTAACTATACATTACATTTTTTAAATGAGCTGTACAAACGCAATACCTTAATCAAGAGCAGAAATATATATAAAACAAAACTGATCTTAAATTTGTATCAATAAACCAAGATCCATACGAATGTAAAGTATCCATCTCTATAGCATATCCCCCTTTAAGTGTAAACAAACACTTATAAACAATATTTGGGGGGCTGGAGAGATGGCTCAGTGGTTAAGAGCACTGACTGGTCTTTCAGAGGACCAGGGTTCAATTTCCAACACCCACATGGCAGCTCACAACTGTCTGTGATTCCAGTTCCACAGGATCCAACACCCTCACACAGACATATATGAAGGCAAAAACACCAATGTGTATAAAATAAATAAATTTTAAAAACTATTTGGAAATTTGGGTGTAGTTCTCTCCAAACTGCTTTTTGTTGGGTGAAGTTATTTTTTGTGGCTGTTTACAGTGACCTTTCTGGGGGTCTTGGTCCATAAAAACCACATTAGTCTGGAATTAATTAACAAATTCTCATCTTCTGTGGAAACAAAAGAAGAACCTTTTTTTCCAAAGCAACAAATCCTTAGACCCAAATTCTGAAGACATGGTACCTTTAAAATATATATGTTGGTTTAGCTTAGCAGCCCATACAATGAAATGTCTCTCTGTACTTAGCTCCTTCACAGTCAAAAAATGTAAAGAAAACACAATAATATACACAATCTAGACTCTCTGTGTATATTCCATCTTTACGTGGCGATTTTGTTTTATTTTTTAAAATCCTTTTACTTCTTTTTGTAACTCTCTATACTCTTTTTGTTCACTCTCCCAAACCTACGTACATTTATTCAACACTGTCACTGTGACCCATTTAGAGGTTTTTTTTTTTTTAAATCCTAATTTGTCTTTATTGTATATCTGTAATTATTTTCTGACCAGAAGTGTCTTTTTCTTTTTTTGTTTTCTTTTTCTTTTTTGCTAAGCAGGTGTGGCCAGGGCTAAGAAGGCCTTGCCTACTGGCCCTGCCCAGTCCAACATGGAGGAAGCATGTTTACGACCTCTGAGACTACCTGGTGAGAGCCATCCTCACCACCTCAACTCTGGGAAGCACCGTGCAGCATACAAACCTTTTTAACTGAGTAAAAGCTAATCTCTGTGTATTGTGGTGGGAATCTACCAAGCTCTCCTGCCTGTGTATGCCTAGCAGACCTGCATACCTTATTCCACTGCCTGCCCAGGCAGGGAGCGCTGAGCCGCAGGCATAGTCTCAGTCACTTTCCTCCTAACCCCAAGCGGGCATATAAGCACCTGGGCCAACAAACCCCATTCAAGTGCTACTTAGTCGAACATCCCAAAGTATCAGGGACACTAGTGCTGGTGAACCAGGAAGCCTTCTTAAAGGAGTTGTGCAGTTTTGGCTGCTACCAGGAAGCCTTGTCTTAAAAGAATCGTGCCTCTGCTTGTTTCTAGCAAACAGAGCCCACCCGAGAAAAAAAATGCAGCTAAACTTTGTTTTTTAGTGTCTAGAAGTCCTTTACCAGCCCTCTTAGGTTTCATGTGGATTTAGCAAGCACACTTTGGAGCGCCAATTTGTTGTAGGAGGCCGCTAGTTAGTTCCTGGCTGCTCGCCCCGAAGTAATCACACAGGAACCATATTATTTGCAATACTGTTTGGTCAATAGCTTAAGCATATTTCTGGTTAACTCTTATATCCCAAACTAGCCCATCTCCATTTATCTGTGTATCACCATGTGGCTGCAGCTTACCAGGTAAAGTTCTGTCCTGAGCATCTGTCTCCCGCAGGGCTACATGGCTTCTCTGCCTTTTTTCTCCCAGCATTCAGTTTAGTTTTCCCCACCTAACTCTACTCTTTTGCTCTATCACAGGCTAAGACAGTTTTTTTTTTTTTTATTAACCAATGGTATTAACAGCATACAGAGGGGAATCCCACATCAAACAGTAATGCTAGAAAACACCACTTGTTCACTGCTGTCAAGCGCTGGGGGAAAGGAAGCCTGCCAGAGCCCAGGACTGGAGAGCTAACAAGCTCATTCCTATGCCTCAACCTTGAAAAGCTTTACTAACTGCTAGACAATGACCATTTGTGGCAACCCTTTGCTTGGGACCTACCCTTGCCTCTTGGGAGCTCTACTTGCTCCTCTTTCTCCAACTCTTCCTTGTAAACCTGTATTAAACTTTATAAACTTACCCTCCTATTTGCCTGTGAAAGTCATGCTTTGAGTTTATAGAGACAAAGGACCCAGACACCTGCGGAGGGAAAGCCTCCATGTCTCTCAAGGACCTCCCACTTTTCCCCTGCACCAATACAAATGGCAAAACTTTCTTCAACTCTTCACCTTTAGGAAGGACAAGCATCTTGTGGACAGAGTGTCAAAATAAGATGAAAGACCCCTGCGCATTGAATGGATTGCATTTTGATTGTGAAGAGTGTAGCCTAGTGAGATGCAGGTAGAATGCCAAGAGGCTTTTGCACATCACCAGTGTGCTTCACAGGCCCTGGTGAGTTCTGAGCTTATCCCAAGGTCATGGGGAACCACTCATCATTTTAAACAGAGACACTAAAGACTCTTTCAGAAGACTCTTCTGGTACCAATTTGCAGACAGATTGAGGAATAAGACTGAGGGAAAGATGAGTCAAGTTGTTGCAACAATTCTGGTGGCAGATGAAGGTGGCTTCAGACTAAAGAGAAAATGGTGTAGTTTGGCTGGGGTGGAGCTGTGTGAGAGTTTGGGTATTTGGAATCTGGTGTGGGGTGTGTGTCTATGGGTCATGCCAGTGGTTTGGTCAGGACTAGCTGGGTATCTGCAGTAGAGGTCTTTGCTAGAACTAGACACATGAACTTGAGATGAATTGTGCTTTGAGAAAATCAACTGGAAGCTGAAAAAATTAGAAACTTAGTCTAGTACTCAGTAACTGATTCTCTAAAAAGCACTAACTCTCTTTGATCCATGTGGTAAAAAGTAGGGAAAAAAAGCCTGGCATTTACTTTGAATTATACTATTTCTCTCTGCATAGCCATGTTAGTCATTCAGAGCATTTATCTAAAAACTGGTGATGCCCAACCGACCTCATCCTTCTTCAAGGCTGGAGACAGGAATATAAGAGTAACTGAGACTAAGTTTTTACAATGCCCTGTTCCAGGCACCCTAAAGGAGTTTAGTAGAAATGGGTTAATTTACATTTTAAGAGCTAGTTAGAAGCAATGCTAAGCTAAAGCCAAGCTTCCATTACTAGTAAGAAGTATCTCAGTCATTATTTGGGAAATGGCTGGAGGGACAGAGAAAGATTCATTACGTTTTTGAAAACCTTTATACTGACTTTCATAGTGGCTAGAATAATTTACATTCCCACCAGCAGTGTATAAAGTTTCCCCTTTCTCTGCATCTTCCTGCCTCTGCTCCCTGAGAGCTAGGGTTACCGGCATGCACAACCATACCTAGATTTAGTGCAGTTTTGATTTGCATTTCTCTGATGGCTAGTGATGTAGAACATTGTTTCATATTTCTTGGCCATTGGTACTTCATCTTTTAAGAATGGTCTGTTCAGTTTTCTAGTTAATTGATTAGATTGTTAGATTTCTTGGTATATGGTTTCTTGAGTTCTCTGTATGGTCTAGATATTAATCCTTTGTTAGATATGCAGTTAGCCAATGTCCTTCTCCCATCCTACAATCCAGTTATTTACTTGGCTGTCTCCCTTGTTCTGTAGAAACTTTAAAATTCCATGCTATTCCAGCAGTCGATTGCTAGCATTGTTTCCTGCGCAATTAGAATCCTTTTTATAAAGTGCTCGCCTGTGCCTGTATCCTGAAGTGGTTTCCCTTATTCTTTCTTCTGTTTCAGAGTTCAAGATCTTACTTTAAGTAGTAGTAAGACTACTAGCTGTCTGCTTCTTCTGTTAACCCACTTGGATCTTCCTTCAGCAGCCTTAAACTCTGTTCCCTTGTCACAGAAGCCAATATTCATTTTGTTTCAGCAGAGGGTGGTAGAGAGCGGCAAAAGAGTCTATATTTTTAAGTTCAGGAAAAAAAAAAAAAACAACAACCCATGATCGCATCCAGCATTACACAAGTTCTGTCTCGAATGGGGGATCTTTATGCAGACAGTCTAGACCTCAGAGAATCAGCAACTAAGCGACAGATTCGTGTCCTGTGACTTGTGGAAGGCTTCTGGAGAGGGAGTGTGATTGTGAAGGGTAAGTGTGAGTTTGCAAGGTTAAGTGCTCACATAAAGCAGCCCTGGGGCCAGGGATGTAGCACTGGCACTGGGAGTTTGAGGACAGCTAGGAACTTGAGATAAGGTTGAGGTGGGGCTGGGCATGGTAGCACACACCTTTAATCCTGGCAGAGGCAGGGGGATCTCTGTGAGATGGAAGCCAATCTGGTCTATATAGTGAGTTTCAAGCTAGTCAGGGCTACAGAGCTGAGACTCTATCTTTAAAAAAAAATAAATGAGGTCGGGAAATGGATGATAGCTAGACTCTCAAATGCTATGTGTCACCCTGAAGTGTGTGACTATCACTTTAATGGGTGGGCATTCTCTCGATGGCAACAGATACCACCAAAAGATTGAAAACAGAGCACTAATCTGTTCCATCAGATAATTTTTTTAAAGTCTCAGTAGTTAAGAGTGCCTGCTGCTCTCCCAGAGGACTGGAGTTTGAATCCCAGCACCAGAACCAGATGTTCTTCTTTTGTAAAACAGTGTTTTGCCAAGTCTAGCTAAAATTCAGGTATTCGTGAGCTAACATAGAATTTGGAAGGGAAGAAAAAAAAAAATAAAGCTCATTATGCAAGGACTTGCTCTCCATCAGGTCTAACTGAATGTAGATCTGGAAATGTTAAACTTGAACTTCCAGGTGGAATACTTTGGATCTGGTGTTTGCAAATGTTAATTCTTGAAACAGAGGCTGGAAAAAAAAAAACCAAACAGATAAAGAAAAGACAAACTTGATGTAGTTATACAAGAAAGATAAGGAAGGGACTTGCAAGAAAGATATAAAAGCAGGCAATTTTAATTTGTCATAAAAACAATTTGAATTTAACTAGGTACCCATAGACCCAATAAATTTATACTGTCTGGTAAACTCAGGTACTCTTCATATTTTTAAAAATTGTTAAATGGTATTTATTTTGGGCTCTATTTAATGCTTCTTAAAACATGAAAATGCTTTAACGCAGTATTAAGGGACACCTGCACTTCAGTCTGGGGCTGGGGCTCAATTCATACTCTGCCTAGCATTCATGAAGCCCTGGGTTTGCGCTCTAGCACTGTACAAAGTGGGCGTGGTGAAGCATGCCCGTAAACCCAGCACTTGGGAGATGGAGGATAACAGGTTCAAGACCATCTTCAGCTACAAGCAAATTCAAAGCCAGACTGATGATGATGAGAGGAGACAGAAAGTGGTCCAACATTTTGGATACAGGGACCTCAGAGTCCTTGGTCAGAAGGTGGAAATGTCCTTGGTTCTGCTGTGGTCTGAGGCCAGAAATACGAAAGGAACTGTGGCACTGGGTCCGGTTTCTTGTTATCCTTCTTCTTCTTTTACAAATCCTCTGTCTACTTGTGAGGATGTGACCAAAATGAAGTACATGGACATCTCATGGGGGGACCAATAATACCGATCAGCTCATCCTCCATGCCTCAACCCACAAAGCCTTATTAACCCATGGATGAGAAGCCTTGAAGAGAATGCCCTTCTTGAGACCTGCTCTTGCTACACAGGAGCTCTCTAGGCTTCTTCCTCATAAGCCCTCATCCATGAACTTATAGTATATCCCTTTTTAAAAACATACACCTTCACCCATTGTCTGTGAAATTCATTCTTCAAGTTCTTGAGACAAAGGACAAAGAAGCCATTGTCTTAGGTGACCTTAGTAGCTGCTGATTTTTCTGGGACCTCTGTCCCCTAAGATACTGCCCATCTGAGATGAGAAAACTTCTGTCGTATTCAAAGATCCCCTGATTTTCTCCCATGTTCATATCACTGGGGTTTATGAGACCCCACCTCAGAGAGGAGACAGATAGAGAGAGATTGAACTTTACTCTTAGCTACCTCACCAGATATATTATTCAGGGGTCTCTAGAGTAACAAAACGTAGAGAATAAACCTCTCTCTATATATAGAAAGAAGGTTGATGTTTGTCTGTTGTCTTTGCAGCTGCACATAAATTTACTGATGTTTTAATTATCACTTGAGGCCTCAAGACCTCAAAGTCAGCACTCTGCCTCAGCTGCAATATATAGGTTTAAATTAAGTCTCTATCATTCTATTTACCAATAAGACTCAGAAGTCAAAGGCTAGGGCAAAAACCTGCTAGCTCAGAGAGGTTGAGCAACTAGCTGATCGTGATTTCTGGCCAGAGATACTGCAGGAGTCTTTCTGTCTCAGAAACCAAAGGTTGCTCAAACGCTAGTCCCTGCCCTTTCCTTCTTGTGTGTCTTCTCTATCCAAATCACTGGCTTCTCTATAGCTAATTCTGCTCAGCTAGTTGCTTGGTCTGTTGCCCTGATTCAAGGTAAACTTTGACTGTTATTTCTTTAACAGTCTTGGAGTGTCACAGTGTGATCAAAATATCCCACAACAGGGGATTTATTATAATGATTTACAGGCTGCATTCCAGTTAATCCAGTACTAGCTGGCTGTGAACAAGAATCCAGTAGTTGCTCCATCCATGAAGCTGGATGTCTCAGCTCATTTTCAGTATACATTGGAGTCCCGAAGAAGCAGGCTCAATGCCAGTGAAGGAATGGACTTGCTAGTAAGGTGAGGGCAAGCAGGCAAGAAGCAAAAACTTCCTTCTTCCATATCCTTCTGGGCTATCAGTATAGAAGGTGTGGCTCAGATTAGAGGTGTATCTTCCTGTCTCAAGATCTGGATTAAAGGAGTGTATCTTCTCCCCTCAAGATCCAGATTAGGAGTGGATCTTTCCACTTCAAATTAAACAAAAAAATTCCCTCACAGGTGTGGCCTCCATTTTTGAATTTTTCACTAATTCCTGATGTAGTCAAGTTGACAGCCAAGAATAGTCAGCATAGCATTTGAAGTTGTATTTGAAGTATTTGAAGAGACAATACACATCTAAGTAAGCATCTAGTTGACTGAAAGTACATTTAGTCTTTTTAAAACACCGTTTACCAAATCAAACCATGTAATGTTAAAGTATCCTTGAAAGCCTTGGAGGATGGATATTAGTGTACTATTGAGACCCATTAAGGAAAAGCTATTTCCTCCTGGTCAAAAAAATGGAATTTACCTCTTGATGAGAGTGGAAACACAGGAGTTTTGACCTATCCTAATATTATAATTGTCTATTCCCTTAAGAGGTAATCTAGGGGCTGAAGAGATGGTTTAGTGGGCAGATACTTGCTTTCAAATTCAACAGCCTAAGTTTGATCCCTTGTTCTTTCATGGTGGAAGGAGAGAAATGACTCTTACAAGTTGTCTTCTGAACTCTACACTTATGCCTTGGCACATTCTTCCACATGCTATATATATATATATATATATATATATATATATATATATATATATATATATATAATCCAGCTGGGTCTGCCAACAACCTAGCCAAGAGACCACCCCTTGGGGAGGTTGATTCATCTAAAGCCACGCTAAGACGATGGGAGGAATAATTACCCCTTCAATGGGATAATGTACTTACCCTTCCTTCCCAGAAACTCCTCTCCCAGGTATCTCTGCTAAGTCTGCTAAATTTTCTGAGTTATCTCTTTTTCTTCTCTTTTTCCCAGGGCCTATTCATGCTTTCCTTGATGCCCTAGGCTTTCTCACTTTGTCTTTGAGGCTACCACATCCTTCCGCTGCAAGGATGCTTACAAACAGCGTGACTGTTTCTCTTCCTCTTCTCTGTCTCCTTCCTCCTGGCAACTGCCAAGATTTATAGCTTGCCTATCTTGTTTTTCTCTCAAGCTCTAAAAATTGCCATCAAACTTCCTTTCAAGTTCATTAATTTTTTTTAATTAATGGATCTAAGAACCCCTGGAAGGGAACCCCAATTTCCCCAGAAACAAGGTTGTGGGATGTTTGTATACTGAAGATGTGTTGCTGTGTTGCTGTGTTTGATGTAATAAAAAGCTGGATGGGGTATAGCTAGGCAGGAGGGATAGGTGGGACTTACAGGAAAAAGAGAAGAAATTGGGATGATTCGAGGCACTCGAGAGAGGCGCCAACAAGATACAGAGGGAGTTGGATGTACAGAATGGAAGAAAGATAAAAAGCCACAAGGCAAAATGTAGATTAATATTAATGGGTTAATTTAAGTTATAAGAGCTA